>NC_041002.1:8140816-8487292 GCF_004193775.1 Glycine soja | reverse complement strand
CTCGTGTTCCCTGGAAGATTTTTAATAGATGGGAAAACTGTCTTCACCTTGTAAAGAGCGTTGACTTTAGTTTTTCACACACTTACAGAGAAGACAATTCTTGTGCAGATAAAATTGTCACTCTTGGTCTCTCTTTTCATGATTTTTTGTGGCGGGATACTATACCTCCCTCTATTAGTTTAGAGTTCTCAAGAAATAAGATAGCTCTTCCTAACTATAGGATTAGATAACCTCTTTTTTATGAGTTTGGTTTTATGTCCTCTCATGCCTTTTCCTTCATCTCTTTTTTTCCTTTTTTATCAACGAAATTAGAGGGTGTTGTTTGGTTTGGTGGGGTGAGAGTGTCAACCCGGTTGGAATACTTTTTCCCGGCTTTTCCTAATATTCTCCTTTTGCTTTTAAAAAAAGTAGAATAAAATCAGTATGAATAATAAATTATCCCTTTAAATATTTAAGACAGATATAAATTCAAAACTTAAATTAAAGACTATAGAATAATTAGAACAATTTCACATCAGGTGTTTAATGGAATTTTTAGTATTATGAATAAGTTATTGCTAGAAAAAATGATTATTTTTAGATACCTAGCTATTTTTATATTCTGTAGGTGAATCCAATTTGTACTTATTTTCTATTTTTTCTTTCAAACTGGTGAGTTTTTTTTTTCTCTATCATGCATTTTGTGTCATAACTCCTTGGTAACAAATGGCAGTTTTTTCACAATTAATTATGTATGTTTTAGTTTCATTTCATCCAACTGAACCCATATTCAATTCAATCCAACACTCACTTATTTCTTCATTTATGTATTCAAGTGTAAAATTTTCGCTCAATGTCATTCTAACAAATTTTCAAACGCATCTTAAGTAATAATAATTAAGTATTAACTAACTTATTTTACCTTAATTTTTTTAGTATGAATTGAAGATAATTACCCTAGAGTTTATACCAACCCTCACACTCTATTCAACTAACCTCTTTGGTTACCTCAGTCTTTTCTTTATTTTCCTCAATTTATTATTTAACTTTAATTCTTTTACAGTCTAAAATTCTTTTTATATATAAAAAAGTACTTGTCAATACAAAACCTGTTCGTACAAAGGATTTTTTTAAAATGCTTAAAACTGTCTTTTTATTTTCTAAGTATTCAATTCACCAATCAAATTAGATATTCTCCAGTTGTGATGTTTCTGCAGCACAAAATACAAAAGTATTAAGGAAACCAATGAAGAAAATATGGGTTAAATGATAGAGAGAGAAATAAAAATAGAGAGAAAAAAAAACATATCAATGATTGTGTTAATTTTTAAGTTATAAATATTAAGGAAAACAACTTCCACTTGTAACAAAAAACAAAAGACTAAATAATAAATAACCCCTCAATCGTTTGTCAATAGAAAATATGAGTTTTTATTCTTCTAGTTTTCAATTAAATTTTCTCATATAAAGTTTAAACATTTTTCGTTTTGACGCTCGGCATTTCCAAATTAGCTTTGCTTCATCTAACGAAGTACAAAAGAAATTAAATGACACAGAACTTGTTAGTAATTTAATTTAATTAGCTAACTACTACCCACTATAGAAAAGAGTTTAAGTATCAGAAAATCTTCATCAAAGAGATCTTTTATGTTCAAATCAGAGGTTATAATAAATTACGCTAATCGTTCTCCACCCAGGTATCATTACGCTACTCGTGTTTAACTTGCAGCTTAATTTATAAGCATGTGAGTACTGTTACTTTAAGCTGCAGATAAAAATCTTTAAAATGAGAATGCGTAGAGTTTGATAGGGAATACGGGCACCCAGGTATCATCATCGAAAATAGAAAGTAAGAAGAAACTAGCAAATTGAAAATGAAAAATGATGCATACTGTTTGAACAGCAGCAACTTTAATTTTTTATAAATAAAGAAAAAGATGAAAAAGACATTGCATTATGAACAAATAAAAGGAATAACTACAACCAAAGCTTACAGAACGTCTTTAGGCGTAAGTTAACTAGCAAATTGAAAATGAAAAATGATGCATAGTGTTTAAACAGCAGCAACTTTAATTTTTTTATAAAAAAAAAAAGATGAAAAAGACATTGCATTATGACAAAATAAAAGGAATAACTACAACCAAAGCTTACAGAACGTCTTTAGGCATAAGTTTATTGTCATTGATAACATTGTATCCATAATGTCACCGGTCCTTATCATATTCAGTGACAGTAACTTGACAAAGCAAATATAATAATATAATATTTAGTGGACCTCAAATATTGCTGAATGAGGGAGAAATGAACAATTGCCCTAACCTAAAAATTGATATGTAGTGCATATAAATGTGAATTTAAAGAATAACTTTTCAGACTAATACAATTCATATTCTAGAAGTTTAAACCATGATCATCTACCATTACCACTAAGGAATTGAGCATTTTAAAATGGGATAGAATTGAACATTTATAAACAACTTGATAGTCTACTCAATTCCGTTGTTCAAGTCACCACACCAATGAGGTCACAACTGTAAGGTGCACCCTACTACCACATACTTTTTTCCTCAATCTTAGTGGCCATAGATGCCCAAGAGAAAATAACGTGACAACAACTCAGCATGAAGTGCTTGTCATTAGAGGATTCAGTGGCATCTCCACATACCAGGCATCCAATAGTTACCAAATGCCAAAGGCAAGCCCCTTAAATCAAAACCTTTCATTATGAAAAGATCCATAAACCAGTGGCGGGGCATAATCTGAGGCTTGCACTGATCTGTTTCACAGATAAATAATCTAGTAACCTACAATATGAAAAATCAAATATTTCAGAACCAATATGAAAAAAGAATGGGAGATATAAGGTTGGTCGGGTGGTTAAGAAAAAAGGAAAGGTCACGGGTTTGATTTCTCCTACTAATAAAAATTAACAATTAACATTTGTTGATAAAAAAAAATATGAAAAAAGAAAGTGTTGTTTTGCAACAACTACAGTCCAAAACTAATATGTTTAGCAAAAATCATAAAAAATGTAAGGGAGTGAATGAGTAGAGAGAGAGAGAGAGAGATTGGATGGGAGAGTAAGGTCTAGAAAAGAGAAGACAGAGAGAGACAGAGAGAGTTTGAGGGAGGATCCCCGTCGGAACCACGCCGGGAACAGGAATGGACAGACACTCGAGCTAATTGGAGGGACGGGAAAGACATAGCATCATTCTACTTCACCCGTTTCCCCGAGGATGCAACCGAGAAAGACCTATGGCACCATTTCAAAAAGTTTGGTGATGTAACGGAGATCTTCATCTCCAAGAATCGGAACAAGAATGGTAGGAGGTATGGGTTTGCTAGATTTAAAGATGTGGAGGATGTGTACAATCTAGAAAGGAAACTAGATAACATCGTCTTTGGCGGGCTCAAGATGTATGTCAACATCCCAAAATTTGGGAGAGACAGGTATGAAAAGACAAACCCAGAAGCTAAACGAGTGGAATATGATGAGCAAAAGGAAAAGGAGGCACCCAACAAAGACATCTATATCTGAGATTGAATCAAGGGTCATACGTGGAGGTCGTGACGAGGAATAATAGAAGCTCAAGTTCAACGAGAACAGCAGGCAACGAAAACCATAGTCGTGAAGGATCATGGTCATCAGTGTATCTAGACATACCAAAAACAGGGAACAAGTGGCTTAATGAGGCTTGGGTGGGGAGACTAAAAAATCTGGTGATGTTCGACAGAGTTGAAGACGACTTACATTGGGATATTGGTGCTGATGTATCGCCAAAGTATATGGGGGACGATATGGTCTTGCTACTAGGCCTCACCGACGACAGAGCACAACAAATGATGGAGGAAGAAAAAGAAGGAGGGGCCACTCCGTTCCACTCCTTGGAGAAATGGAACCCGAAATTACGCACAAGGTACATAATGACTTGGGTCAACCGCTGGGGCATCCCACTACTGGCTTGGGACACGAACCAAATCAGTAAGATAGTGGCTGTCATTGGAGACATGGTGGACGTGGACGACGACGTCGAACTGGTTCAGAGGATGGATAGGGCACAGGTCCTCCTTAAAACACCGTGGAGGCCATTTATACAGCACACAGTCAACGTATACATCCAAGGGGAGGTGTATAGTGTGCACGTAGTGGAAGAATGTGGAAGCAAATCAGAAATGTGCCATTGCCGGTGAGGGAGCGTTTACGGTTCATCAGAGGAAATAGAAACAGAAGACAGTGATGCCGGAACGCCGTTTAAGGAAAATAGGTGTAGGTTTGAGATGATAGGTGATTTCGAGTTCACGGTGGCGCTCGCAAACACCGAGGCGCAGTCACCAACCACTATTGCGTCGCAATCAGAGAAGAAGACTCAGGCAAACGTGTTTTTACCCAACGAGTTCACGGCGGCGCTCGCAAACATCGATGTGCAGACAACACCCACCACCGCATCGCCGTCGGGAACAAAGAATCATGAAAAAGTGCTTTTACCTAGTGGACCAAAAGCTAACAGCAAGCAAAAGGGTAAAGACATTACCTCGTGTGTAATTAGCTCAATGGCTATCAATCAGACAGGTAACATTTCAACGGCTACTCTCGCGAGTCAGCTTGTGTGCCATCACGTCATCCAAGTTGACTGACAAGCTAATATTCACACAAATGGCGTAGTGCAGGGCATCGAGAACTTAATCGCTGCAGTGAGGACTGAGAGAGTGTGCGAAAAAGGAAACTATGAAGGGGAACTTCACGGTGATATCACGGGTAGGCAGGAATTCAAAATAAAGGAGTCATGTGAATCTGAGGGAGTATCTGAAAGAGGATTGGGCTTTGCTACCGACACCCCCATGCCACAATAGAACGACAGTTTTCTAGACCACAAACAAGCAAGTTGCAAGTTTACTCGCGGAAAAGGTGGTTCAAAAAGAAATTTCAGTTGGGCTGTGTAGCTGGACCAAGCTCAGACACAGACATGGCCACAGATCTAATTATATCAAGTCCACGTCAGCAACAGTGTGAGAACAAAGAGAAATGTGGGTCTGTACAAGAAGAAATCACTTCCAACATAGATGACATGTCAGCACAAATAGAGAATGAGGAGGCAGAATTTGCCAACATTCAGAAGCAAGAGGCAGAAGCCTTATGGGATGTGGCAAAAGCATTAGGGGTCACTTGTGGGTCACTGCAAAGGAATTATGTGGACAAAATAATGGAAATGGAGGAAAGAGATAGAAAAGAGACAGAGAGATTGGGAAATAGGAGAAATTCACCATGAACATTATCATATACAATGTCAGAGGGCTAGGGAGGGGGTCAAATGGCCAGCAATTAGAAAAACGGTCATCTAAGAGCAGGTTTTTGTATTTAGGATGGGATAGTATATGCTGGACATTTGTAATATGTTATTGTGAGTCTAGCTACGTTCCTTGTAACAACCAAAGGAACCAGCTGGCTACATAATCCTTATTATGTATCTTTAGTACCACTGGTACTCTTCATATATATAAAAATATCTATTTTTGCTGAGCAAAAAAAAAAAAAGTCCAAAACAAATGATTTTGTCCCAGTTTTTTTGGTGGCAGGGGGGATGGAGACTTGTGCACAACCATATTATGTTTCACAACAAGATATTAGATGCAAGGGAATATGACTGCACAAGAAATTGGCAGATTCATTAAGTTTATAATGTCCCTACGCAGAAAGCAGAACCATGACATTATTGCAAGGTAAATAGATCACTTTTATTTCTAAATATTGCGTAAGAAATGTGGAGGAAGTATCTATTGCATCTTTTCTCTGGTGTATTTGGTTATATGCATATATATTATATGCAAAGAAAGATATAAGAGGATTATAAATCCTCAAGAACTAAAGATCACGACAACCAAAAATAAACAGGAAAAAAAGATCAAGAAACATGCAACAAAGCATGCCAATCTCTCTGAAGATCTAACAAAGACACCCTCTAAAAAGACCATGAGCAGAAAACTCAAACAAGTTAGGAAAACTAGCTGATCCCAACTGAACTTAGAAGAATGCTGTGCTGAGAAGATTCTAGCATTTCTGCCGGTCAATGGAATTGATTAGCAGAATATTAGTTATTAATTGGCACAAATTGTAGAATATTTTTTATTATTGGCACAAATTTGTTGGTCATTCAAAACAACAGATATTACATGATTATACAATAATCATTATCTCCTTAATTAGTTATCCCAAATGTAGGATAGCATTTATTGCAGACTGACTATTTAATGCACAAATGTAGAAATCAAATGGTATGAGCACTATTTAATGCAGAATTCTCCATAGGAGAACACACACTTTTCATCTGCAACTTCCTTAGTTTAATATGGTATCAGTCTAGGTTGCGATTCTATCATAATTTTGTCCAAAATTCCTAGCCTCTTGGTTTTGCAAGACTATCCAGTTCTTGCTCCTTATTCCTTTTGTGATTTCTCTCTTGTGATTACTTTTTTTTTTCCCTAGCCTTATGTCTAGTGACAAGTATGATGTCTTATTCATTTGCCTTAATGGCAAGAACCATTCTGCTTGGGCATTCAAGTTCCAGATATTTGTCAAAGGTAAGAACCTTTGGGGTCATGTTGACGGCACCAGTTCTGCTCGTAACAAAGAAAACCAGCCGAACAAATATGCTAAGTGAGAAGTCAAGGATGTACAAGTCATGTCATGGATCATAGGCTCTGGTGATCCTCATATTGTTCCCAATCTCTGACCATTCAACATTGTAGTCAAGATTTCAGCCTATCTCAATAAGATTTATAGACAAAATAATATTGCTAGAAGGTTCCAGCTGGAACATGAAATTGCCATAGTTCAACAAGATAGTCTCTCAATTTTTAAATTCTATTATCAGTTCATGAATCGTTGGGATGAATACATTGGCATTGTTTATGAAGATTTGTCAAATGAAGGTCAAATTGCAGTGCAACAAGTTCATGAGACTACAAAAAGAGATCAATTTCTTATGAAATTGAGATCTGACTTTAAGGGTATTCGATCCAATCTCATGAATAGAGCTCCTGTTCCATCCTTGGATACATGCCTCAATGAGCTTCTTCGTGAAGAACAACGTCTCCTAACTCAAGCAACCATGGAACAACAAAAATCTAGCTCTTTTCCAATTGCATATGCTGCACAAGGAAAACCTATATGTCGAGACCTGAGTGCTTTCCAATGCTTTTGTTGCAAAGAACTTGGACTGTCCTTAAAAGTTTTGCAATTACTGCAAGAAAGATGGCCATATCATTAAAGAATGTCCCGTAAGACCATCAAGGAAAACTAAAACAGCCTTTGCAACTGCGGCTGGTCCTTCTACTGCTAGTGGTTCTGCGAATCAAAATGCACCTACCTCTATGCAACCAATAACCCCTGAAATGGTCCAACAAATGATCATTTCTGCATTTTTTGCTTTATGACTTTCAGGTAAACCTTTTTCTTCTTGTATTCCATGGTATTTTGACTTCGGTGCATCCAATCACATGACCAACAATGTTGAATCCCTTAAAAATGTCACTAGATATTCTGGTAACCTTCAAATTCATACTACTAATGGAAACAGTACCAATCACAGCTATTGGTGGCATTTCCTCCTTTTTAACCAATTGTTTTGTTTCCCCTGGTCTCACTAGTAATCTTATTTCTGTTGGTCAACTAGTTGACAATGATTGCAAAGTTGCATTCTCAAAATCTGATTGTTTTGTGCAGGATCAACAATTAGGGAAGATGATCATGAAGGGGCCTAAAGTTGAAAGTCTTTTTCCTCTTTATTTCTCTTGGTCTCAATGTTCTTTTCCGCCTTTTATTTCTTGTAATTCAGCTATTGTTAATTTTCAAATATGGCATAAGCGCCTTGGTAAGCCAAACTCTTATGTACTTCATGTCTTACTAAAATTTGGTGTTGTTGGTAATAAAATTTCCCCATCTCTTAGTGTTGTTCAATTCGATTACAACTCTTGCAAACTTGGGAAAACTAAAATTATATCATTTCCAATTCATAAATCAAAGGTAAATCAACCTTTTGATATGATTCATAATGATCTATGAGGGATTGCATCGGTTATATCCCATGCTAATTACAAATACTTCATCACTTTTATTGATGACTATACTCGTTTCACTTGGGTCTATTTTTTGTGCTCTAAAGATGAAACATTCTTTGTTTTCAAAAAATTTCATGCCTATGTTCGGACCCAATTTTCTTCCAAGATTAAAATTGTGTTTCGACAACAGGGGGGGGGGGATATCCATCTCATTTATTTTAGGAATTCTTGCAAGCAAATGGCATTTCTCTCAAAGGTCATATCCTTCCACACCTTAACAGAATGGGGTAGCTGAAAGGAAAAATCATCATCTTCTTGATGTTGTCGATATCCTTTTGTTGGAATTTTTTGTGTCATCTCGATTTTGGTGTGAGGCCCTCTCCACTGTTGTCCACCTTATTAACCGCATGCCTTCTTAATCATTAAACAATGATACTCCTTTCTTCAAGTTATTTGGTCACAAACCCACTTATTCCAATCTACGCACTTTTGGTTGTATTTGGTATGTCCACCTTCCCCATAAGAATGCACCAAGCTCACAACTCAATTTGTTAAATGTGCTTTTCTTGGTTATTCTGTCCACCATAAAGGGTTTGTGTGTTATTATCCCAATCTACACAAGTTTCGAGTTTCTAGAAATGTCATCTTTCAAGAAGATACATATTTTTTCCCAACTAACCAAGACACTCCCTCTTCTACATCCACATCTATTTTGTCATTGTTTCCTAACAATTTTGTAGGAAAACCAGCACCACAACCTTTATTGGTGTATCAGAGACATCAAGTTGTTCTACCAAATCCCCATCCATACCTCCAAGGCCCCCTTCTGATCAATCTCTGGCTATTGATCCAGTGCTTCATCCAGCACCAGCTCCTTTACGTCGCAGTACTCACGTTAGTAAACCACCAAAAATGTATGGTTTTTCTTTCCCTTTATCATTGACAGCAACTATAGCATTTGTTCCTATTCCTTCTTCTTATATAGGGCCATGGAGCATAAATGTAGGAGATAAGGTATTGAAAAAGAACTTCTAGCACTAGAAGAAAATCAGACATGGGATGATGTAACATGTCCTTCTTTTGTCAAACCCCTTGGCAGCAAATTTGTATTCAATATAAAGCTTTGTTCGGATGAATCAATCAATCGATACAAGGCAAGGCTGGTTGTTCTTGGAATAAGCAAGAATTTGGCCTTAATTACGAGGAGGCCTTTGCACCTGTGGTCAAAATGACTACCGCGCACACTATTCTTGCCATTGCTGCATCTAAATCTTAGCAAATACGCGAGATGGATGTTAAGAATGCATTCCTCAGGAAATTTACATCAAACTTCCTACTGGTATGCCTTCACCTTTGCAGTGTTATTAAAAAGCGGCCATGGCGGAATGATGTCACGGAATTTTGGAAAAACGCCACCAAATAGCGGTGGCGTCGCGGGTTGCTTATGGCGGCGCTATGACGGCCGCCATAGCCATGGCGATCATGGCGGAATCACGTGAATGGCGGAATAGCAGATTTTTTATTTTAAAAAACGTGTGCGACAGGGGTTGGGCTGACCCGAGCCAACCATACCCGAGTTTCTCCTCTTCAGCGACGCGACCAGCAGCAGTCTCCAGTGCGACGAACGATAGCGCGGGCGCCGGTGACGCACATGACAACCGCTGACGATGTTCTCGAGCGCAACGGCAGTAGACCAGCAGACGATGCACGAGAGAGACTGACGACCGACGACCAACGGCGACGACAGTGCTCTGGTGCGCGACGGCGACGGCGACGACAAACTGGCCTCTTAAACAAAGAAGGAAAAAAGTCTAGGTATTTGAGAATTGTCTGTTTTCTTTTTTCCTGGGCTGAGGGCTTTTTCTTTTTTCTGTTTGACACCCGTTTTTGATGAGGGTAACTTTTTTTTTTCCTTTTTCTATTTGACACCCTTTTTATTTTTGACACCCGTTTTTTGTTTTTTTTTTCTTTTATTTGAATGCAATCCATTGTTTTTTTTAAATTTTTTATTTATATTTATACATATATTTTTATTATTTTCTTGTCCGCCATAACGTCCACCATTTTCCGCTACGCCATCCGCCATATTTTTATGACGGATTTTTGATTTTCTGCCATGAACCGCCATCCGCCATTAACAACATTGCACCTTTGCCTAATGTTTGCAAACTGAAACATTCTTTATGTGGATTGAAACAAGCACCGAGAATAAGGTTTGAAAAGTTTTGCACAACACTACTTGATTTTTCCTTCATACAAAGCAGGTATGATCTGTCACTTTTCATACAAAGGAGCTTAAAAGGAATTGTCATACTTCTTGTTTACGTGGATGATATTATGGTCGTCGGATCAAATCAAGAGGCTATCAGTAGAATCAAGAGATTATTGCATTCAACTTTCCAAATGAAAGACCTTGGCCAACTCACTTATTTCTTGGGATTAGAAGTACACTTTCAACAGAAAGGCATTTTTGTCAATCAGTACAAATATATTCAAGATCTAATTCAATTAGTTGGTCTCACTAATTCTACTCCTATTGACACTACAATGGAAATTAATTTGAAATTGCAACGAGATGAAGGTGAGCTTCTACAAGTCCCAACTTTCTATCGTAAGCTGGTTGGAAATCTTATTTACCTAACCATCATCAGACCAGACATTTAATTTGTTGTCCACACAGTTAGCAAATTCATGTAATTTTGTCGGCATTTGCATCTTTCAGCAGCAGTACACCGTATTATTAAGTATCTACTTGGTACTTCCAGCCAAGGTCTTTTCTTCCCTACTGGTGCATCAACACAACTTCAAGCATACAGTGATTCTGATAGGGCTGGATGTCCAGACACACGAAAATCCACTATAGGCTGGTGTATGTTCTTAGGGGAAGCTCCAATCTCTTGGAAATGCAAGAAACAAGACTCGGTCTCCAAATCATCCACTAAAACAGAATACCATACCATGTCTGCTACATGCTCTAAGATTATTTGGCTACACGGTCTCCTTTCAAAGCTTGGTTTTTCACAAGCAAAACCAACTCCACTGCATGTTGACAATACAAGTGCCATTCAAATTGCCACAAATCCTGTTTACCATAAAAGAACGAAGCACATAGAGGTTGATTGTCACTCAGTCTGGGAGTCGTAAGACCATCAAGTTATCACCTTGCCTCATTTTCTACATTTGTTCAACTCGCTGACATTCTCACCAAATCCTTGACATGTAAGCGCCATAATTTCCTAGTCAGCAAATTGATGCTTAGACTTACCAACATCAATTTGAGGTGGGATGTCAATGGAATTGATTAGCAAAATATTAGTTATTAATTGGCACAAATTGCAGAATATTTGTTATTATTGGCATAGATTTGTTGGCCATTCAAAACAACAGATCTTACATGATTATACAGCTGTATTATCTCCTTGATTAGTTATCCCAACTGAAGGATAGCATTTATTGTAGATTGGCTGTTTAATGCACAAATGTAGAAATCAAATGGTATAAGCACTATTTAATGCAGAATTCTCCACAAGAGAACACAATTTTCATCTGCAACTCTCTTAGTTTAATACTTCCCAACCAAATATGCCAAAAAACCACAGCCTAAGAACAATGCCAAAGCTTTTTGGCATCTTTGCTCATACCAAATCCTTTGAAATTAACCCAGGAACTTTGAAGGACCCTGGGACAAACCCAGTGTTCACCAAAAACACCAAACAAGTTATTTTAGAGAAATGAAACTGATGGGCAATGCAAGAACAAATGAGAACATGATTTACAATTTTGGTTCCCCTTCCTGAGTCTAAGTAAAATATCAAGTTTGACTCCCTTGGCTGCATCAGTATGGGGAAGCATTGATAGGCCAAGTTATGAATCAGGTAGTTTTACAAGGCAGTTATTTTTATATTAATTTTGGATTTGGAAGTAATATGTTATGGTGTAACAATTATAGCATAGGTTGTGAGAGGCTTGTAGAAGGCAATTAATGTGCACACACAGAGTGTTTTAAATCCTGGATTGCATTGCAGCCGACCCCCAATAATGAAGACAGTAATGGGGGATTACATAGAATTGTGGAAGTAAACCATCAATTTTGCACATGATAAAAGTATTTAAATCATTCAAACAAGATCAAGAAAAAAGATTAAAATAATGTAATGTTAATCACCTGTTTAGTGGCAACATCAATAATTTAATTGTGCATAGCATAATATTGAGGAGCCAGCTCGGTTAACCATAGGTAATCAACTCTGGTTAAATTTCGGACATACTTATGGTTAGTTTGGACCAACTCATTAAATATCACACACTCTGGTTTTTGCCGGAATAATACAGAAGAAGGGTGGATCTGCACCATCTGACCACTTGCCAAAGCCCTGTCATGTAACTAAGTAATAAGAGTCTTTTATAGCAAAATCAATATATGATAAAATTATATATGCAGTTAAGGATTCCAATTAGTGAGTCAAAATACCAATAAAGAATTTCAAAACTAAATGTGGAATTTGACATAATTACAGAGGGAATAGAAAGCAAGCCACACAGACGGGCCAGCCCAAGAATTTGTAAGTTAAATTGGATACCTGTATGTCCCATCAGGCTGCTTGACAGCTGCATTGATGAAAAAGGAAGCAGCAAGGCATCTGCAGAATTGAAGCATATCATCTCCACAAGAAGAAAGATTCAGACCCATTTGTTCAACATGTCCCTGAATCTGCCTGCAAAAAGATTTTAGAAATGAGAAAGCATAAATGTCTGGACTCTGGACTGAGCACATTATCTTGTGTCCTTGATAGTTGGCTTAAACATAATAAAATTACCTGTGAATGTCACGAGCATGTCTAAGAGACCGGCTATTAATAAAATTTTCTTTGCACCATTTTCTATAAACCTTTTCAGTCTTTGCCATATTCATTTCCATTGATCTCTTCTCCAAGAAATCATTAGATGCTCGATACACATTAATCAAAGTGATGTGGTCTCCCACTGGACTTGAGAAGCATTTCGTTGCAGTTCTTGCCTGGTCAAAAATGGGAGAAACACTATAACTTTAAATAAATATTAAGAGGAAACAGGCAGTATATGGTAATATACGAAGATCAGAGCCTTCATACAGTCAGTCAACTGCAAATGTTCAAACCATGCGATATTTACAAATATTCCGTTAAATAGTTAATAGAGCGATAGACTAGTGCAGTATCCAATCACTGACATGTCTTTGTATTATGTTTCATCATAACATCAAAATAGAATATGATAAGAATATAATACAGTTGGTGTTCAGTCCTCAAACCTCTTCTAACTTGTCACGAGGACTATAAAATATGGATTCCACAGACAGCAGTGCCACAGTTATCAACATCTCCTCCAGGCAGTTAAACTGACTAGCTAAAATAAGAGCTTTGGAATAAAGAGGATCCAAGGGCAGTCGAGCCATTTGATGACCAACAGGATCAGATAGTTGACATTCATCTGTTAGAGCACCTAACAAAAATAGCTGCTCCAACGATTTTATAATAGCTGCCCTGTTCAGACAAGTGATAAGCAGCTTTGAGTAATATTTTGTAAGTTCAAAATACTTTCAAAAATTATAGTAACAAAGATCCATGAAAAATGCTAATTCAGTTCTGGAGTACAATACATGTGAAAACATCACAAATATTTTAACTCCCTAATGAGTAATGGCTGATGCAAAAGAATAGACCACCAAATCCTTTATACACTATCATATTACATCTGGTTAAACAGAAGTGTATATTAACCTCATGTATTCTTCCTAAGACTAGCCACTGGTCAGTTGGTACTAATGTTTGCAAGCATAAAGGGTATCAAGTGAAAATTACTTATATCATGACCATAATTTATCAATTCGAAATTGCAGCACAACCCCAAAATTGCTAAATTAGAAAAGGATAATCGAAAAGAGAGAGAGAGTGAAGAGAGAGAGAGAGAGAGAGAACTTGTGAGATTTATGAATTCTAATATTATTCCCAACTGTTTTCAGTTACACTGTAGTTTATATAGAGCTGTGAGACTTGAAGAGCAAGTTACATAAACTTCTAGAGGAAGATTCTAAGGCTTGCACAGCAAGCTTCTAGTTAGTTAGGTGCCAGCTGTCAAGGACAGCTGGATAACTAGCTTACATATTCTGAACCGGGTACAATACTCACATATGCTATAGCAAGATAGTGCATAGCATAATGGCTGATATACTGAAGATTATATATACGAAATAAATAATAATTATTTTATAGTATACACATATAAATGCTTAAAAACTGAAAAGAATCCAATATTAAATTTATATAATTAATAATAAAAAAATCATAGTCAGACACACATTCACCATTAATTTAAAGCTATGATTAACAATCAGAGAAATGAGAACATAAAAACAAACTTAAAAAAAAAGGAGATGGATGGATGCTACAGAAAAATTAGTGGAATGCAAAGAAGTAATGTGAAGAACATACTATACACAACAACAGGGAAAAGAATAGATATCTCATATATGTCATAGTTAATTTGAAGCCATTCAGAAAGTCCCTGTCATCTCTCCCCTGTTTTTCTAAACTTCAAAACAGAGGTCAGAGATGTAAAGAGACAATCAAGTCAACTAAAAAAGAAGATTTGGGACCTAGCCTCTAAACACAATCAGCTGTGGGGCAGAGTTTTAACCTCTAAATATGGAGGGTGGTCAGACCTGAAGTGGGGCAGAGATAAAGCCTGCCATTCCCAATGGTGGAAGGATCTTAAAAAGCTCTATCACCAGCCTGATTCAATCATATTTCAACAGAACATGGCTTGGAAGGTTGGGTGTGGGGATCAAATAAGATTCTGGCAGGATAATTGGGTGGATGAGGGGTGCAACCTCCAGCAAAAGTACCATCCTCTCTTCCTGATCAGCAGACAACAGAATCTCCCCATCTCTAAAATGGGGAAGTTTTATCAGAATTTATGGAGCTGGGATCTTAAGTGGAGAAGGAATCTGTTTGACCATGAGAATGAGTTAGCAATAGCTTTCATGGATGACATCTCTGCCATATCTATTCAGTATCAGGTGCAGGATTCAATGTCTTGGAAAGCTGAACCTAATGGCCTCTACTCTACTAAGTCAGCCTATAGGCTCCTCATGTCTTCTGCTAGCCCTGTTCCTCAAAGGAGTCTCTTCCAGAATCTTTGGAAGCTGAAAATCCCCCCGAGGGCTGGGGTTTTCTCTTGGAGGTTGCTGCTGGATAGGCTTCCCACTAGGGCCAATCTGCTAAGGAGAAATGTGCCTATCCAGGATTCTTTATGCCCTCTTTGCGGGGGTCATCAGGAGGAGGCTGGGCATCTTTTCTTCCACTGCAATTTGACCAGGGGATTGTGGGGGGAATCCATGAAGTGGATCCAGGCTATTGGTGCTCTTTCAAATGACCCTGCTAGTCACTTTACCCAATTCTGCAATGGTTTTGGTGCAGGAAGAAAGCATAGCAAAGTTTGTGGGTGGTGGATCGCCTTAACTATTACTATATGGCGGCACAGGAATTCCTTACTCTTTAAGGGCATTCCTTTTGATCCTCATAAAGTGATGGATGAGGCCTTATTCCTTGCTTGGTCTTGGCAAAAAGCTAGAGAGAAAGGATTCCATACTCAATTTAACCACTGGTCTTCCAATCTTTCGGAGTATTTTGGTTAATATTTTGTATTCCTTTCGTGCTGGGTGCTGTTGGGCTTAGGGCTTGTTGGTTTCTGTTTTGGAAGGTGGCACACTTGGTGCCTTGTATTTATCTTACAGTACCCCTGGTACTGTATTATCTTATTAATAAATCTATATTTTTGCCTTCCAAAAAAAAACTAAAAAAGAAGAGTACAGCAACATCTTTTCAAATAGTACACTGTTTAGGTGTTCTAGAATCTAGATTGAAAAATAAAAAAAAGCAACTAAAAACAGAAAGAAGATTAAATAGAAAACAGAGGTCAGAGATGTAAAGAGACAATCAAGTCAACTAAAAAAGAAGAGTACAGCAACATCTTTTCAAATAGTAAGCTGTTTAGGTGTTATAGAATCTAGATTAAAAAAAAAAAAGCAACTAAAAACAGAAAGAAGATTAAATAGAAGTGATAAGCCCATAATGAAACTGTACAAGAGGAGAAGCAGGGAAAGGAAGGAGGAATTGGGTCAAGTCACAAATGAGCCTAAAGGGCAGCAAGGTATGTGGGTGTGTGTATCAGTGTATGTGAGAAGAGGAGGACATGTGACACTAAAAGAAAGGGAAAAACAGAATGAGGGAGAGAGAATGACTGAATAGACAGGTGGTACCAAGAGATTGGGGGAAAAGGATATGGGAATCATACACGAGGAGGGAGAGATAGGATTATTTAAGGGAGGAATTTCTGAGTGGTTTTTGGGGTGGTATTGGCTCTGCTGCGTAAGGAGGAGGTCCTTATCCATCTCTGCCAGGACTTTCCAGTGACTTTCCTGTTCCTATTTCAATTCTGAAGGAGTCCAGCTCTATTTGGTTTTCTTCTTCTTTAGTTTGCAAACACTTGAAACAGAGGTTAACATCACTGATTGTGAGGAGTTGTTTTCTATAAAATGGAGCTGAATTTCTGAGTCTATCAATAAGCTGGCTGAGCATGCACGTGTTCTAAAAGATAGATTGACAAATAACAGAGATATAAGGTCACATATAATGAATAAATAAATAAAAAAAGGACAAACCGATGGTTATCATAGAAGACAGAAAGACAATGGGGTGAGCTTGGCCACAACACGAATGGGCTTGGCTGGAAAACGGAGAGGCTGAAGTGTGAACAGGGAATAACGGCACTATCCTCCACAATCTGGTCGTGATTTCCACTACCATTTGCACGATTCAAAAATAAAACAGCCAGCAGCTACAACACTCCGCCACTGCTTGATATATAGCAGTGCCATTTGTGGCTATTGATAACTATGGTCATTACAGAAACCATAATTCCCCATGATAAAACAAAAATCCACTTTGGTCAATATCCAATCAATAATTCTGCAATAAATTTAAATAGTTAAGAAAGGCAGGGTTATTTAGTCTTACAGACACCAAATCAAAAAAGGAAATGCAGGCTCTATTTTCTAATTATATTGTTAAACCATGATTTCAGGTGACATTGAAATGCAATGCATTATATAATGTATAACACTCTATCAGTTACTCATCTCCTTCCTACTGTCTCACTTCCTATCGATGCATTTATGATTATTTTTAGGCAGGATAACTGAAAGCTTTTCATTATATAACAGGACTTCTCCGCCTAAATTTGTTTCCTCATTGGGTGCAAAAATTCTTGATAAAGTACAGTTTAAAATATTTTGTAGTTTTCAGAATCAGATTCATAGATATTTATCTATACAGGTACAATTTCTAAGGCAAGTTCATGGTCTGAGCAACATTTTGATAGGTTTGGTCTCTAGATTCTTCTGAGTTACTTCACCAGTGGATAAATATTCCTACAAGTATTTCTGCAATAATGTATATAAAATTTTTATTAATTTTTGGTTATTTATTTATATAAATGCCATATGTTTCTTATCCTTTCTGAATATGAATAATATCTAGCTTCTGCTTCAATCACTTTATTTTTCAAGATAAAGAGAATTTATCAACAAACAATTAAATCACATAAATATCCATACATGTGCAAATGTCAGGAAACTGCCAGGGCAAAATTCTAGAAGGTTCTCTCACCTTGAAGGTTTATCAATGAAATCAAACCCTAGTATGTCATCAACACCCAAAGCCTTAAGCTGCAAAATGACATTAGAAAGGTTGCAACGCTTAATCTCTGGCATTGTTGAGTCCTCAAGTTTCTCAAATTCTCTTTCAGGATATAGACGGAAGCATTTTCCAGGTCCTTCACGCCCTGCACGCCCACTAATACCAAAAAAAGACAACTTTATTAATCAATTTATATTACTCTTCCAGTAAAATTATTTAAATATGTATTAAATTCATGAAAATAATTTAGCTGAAACTAAATGTATGAATAACATACAAATAATTTCATTATAACAAAAATAAGATTTAAAAAGAAAAACATAACATAAATCATAATTCAAGACAAGAAATTGTATAACATAATATGTTCAGAACTTAAAATATTTTATGAGAAATAAAGTGATACTTCACATTAACAGGTTTATTCTTTCTTTTACAATATATATTACAAGGTTTATAATCTTCCACATTCATTGATAAACAAAATTTAAAATGGACAAGCATCTGCAAGCATACTAATTTAAAAATAAATAAATAATAAGTACTAGAAACATTCGTGGAATAATGGTAGATTCACATCTAACTTGTTATGCAATACAATGTTTTTCTGAGAATAACCAGAGATGTCATTTTCATCAACAGAATTAATTCAACCAATATTCGCAAGCGACAATTAAAAATTAAACAGACTCGGACATAATCTAGCACCATACCTTCTTTGCAGAGCTTGGGACTTGGATGTAGGTATTATAATCAAGGATTCCATGCCTTTTCCAGGGTCATAAGAACGTGCTTTAACAAATCCAGGATCAATTACATACTTGATTCCGGGAATTGTTACTGATGTCTCAGCAATATTAGTTGCCAATATCACCTTCAAAAACGACGAAGAGATAAGTTTAATACAATTAAAAAGAAGTAATTGCCTGATATGATATAAATCTCACAAGTTTATTTTAAATATACATAAGGTTGCATTCAATAGGTGATGCTCAAGTTTAAAATTATATGGTCTGGCATATACCATTTTGTTATATCCATGTATTATCTATAGGAACTATAGCCAGTTCGATTTCTAAAGCAGAAGCAGCATTAGTTTTGAGAGCAATAAAACATCAAAACATTGGTGGTAGTAGAGGTGATGACAAAAATGATTAGTTGCAATGACCCTTTATGACGATAGGTTGTATGACGATGGGCTCAGTAATGGCAGATCGTTGGTAGGCATACACAAATGCTTCACGGTAATTGTGACTGATAGTAAAGGGGAAGTCTGGTACAAATGACAAGCAGCAAATGACAATGTTGCAAAACAAATGACATTACTGCATAAACTAGCATCAAAGGAGCCGGATCATGTTGAGTACATAAATCATAATGCTGTTTACATACTTAAAGATTAGTGGTGTGATTTATCAATCAAGAATGAAGAGGGAAGATGATCATTACACAAGTCACATGTACCCAAGAAAACTTCCAGCGATGACGTTTGCATATTTAAAATTAAGCAATATAAAATCGAGTCCATATGTCCTAAACCTACTGGCACTCAAAATAACACGACCAATATTTATTCAAATTTGTAGACATGATCAGATAAAACAAGGTTTTTCAAAAGAATGAATAGAGACCAAGACAAGGCACGCCAAATGCTTAAAATAAATAAAAACAGTTTTACAAATAATTAACTAAAACTTATTTCCCTATTTTACATTGAATTCTATCCACAACATATATTAATTAGAGACATCAAATGCATAGCGAGGGTACCTTCCGAAACCCAGATGGAGATGGTGCAAAGACCCGCATTTGCTGCTCAGATGGAAGAGCTGCAAATATAGGCACAACTAGAAGCTTCTGACTTTCTTGAGGTAATTGTGGGAGTTTCTCACTGATAAGCCTTTCAACAGATTCAATCTCTTCTTGCCCAGTCAGAAATACTAGTATATCACCAGGGCCCTCCTCTAAATGAATCTACAAATCAAGAACATATGACTTTAAGTTCAAGCAGCAATTTTATGAACTTCATTTCTCATTCATCACAACAATGTTAAGCATGAAACAAAAATATCATAACCAAGAAAGATTGAGGCAGTGCACAAACAAGAAAGAATAGAATGGGATGCTCAGTGATATATGAAACTGTACATACGAAAAATGAAAACGCAGAACCAATGCACCAAGACTAATAAATTGTTTGGTATGCAAAATCTCTATCTAACAATAGAATGAAAATTAAATCACATTATATTGAATTACAGGACTGAATAAACCAATGACCTGGAATATTGTTATCAAGGAAGCATCTAAATAATCTGTCTCTGCATCACGGGTATAAAATATATCTACAGGAAACTGTCTCCCTTGGATGTGAACAGCTTTGGCACCACCAAAGTACTCAGAGAAAGCGCGTGCATCCAGACTTGCAGACATGATGATTAACTTCAATGGAGCATACTTCTCATGGCGGGGCTTTTTAAGAAAAATGCCACTCTGATCATTTTCTTTCTCGAACAACTTATTCATATTCTTGTTTCCAAAATTAAGGCCCTGGCCACCACTTACAGAACTTGACCGAGCAAGTTGTACACTTTTTAGCAAGCCCATCAAGACATCAGTATGAACAGTCCTCTCATGTGCTTCATCAACAATTATAACAGAATACTTTGAAAGATATGGATCCAACAATGCTTCCCTGTAAGCACAGCAAAATGCATATACTCATAAAAACGTGGGAAACAACATATTTTAATTCAAAACCTCTTTAGCAGCTCCAAATCATGTAACCATCTTAAAGCCACAACCCCACCTCAATAAGGGGGGATCTTTTTGAGGGGCTTAACCAAATCACCAGTCCTTGATAACTTCACACAAATAAAAAAAAAAACCACTTAATCTAAAATTAAGTTATGTATCTAATATCTTCTGTAGTTTGGTATCAATATTCAAGAAGGAAAAATATTATA
Source organism: Glycine soja (assembly GCF_004193775.1). Lineage (NCBI taxonomy): Eukaryota > Viridiplantae > Streptophyta > Magnoliopsida > Fabales > Fabaceae > Glycine > Glycine soja. Next base: position 8,466,555 of record NC_041002.1, on the reverse strand, counting down.
GCACTGCATTTTGATTGGCCAGGTTTTATATAATCAGTCTTAATGGAAAAAGCAAAAAAGTAGCCCATATTATGCAAAACTAGTACCTCAAAAGCAACCCATCTGTCATATATTTGATCCTTGTTAAGCCAGAAGTAGCATCATCAAACCTAACTGAATACCCGACCTTCTGGCCCAACTCAACACCACACTCCTCAGCAACACGTTTAGCCACAGTGACAGCAGCCACACGTCTAGGTTGTGTTATCCCAATAACCCTTCCATCGCAACAAAATCCAGCATCAAACAGAAACTGCGGAATCTCTACACAGCACAACACACAATATAGTGAAACCCACTATCTCTAAAACCTCTTTTTACTTTCTCCTGAAAAATACTAAATTACAAATAACACTGTGATAAGCACTCCACAAGGATAAAATGTAACCTACGAGTGGTCTTTCCACTTCCAGTTTCGCCAACGATAATCAACACATCGTGCTTCCGAACCTCTTCAACCAGTCTTTTCTCAACTGCAACAGAAATAAAATGGCAACACCAATAAGCACATTCTGAATCATTATTATTGTTATTATTACACATTGCCACAGGTTGAAATTGAAAGTGATAACACTAAAAAGGTTGAGCCAATGCACAGATACATACCTGGAGCAATCGGAAGAGACTTCCTCTGTTGTATAATCTTCTGCCTCCTGCGTAAGAAGATATTGAACAGTTTGTATTTAATTATTATTAATTTTTTATCGAGTTGAAGTGATTGTGAAACCCTAATTAGGTTTAGGAGAATACCGCTCGGAGAATTGGGTTTGGCGATTGGAGAAGCTTCCCCGTTGCACTGACGGCATGGTGGCGTCAACTGATACACAAAGGAAGGAAGGAAGCAACACAGAATACACTGTGAAGGAAACCGACTCTTCCGCTGCAACTCTTGTCACCGACCAGGCTCCATTGTTGTGCCGCAACCAGGAGGAAGAAGAAAAAGACGGTTTCTGAGGAACAAAAGGGTTCGGTATACAAGGGGGTTCGGTGATATATATATATATATATAAAGGCTTAATAATTAATTTTTGGTGTGAAATTATTTTAAAATATTCAATTTGGTCTTAAATTATTAAAAATGCTTCAATTTAAATTAAATTGGATAACGAAGATGTTCTATGCGGATTTCGGTCGTGATTTAATTTTTTAATTGTTTTTGGCCCAAAAACTAGAAAACGACGTCATATCTTGTTGACGGACTTAGACAGCATTGGTAATGTTTGTCTAGAGAGAAAAAGGTAACAACGATGAGAGACTTAGGCAATTAGGGTTTTTGTGAAAACTGAGTTCTTGGGTTCATGCAACTTTTGTTTGGTGGGGATTAGTGTGCATTTGCGACTAATTTGTGAAAACAAGTATGTAGGTTTCATCTTTTATCCGTTTTATTGAATTTTTGTTGTTTCATGGTTGATTATGTGGTCCACGACATGTGTAGAAAGGGGATTTGTGTTGTGTTGGTGTGTTGGCTTTTTTTATTGAATAGTGAATAGGGTTTGAGTGGTCCACCATGTGACTTTTGGTTGTTGCTAAAGATTTCTTATTTTTTTCTTTTGGTGGTCTCCTTTTTTCCCCTCGAAAGTAAATGATAAAGTATATTGTTTGTTTTTAATGTGGAGTCAGATTTGTTAAATGTTACAATATTATTCCATTGTTAGTAAATATGTGTCAATTTTAGTAGGTGACTATTGTTAACGTATCATTTAATGTTTTCCTTTTACTATTGAGTTGTGTGTGAATTAATCTTAATTTGTGGCTATTTGAAGGTGAAAATTTGGAGAATCTATCATGGATGGGTATTTCAATGTTATGGTACATTATGGTGGGAAGTTTGTAGATAGGGAAACTTTAAATTATTTAGGGGAAAACATTAAATGGAATTGTGATACCGATAGATGGAGCTATTTTGACTTGAATGACACATTTAAAGAGATGGAGTGTTTGTTTGTTGAGGAAATGTGGTATTTTACTGGTGTTGTAATGTTAGAGATTGGCTTGAAATCTTTGACAGATGACAAAGGTGCAATAGAGATGATAAACATAGCAAGGAGGGATGGAAGTGTCCATTTGTTTGTTTTGCATCTAGTTTTAAAGAAAACTGAGATTAGTAACAACATCAATGGGTCAGGACAACATAATGTAGTTGTTGATGAAAATGTCCAAGTACCAAATAGCTTGGAAGGTCAAAAAAATGTGTTGTTAAACTCTAGTTGCAAAAAATTTGTTGTCAACCTAGGGGAGAAATTTTTTGTCAACCTACAAAAGAACGAATGCAACTTCAGAAAATGGCTTATGACAAAAATTCCATGCTCTCATGCAATTGTGTACATGAAGTTCTTGCACAAGGATCCAACGGACTATATTCCTACATGTTTTAAGAAAGAGGCATATGCAGCTTTTTATGCACCCATAATTCATCCAATTAATGGGGGAAAAGTTTGGAAAAGAACTTGGTGAAATGATGTACTTCCACCAAATGTGAAAAAGATGCTTGGAAGAGTGGAAGACCATAGAAAAAAAGGAATTTGGAACCCGATGAGAAGGCCAATGTTGGTACAATGGTGAGAAGGACAGGTGTTTCAAAGAAATGCGGTAGGTGCCACTTTATTGGGCACCGATTAACATGCAAAGAAACAACTATTGCAACCCAAACCCCTGCATCATCCCAACCAACTGCTATTACCCAAACCCCTACATCACCCCAACCAATTGTTGCAAGTCAACCTGGTGGAAGCTAATCTTTGAGAAGCCAACCTGTCGAAACAAGGTTTGCCCCCCAAAAAAACCTCCTTAAATAGACAAAAGTTGTTAGTTAAAAGAGCACCATGGAAGCCATGAAGATGTTGGGACTTTGATTTATGTTTTTTGTTTTGTTTTTTGATTGTGATATCTTCATGAAGACAATAATTGAACTTGGATGCTTTCAACTTTATTTTGTGTTAAGTAAGTTATTTTTTTGGGAATACATTTGAAATGTATTTTGCAAATATTGATGCTTTGTATTTTGAAATACATTTGGAATGTATTATTTTGTGTTAAGTAAACTGTTTTATGGTTTTAGTCACAAATACATTTGGAATGAGTTCATGTCTCCATTGTTGTAGTCACAAATAAATTTATCAAATGCAAATAAGATGAGTAGCTAGCATGTCTATTTATTGCCACTATTTTTTATGCTCAAGTGAGGATTATAGCAAGTAATATCACATATGAGTACATATTTGGAAATATTTTCAACTAATGGACCTAGTTGATTAAACTAGTTTTATTGAGTTGATTTCATGAGCAAGTGAATTTGATCATAAAAAAATGCAACTAAGATGTGCATAGTATTTTTGTATAGGATGATAGTTATATCTTTGAAATATACGTTTTAATATAATTGATATGCTTTAATTATATAACTGAAATTAGCTATTTCCTTCCTTATTTCTCATTATTAGGTTTCCCTATTTATGTATCCAATCTAATTATAAATAAAGGCATTGTGTATGGTGAACAACAACACAACACAATAAATTACCTTCTTACATGGTATCAATAGTTTAGGTTTTTTTCTAATCCCCCTCTTCTTTTTAGCTATAGCCACTGTTTTTTTTTTTTGTCGTGTGAACAATATTGTAATAGCTATGAGCCTTTCCCATCGCCATTATGATCTCCTTTCGCTGGTGTGACCACACCACCAGGATCGTCTCCCTACAACAAACCCAATGTCGCCCCACGCATCGTCGCAGTCTCCGCATGTAATGCTCTAGCGCCTGAACTAGGACAACACATGACGCAGACTTCGGGCATACCATCTTTGGTGATCCTCCTTGCCACCCTTCTTATACTTCAACACACTTGTTTGGGCCCAGTTTGGTCCATTTTGTTCTTGTTTGGTTTGTTTGGCTTCGTTTTGCTCTCATTTGGACTTAACCTATGTTGTTTGGTCACAATTGGTGTTGATTGGCCACTTTTCTATTTCTGTTTGGCCTTAATTGGTTCCTACTTTTGTCATGGTTAATTTCGATCTTGCTTCTGCTTCCTCCGCTGTGACTTTCACTAACTTACTATTGATCTTGTGCAAAAATTTAATTGAGATAGCCAACTACAACACATGGGTCATTGTTGTTTAACTTTGGTTCCAAGGCCAAGGTCATGTCGATCACTTGACCACTCATGCAAAGGATGTTTACACCACGGAACAATCCCGTTGGAAGCAAGTTGATTCTTCATTGTGCAGTGTTCTCTGGTTCACTCTTGCTCCCAACCTTCAACCATATTTTCAGGTTTTTCCCACTTGTTGTGATGTATGGAATAAGGCTAAAAAGGCTTTTTTTTCCAACAATGTCCATCATCTCTACAACGTCATAACCACCTTGATGAACACGACATAGGAGAACATTGATATGCAAACCTACTTTGGTAAGCTTGAACGTTTAATTGTTGATTATAACACTCACATGCCCTTTACAAGTGATGCAAAGATGTTTCATAAACAACCAATTCTTTATGGTCCTTGCTCTTGCTGGTCTCACACTTGAACTTGATGTAGTCCGCAATAAGATTTTTTCAAGTTTTGAGGTTCCTTCCTAAGATACGGTTAGTGAACAACTACTTCCCCTCTCCACTCCACATGCCTTTGGATCATCCTTTCCACCTGTTGGGGATTCCTCTGCTCTTGTCTCCCATTCTTTTAATCGTGGTAAATGAGGCAAAGGTCGTGGTGGTAAATGATGTTTTGTTCATTGCAATTATTGCAAAATTTATGGTCATATTGAAGCCGATTATCACAACAAGGTTTGCAATCAAGCAAAGTCAGTAAATGTGGCTCAAGTCACCTATCATGCCTTGGCTTCAGATGTTACTATTTATGTTGCTGAGTATAATAAATTAATTCAACTTCGAACAACCCAACCACCTGCATCACCTGTTACTATTGTGGCTCAGTCTGTTACTATTATAAAATCTCTCAATCCCCTTCTCTTGGACCCTGGATCCTTGACCCAGGTGCCTTTGATCATATGACTAGTAACCGAACCCTCTTCTCTTATTTGTCTTTTTTGAATTCTCAACCATTTATTACGCTTACATATGGCTCTCAAATCCCAATTTGTGGCATTGGACAAACCCACCCTCTTCCTAACTTATCTTTTAATTTCGTCTTATTTGTTTATGGTTATACTGTTAATTTAATCCCAATTAGCAAACTCACTCACACTCTTGACTATTCTGTTTTGTTTGTTAACAATTTCGTTCCTGTATAGGATCGACACACTGGACAACGATTGGATCAAGACATGAGTCTAGAGGATTATACCAACTTACATTGTCGTTGGCTTGTATCTCCATCATCTCTCCAGAACTTACTCATCAGCATCTTAGCCATCCTAGTCTTGATGAACTACGTTTTTTGGTTCCCAATCTTTCTACCGTTAAGTCCTTTTAGTGCAATTCATGTCAGTTAGGCAAACATACTCGTAATACTTATAGTACTTGTGTCAATAAATGTGTTGTGTCACATTTTGTTTTAGTTCACTTTGATATTTAGGGTCTTAGTTGTGTTTGTTCAACCTTAAGGTATTTCTATTTTGTTGCTTTTATTGATAACTTTCTAGACGTACTTGGGTTTTCTTAATGAAAAGATGTTTTTATGTGTTTTCCTCAAGGTTTTGCACATGATATTTAAAATAAATTTGGTGTTTCTGTTAAGATTTTATGCATTGATAATGCCTGTGAATATCTCCTAGTTTCATTCTTTTCTAACCTCACAGGGAATTCTACATAAGACCTCATGTGCCCACACACCATAACAAAATGGTATTGTAGAAAGGAAAAATCGTCATTTAGTTGAAACAACTCATATTCTTATCCTTCACTATAATGTTCCATATTGTTTTTTGGGTGATGCACTTCTTACAGCTTGTTACTTGATCAATTGCATGCGTTCATCTGTTCTTGGAAATCAGATCCCTTACTCCATCTTGTACCCTAAACAACCTCTATACACCATCCCTTTTTATGTCTTTGGCTACACTTGTTATGTCCATGATTTTACACCAGGAAAATATAAGTTTTCTTCTAGGTCTCTAAAGTGCCTTTTTCTTGGTTACTCTCGTCTTTAAAAAGGTTATCCTTGTTTTTGTTCTCCACTTCAACTATATATTGTCTATATTGATGTTACCTTCTTTGAGAATACCCTTTTTTTCTCTAGTTTCACCATTGAAGATATTCCCTAGTATTCCACCTATTGTGCTAACCCCAATTGTTGCCCCCCTATTACACCTCCGCTAATGGTCTACCATAGGCGTCCATAACCTCCATCAGCGGTGCCATATCCTGATCCTCTAGCATCATCTTCTGCTCTAACTGCCCCTCCACCAACGTCGCTTGTACCTAACCTTCCCATTTAGAAAAGGTATTCGATCTTCTCACAACCCTAAACCTTTATATGCCTTTTCTCTTAATTATAATCATTTATCTCCCATCTATTCTCTTTTATCTCCTTGTTGGATTTTGTGTTTATCCTTAAGTCTACAGGTGAAACCATGACTAATCCATAATGGCAACAAGTGGTGCTAGAGGAAATGACTGCTTTAGATGCCAGGGGCACTTGGGAACTTGTCCCATTACCTATTGACAAGACCACCATGGGTCATTGTTGGGTTTATACAGTGAAGGTCAAACCAAATGGCAGTATTGATTGCTATAAGGTTCACTTGGTGGCTAATTTTTGGTCTTGACTATGAAGACACCTTTTCCCTTGTGGCCAAAATCGCTTTTGAGCATTTCTTTCTTTTTATGGTTACCATTCAACATTGACCTATTCACTAGCTGAACATCAAAAATGCCTTCTTGCATGGTGAGTTGTAAGAAAAAGTTTATATGGATCAACCTCTCAATTTTACAATTTCAAGTGACTTTTAGTTGGTCTGTCGACTCTGTCACTCTCTCTATGGTTAGAAGCAGTCTCCTCGCACATGGTTTGGTCGTTTTAGCTCTGCCTTGCTCTAGTTTGGAATGACACATTGTGAGGCTAATCACTCGGGTGTTGTTCATCCATTCTCCATTTGGTCGTTGCTTTTACGTTGTTGTCGATGTTGATGACATTGTCATTACTGGCAATTATTCTGAGGGTATTCTTCGCCTCAAATCTCATCTCCACAGTCAATTTTAGACTAAAGACACGAGTTCGCTCAAATACCTCTTAGGGATTGAAGTTGCCCAATCTTCCTTTGGCATTTCCATTTCCCAAAAGAAGTATGCTCTCGATATCTTAACTGAGATCGATATGCTTGATTGTTGTCCTATTGATACTCTTATGGATCTTAATGTGAAGCTTCTCCCAGATCAGGGGGAGCCATTGGAAGACCTGAAAAGATATAATCATTTGGTGGGCAAACTTAATTACCTCACTATCACTAGACTAGACATCACTTTTTGCAGTCGATGTACTTAGTCAGTTTCTGAAAGACCCGACTGGTACTCATTGGAATACTACAATGCGCATACTTCGATATATCAAGAATATACCAGGTCATGGATTTTTATACGAAGACAAAGGCAATGCCAAAGTTGTTTGTTACTTTGATGCTGATTAGGTAGGATCACTATCATACAGGAGGTCCACTTTTGAATATCGTGTCTTTATTGGAGGGAACTTGATCTCATGGAGATGAAAGAAGTAGAAAATTGTTGCTAGGTCCAATCCCGAAGCTGAGTATTATGCCTTGGCAATAACTACATGCAAGATCACATGGCTTAGGAAACTTCTCTAACAGAGAAAATTTGGAGACATTCAATATACCGAATAATCATGCAACAATGAAGTTGTTCTGCACATTGCTTCAAACTTGGTCTTTCATGAGCGAACTAAAGACATCAAGATTGATTGTCACTTTATGTGTGAGAAGGTACTCTTAGGAGAAATCACCACTGAGTTTGTTAGCTCCAAAGACCAATTGGCAGACATGCTCACAAAATCCCTCAAGGTTTCTTATGTTGATGATATTTGTAGCAAGCTTGGTTCATATGACATATATGCTCCAACTTGAGAGGGAGTATGAAATATACATTTTAGGATAATTGATATGCTTTAATTATATAGCCAAAATTAGGGATTGCCTTCTTTATTTCTCATTATTAAGTTTCCCTATTTATGTATTCATTTTGATTATAAATAAAGGAATTGTGTATGGTGAACAACACACAACACAATAAATTACCTTCTTACAATATCCATGAGCATCAATTCCTATCAACAAGTTTTTTGGTATCAGATTTGCCATAATCGCCAATACTCATGTAATATGAGTACCAAAATTACATAGCATAATGACAAACTAAAGATACATAATCCTGTGATAAATGGCCAAATTGAAGTCTCCAAATTTGAGAAAGAAAGTCTCATTCATTGAAAAGTAAATATCATCATCATCACATACAAAAGGATTAAAGTTTCGAATTCAAAATGCAAGCTGCTATAACTCCATTCATTACACCAAATTCAACTAAAATGTAACATTATAATTTTTAACTATTTGAGATACAAAATTATCGTCTTTTCTTTCTGTGTTCCACCACATTGTCATCACAATAACACTCAACATTAACAACAAACAACAAATTGCAATCACAATCTTCAACCATTTTTCTTTGTTTTTAAACAAAATCTCAAGCTTGACAATCTTCTTCCTTTGTCTAAAAATAACCATGTTTCTATCATCAACTATTTCATTTGGTAGCCATTTAAAGAAGTTGCATCCACTGTCAACCCCACTCAGTAAAGACCTGACTATTGGAGCAAGAAATTGATCTTTGGAAATCTATCTCAACATAATTTGGACAACTTAAAAAGAAGAGTTTTATGAAAATGATGGTCTTTTTTTTTTGCGAATGAATAACATAACATAAACCTTTAAAATCCAAGGCATATTAAATATGCATTTTAGCAGAAAAATATGTTGAAATAAATCCAAAGATTCATTTGAAATTTCAGCAGAAAAATCAAGAAACGAATAAAAAATAGCAAGTACTTGTTAACATTTAAATATGCATTTTTGAAATCTAGTATGGAAGTACTTCTACAAATCTCGTACAGGGATTAGGCTCTATAACTGTCAAATACAAGTTGGAAAATTATGGTTTGAAAGATGTAAATCAAATTTAAATGGAGACTTTGGGATAAACTTTCTAGTGTATATCATGAAATCTCAAGATTCAAAACATAAAGCTTAAAACATAAAGTTGTTTAAGGGTCACATGGTTATATTGTCATGGAATTTGTCATCAAATCAAAACATTCAAGTACTTAATGAACAAACCACCTCTGACAAGGTTGTCTCACTAAAAGTAGTATATACAAGACAACACAAAACAAGCAAAAAATAAGTAGGGAGGATCCCCAAAGATGGTATTATTGCCACTAGATCTCACACTCTTCGGCTGCATTAGATTGTGACTCCTTGCTCTTTACTACTCATAATGTTCATCATGAAGTGAACCAAGCAACATAAAAAAGGAGGTATGAGGTTTGTAATAACACAAAGGGTTAGGCGTGAGAGATAAACCACAAAATACAAGTATAAAGTCATTATATGTAGCTAGCCTTATAATTTATACAATATTAACCCAAGGTCAAGTAACACGAATGAGAATTTTTTACAATTAAAAATTTAAGGACAATTATACTCATTCACATAAATCCATAAACATAGTAATCTATCCCATCATCAACAAGTCGTAACTCACCCATGTTCACACACAAGTACTTATCCATCCATAATTTAAATATGCATAGATGTAACCTTAGTGAGAACTATTTCTCCAGTCATTACTTATGATTGCTAGGATTAATCACTACTATATAATAGCGATTTTACGTTGGGTATGAAGCACATACGACATCGGTTATTAACCGTTGTCGTAGCGAACATCGTAGAATGCCGATGCATCTATGACGATGACTCCCTACCTGTCTTAGAATGTGTCACATTCTAAGACGGTTTTCGAGATAGAACTGTTCTATAAAGTGTTTTTTTTAAAAACAAGTCATTTGTTTTCATAGCCACCTATATTACAAATTCAGACCAATACATTTACATTAATTGCCAGGTAATAATTTGTAAAATGTTTAGACTTTTTAGTCACATGTAACAAAAGAAAGCCCTATATATGACATCAACATGGATATTTGAACACATGATAATACCACTTTCCTTATTTTCTCCTCCAAGGATGGCAAAAATTAAAAATAAACAGATTACATACACCACAACCTGGCAATATTGAATTTATCAATACAACTAATGAAGAAGTAACACGGTTCATATTGGCAAGTATAGATTTTGGCAAAACAGAAGCCTGTGGAGGAGATGGCTTGTTTGATTGTTGCCTCATATTGAAGTAAGTGTAAACACACATACCAGCAATAGCTGTGAATGCACCATAAATACTGATTTTTCCAGGATTGGATCTAAAGAGATAATAGTTTCCTAGTAGGAGGATGCAAGTCTTAAACTACCCCAGGACGACGTGGGAGATGGCAGATGTAGCTCTGCAAATTGAAGGGTAAAACTGACCCTAAAAAAGATTAGTAAACCATAATGAATTCAGCCAAACATAAGCTAAATGCAATAGTGTTCTGAATGTTACCTAGAAATAACATCCAAAACATAACACTTAAATACACATGTTGAATGACTTGAATAAATTTGCTACTCTAAAATTGTCAGATTACAATCTATCATAATATTGTCACAATTTATAAAAATGAAAAAGTTTACAAGGTTTTGACTCTCAATTCGGGTGTTGTAAACTTGGACATAGAGTTCAATGTTCTTAACTAATTTCAGTAGATCCAAAAAGACAGTTGGCTAGCTTAGTGGGGAAAATCCTTTATCATGTTTTATTTTAGTCTACATTGGAAGGAGGTCGATAGAATAGATGTTCTGATTCTTGATGATCACTGTGTTATATAAATAATAATTACTAACCTCCAAAAATCAAATATTAAATCCCAACCTCACTGCAACTAGTGGCTTTTCTGAGACCCTGTTCCCTTCCTTTATCTTGCAAAAACCTCCTAAATGGCAACACTCTACATTACTACTCTTCCCTACCACAACAAAACAAAGAAAACTACTAAAAATTCTCTCCATCCTATGAACCACTCAACTAGGATCTAATAATTGTAAAGGGAATAAAAGGTATTGCTGGAAACACAAGAGTGAATTTGGGTGATCACCCATAGAGAAAAAAGCACCCTTCCAACTATTAAAGTTCTTAGATACCTTCTGAAGCACTGGATCCCAAACATGACACAGTCCAAGGATTATCACTCAAAAGAATTTGTAGCCATATTAGGCACCCTTAAATTTTCAGAAATTAAACAAAGCCATCTATCTCATTTCTTCCTTTATTAACAGTTTTCTCCCAGAATAAAGAACTGGTTATGATCTAGATCTTAGAAACTTCTATTCTCAGTAATGACTCATATAGCATAGTTAATATTATTTGTCAAATCCAATGTAAGTAGAAAAAATTCAAGTGAACAAAATTGTCCAAACAAGAAAATTGATAATATTCAAATTAAATAAAGATAAAAATGCTTACTTTTTATATGGAAGAAACCATTTAGTAGGTTCTTCCACCAATGCACCAGCATCAACACAAATGAAAGTTCTTTCAATCTGCACCATCAAACCAGTTGACCATTGTCTTATACAGTTCTAAGAACACTCATCATTATGGTGTGACCAAAAGAGTATAACCAATGGTAATTCAAAAGCATTGTGTTTCTACAAATAAAAAACATTTAACAAAAAGAGGCATGATTATAGAGTATAGACACTAACAACAGAAAAAATGAGGCAACGATTTGTTTGCAATAGTTTGACTTTCTTGAAATTATTAGAAAGTCATTAAAAAAAGTCCATACATATTCTACAAATAAATTTTAGAAAGTAGAATCACTTCTAAAATTATCTTTTTTGGCTATCTATATAGAATGAGTATGGGTACAAGGATCATATCTAGTTTCAATTAAGGGACATTATAACATTGCAATGTAAATTATATAACAAGAACAAGATGAATAAATTCTCAAATTTAAATTGTAACAACATAGAATTCCATGGAAAATAGACTATCATCAAATTGAGGTTATAAGATTCATCACCTTCAAAGGATGATTAGTAACGAAATCAAGCTATGTGATAGCTCCTACACATCAAAAGCATGAGCTGTCATTCATTATAATATAAGCTGAAAATGTATAAATTATAATTTTCTATGTTAAAAACTTAAAAGGGACCATGGAAAAATCTTGCAAAGGTCATACAGATGAAAATGAATTTTACAAAATAAAAGCTGCTAAAAGCTAGAAAATGACATAAAATGCATACCTGGGACGGTGGGACGAATTAAAGCATAAGAATTCAGTTCTATCGATATCCCATTAACTATCATGAACTTAAGTCTTTTGACTATGCGCTTGGTAAACATGTGCTTTCTTAACTGATCTTTCATATACTCCAATATGAAATTGAAATACAACATTGAAAAAAAAACTGACTTAAAATGAATTGTGTTAAAATAAACACAACTTATAATTTTAATCCAATATTAACTACTTGCCCTGGTTTAGACCTCTTAATCATAGTTGCTCAACATCATAATCCCCATGCAATAGAAATAAACAATGGTGCAAAAGTATGAGCTATTTTATTCAATGAAGTAATGATTTCAAGAAATAACGCATGTTCATCCTTAAAATGATTGTGAAACAGAGCCTACTTGCATTGTAATATACGGTTCACATTAATGAATTTCATCTCTTTGATTGGGAAAACTAAGTAAAATATCGAAAAGAGACCAATGCATTCCAATTGTATAGAAGTATCCCAATAAATTTGTCCCCTAATGTTTTAAGAAAAAGAAAAAGACAACAAAAGTCTTTCCCTATTAGGTAAGATTGGTTATGTGGATCAAATAGTGCTATAAATGTCTTGTCATAAATCATGCCCATTGAATAAACAACAAATCATTTGAACCTGAATCTTTCTTAATGGTTTGGCTGATAGTTTTTTCTACATCTAAGTCTAATTATTTCATTATCCTCTATAGGATCTACTCCCTTACTAGGACTTCTATAGTTCTTTTCCACACATGTCTAAACTATCTAATGTGAGATTCTATCATCTTATTTGCTAATGTATATGGGTAGTTTGGGCCTTTAAGCCAATTTGTAAAAACATATCTATGTCTATGTAAAACCCAAGAACAATGTTCTTTAACAGATGTGTCCCTTTTTTTCTTCTAGTGAGTGACTTTTCTGATGGGATATTTTCTGCTACACGTTTGTGTCAGGTAGGCCTCATTATCCTTGCTTGCAACATCTCATCTACCAGCTTTTAAATTTCATTCTTTTGTGAGATGGGCAACCGATTTATGTCATAATACTGGGGAAATAGGCTGATCTAACTTCTTAGATAGTGAATGCACAACATAAAATTTGGGATATAGCACAAGCAAATTATGGGTTAGAATTAATTGATATTAGATGTCAAAATTTTCTATTTATACCTTTGATTTTTAACCGTGCCGAATGTCGTAGTAAGATCCATGTAGCCGACCTCACCTAGTAGGATAAAACTTTCTTGTTGTTGTTCCTTTAGTAAGGCATTGGGAGATACCTTGTTCCTGTCTTAACAAGGATCCCATATAAGCCGCACATGCCTACCGTGCTGATCAAAGGTCATTATGACTTATGAGAGCCTTCCAATTTACCTTCATATATCCCAACGTCTCCAACCACAAAATTCTTAATATGATGTCCACACCGACCAAAGGAAACATGTGAAAAAAATTGACATTGTAATCCCATCCAGTTACAAACCCAGTTGCCTACAAAGCCCACTTGACTTCTAATGTCCATCCCCCAATCTAACTGTAAACTCAAGAGTCTCCTCGATTGGTAACTTTAGTGCCACAACCAAATCATTTCGATGAAGCTATGATTGGCTCAGTTATCAACCATCACTACTACTATCCAATTTGCCACTACTCGTAATTTCAGAGTATTTGGCTGAGTAAAGCCTATTCAAGAGGTCATATTACATCATTACTAACTCTGGGTTTATATCCTCCTTCTATTTTTCTACTCCTTCACCCTTTATATTCTCCTTGTCATCTGCTTCTTTTCCTTTCGATACACATGATTCCAAGTGTCGTTCCAAACACCAGTTTGGGCCACACAATTTACTACTTACTACACTACTGGTCACAATTGTTGTGATGGAGTTTGACCCATATTTTACAATAGGAGTGCTCTATGTAGGGACATGGTCATGGTAGTGGGTTGCAAATTGGTTAGGCTCCCCTCGACCTGAGTTCAATGCCTTGGTCAGTGTAGAATTCCCATAACTCTGGTCTCAACTCCTATTACCAACTCCTATCATATTACCATATATCTCTTCTGACTTATATTTGATATACAAGTCACAAACTGATTATTACAATATTGAATCACAATATATGCCAGGACCCTCTCTGATACAAGCCCAAGTCAGAATGGGCTTTTGGAACCTCTGTCCCATGAGGGGAAGAAAGGGAACAAGGAATGGTTGGTTTATTCTCGCAAAAAGAGAGGGGCAAAATTGGCATAAGGGAGGATTTGGTTGTTAGAGGAGATAGATAATGATATCTTTTCCGTTATTTTCCTTTTTGAGTATTTAAGGTTGTTTCTTGCTTTTGGAGGGGATATTCTGTATTTTGATGCTTAATTAGGTAGAGGAATCCTTTGTATTTCTCTAATAGGAGCTTGCTCTGGGACAAGAGGGGATTTCCCCTATCGTAGGTTACCTCATTTACTATCAATACAAAACATTACCTTTGTTTCTCCTCAATTTTACCTGCTTATTCTTTGTTGTTCTTGTGTGATATGTATCATTGGTCTAACCTGCCGGATACATCAAGAGTATTGAATGCAACAAAAGAAAGGATCAACGGAGGGAGAAGTCATGGATGCTAGATTGGAGAAGGTCGACGAGGATTTAGCTGAGATGAAGTCGTCGATGGAATTGATGAGAAAAGAAGCTGCTGACAATCAGTCGAAATTGATTGAGCTGATGACATGGAGTCTGGGGAGTATGGGGAATCGTGTGAATACCGGGGGAAAAGGCGAAGGATCACACAAAGAAAAGGATCCAAAAGAGTCGAGGGTGCATGACTTACTAGAGATGCCGACGTCAGAGATGGCAAAATCTAGAGGACAAAGGTTAGATGAGGACGAGATGGAGGAATTTCGAAAATCGGAGAAGAAGGTTGAGCTTACGGCATTGGTAGGAGAGGATCCCGCTGGTTGGATATCTCGTGCGAAGATTTACTTTCGCATTTAGAATACAAGTGATGCTATGAAGGTGAGTCTCGCTCAAATTTGTATGGAGAATGGTACCATCCATTTCTTTAATTCCTTGTTGTTGGACTACGAAAATCTGACATGGGAGGATCTGAAACATGAATTGCTGGAGAGATACGAATGGGTTAGTGAAGGTTCTGTGTTTGAGCAATTCACATCGTTGCGTCAAACAGGAACGATGGAGAAATATATTTATCGATTTAAGAGTTTGGTGGTGCAAGTACCTCGATTATTGGATGGTCAGTACTTTGCGTATTTTAATAATGGGTTGAAGGATGACATTTGCGTTCATCTATGAAGCCTGCACATGGCAACACCATTGACGTGTGGTAGGTTGATGAATACTACAAGAGCCATTGAGGCAGAACTGGCGCGTGGGTTGCGTAGGGCGTGTAGATATGCGAGGAGGAGGTTCCGGATTTGGGTTGGTGCAAAAAACCCATGGAACTAATACGGGTCATGGAGTAATAAGGGGTGTTGGGTTTCAGGGTGGAACTAATGGGCCATGCCCAAATGAAAAAGAGGTGGAGATAAGAAACTAGCTGGGTATCGTGACAGAGGGACCAAACATTTAGCATATCAGGACTTGTTGGATAGGCGTAAAAAAGGCCTTTGTTTTAAATGTGGAAGAGTTTTTGGGCCTTTACATCAGTGCCCAGTGTTAGTCGTTTTATACGACTAACTTTTGTATAGAAAACATTTTCTAAAACTTGTATAGTTCCCTCAATTTATGGTTATTTAGTAGAGATTTTGTAAATAAGTCTTGTTTTATGGTTAAAGC
Organism: Glycine soja; assembly: GCF_004193775.1. Classification (NCBI taxonomy): domain Eukaryota; kingdom Viridiplantae; phylum Streptophyta; class Magnoliopsida; order Fabales; family Fabaceae; genus Glycine; species Glycine soja. The sequence continues at coordinate 8,450,338 of NC_041002.1, read as the reverse complement.
TGTCTCTAGAATACTTCCATTGGATTTAATGATGAAATTGTGCAATTTTAGGTGAAAAAGAGGCTAAGTCATGAAGTGCCAAAAGTGACAGTTGAGCTTAGCTCATGAGTGGGCTAAGCGCGCATCCACCGCTAAGCGCAGCTTCAGTGCGTTTAGCACAACAGAAGAATCTGGCAAAGCATCAATATCAAGGCCACGCGCTAAGCGCGAGATCAGTGCGCTAAGCGTAGTAGTTGTCTTCAGCCAGGCTCAATGCACGACTGGCGCTAAGCTCAAATCCACTTACTCACGCTGAGCGCGAGGGTGGCACTAAGCGCAACGTCGCGAATTCAGAGCCTATTTAAAGTTTGTCTTGTGCAGAATTAGGGTACAAGGCCCTGAATACAGAATTCCAGAGCATACCACAATGCCTATTTCTGGAAAAGAGCTCTGGAGGCAGCAAGGGGAGTAGCTTTTGCAGAGATACCTAGGTTTTGTAATCTCATTATTGTTAGGGTTTCTTCTATAATGGCTAGCTAAACACCCTTGTTGGGGATTTCTAAAGAACAACTGATGTAATTACTTTAATATCTAATTGATTGTGTTTCTTGTGTTCAATGCTTCTTTCAGTGCTTAAATTTTGTATGTTCTTGGTCTGATCAACCATTTGTGTGCGTAGTTAGGTGATTTTAACATTGAGAAATGTATTGTTACCTTAGAACTTGAATGAAGTAGAATTGAAACTTAGTCTTACAAGAGGGATCTACGGATTAAGTTTTGGTTTTAAGTATGTTGTTACAATAATGCTGTTTGGTCTAAGTCTAGTCCAACAAGAGGGATCTGAGGACAAAGCTTAGGCTAAATTAGTCTAAACTTTCGTAAGCTATTTAAGCTAAGTCTAGTCCAATAAGAGGGATATGAGGATGAAGCTTAGTTTGAGTTAGTCTAAACCTAGGAGGGCTGTCTAAATTGAGCCTAGTCCAACAAGAGGGATCTGAGGATGAAGCTTGGATTGATTCAGTCTAACTAGGGATCGAGGTTTAGTAATTCAGGCTACAACATAGAACATAAAAGCATGATTGATTAGAGAAACATCTTTATATGCATCAGCTGGTTTATTAGAAAGACCCAACTTCTTTACCTACTGCTGTCAATTTTACTTACTTGCATTTTTATTGTTTTTAGCCTAGACTTAGTTTAATTCTGTTCCAAATCATCAATTATCAATGTTTCTTTCAACAATGCCTTATTTCTGAATTTAACCTTGTCTAAGACTAGTTCCCTGAGTTCGATACTCGGATTCATCCGTTTTAATTTTAAATACTTGACGATCCGGTGCGCTTTCCGACAAACTGGATTTCCTTTGAACATATTTGTATAAAGAAAAAGTGGACCAAAAAGTAACTGCATGGGAAATCCAACAAAGTATTTATGGCGCTGTTGTCAGGGAACTAGATTTAAGAAGAGTTTAGTTCAGTTTTACGACATTGCTTTATGTTTTTCTCTTTGATTCATTGATTTTTTTGTTCATATTTTAGTTACCGTATATTCATTTTTCTTTTGAATTGGATAATTGTTGTTCTATTTTCTTGTATGCAAAGAAGATCTACTGTAGGTGATTTGATTCCCATTGATTTGGAGATTAACGCCACCTGTAGAAGGCGTAATTAAGAGAGAATTAGAATTTTTTTGCAGGATTTAGAAGCAACAACAACTCCAGAAGAAGAACCTCGATCTTTCGAGGCATCTTCTAGTTTTCCTATTGCATGGCATTCTCATATAAAACCTATTGAAGTTACAATCATGGCTTAAAAGCCAAGAAGAGTAACCCTGGAGGATTATTCAAGTTCTACTGTGCCACAATTTTTCACTAGTATTGCACAGCCAGAAGTTCAAGCTCAGACAAATACATATCCTCATTCTTTGATACAACTGATTCAAAATAATCTGTTTCATGGTCTACCCAATGAAGACCCTTATGCTCACTTAGCCACCTATATAGAGATATGCAATACTATTAGGTTGGCGGGTGTGCCTGCAAATGCAATCAGGTTGAGTTTGTTCTCATTTTCTTTATCTAGAGAAGCTAAGAGGTGGCTTCATTCTTTTAAAGGAAACAGTATGAAGTCATGGGATGAAGTGGTAGAAAAGTTCTTAAAAAAGTACTTCCCTGAAGCAAAGACTGCAGAAGGCAAAGTTGCCATCTCTTCCTTCCACCAGTTTCCAGATGAATCATTGAGTAAGGCACTTGAAAGATTTAGAGGTTTATTGCAGAAGACTCCCACTCACGGTTTTTCAAAACCAATACAGCTCAACATATTCATAGATGGGTGACTCCCACTCACGGTTTTTCAAAACTAATACAGCTCAACATATTCATAGATGGGTTGAGACCACAATCTAAGCAGCTCTTGGACGCTTCAGCTAGGGGTAAGGTCAAAATGGAGACCCCCGACGAAGCAATGGACTTAATTGAAAGCATGACTGCTAGTGACATTGCCATTTTGAGAGACCGAGCCCATATTCCTACCAAGAAGAGTTTATTGGAGCTAACCTCATAGGACGCTCTGTTGGCACAAAACAAGTTGTCCAAGCAACTAGAGACATTAACAGAAACACTAAGTAAGTTTCCAACTCAGCTTCATTCTGCACAAACTTCACATTTTTCTATTTTGCAGGTTGTAGGATGTACAATTTGTGGTGGAGCTCATGCCACCGGATCACACAAGTAGTATAAAACGGTAAGAATCGAGTATCGAACTCTCAGGGAACTTGTGTTACTTGGTAAAGCTATATTCAGTGAATATGTGTCTAGTATGAAAAGATATGTATGGACTATGAACAAGTATTTAAACTAACTATTAAAAAGGAAAATCACATGAGTAATGATGTGTAAAGACAAGTAGACAACGTGTTGGTCTTCCTATTAGGTGCCTGATGTTATAAGGATATTCTTTACTTAACAATGCTCATGTGTTCTATGGTGTCTCCTGAAATGCTAAACCCCGATCCCTCGTGATAGTGTAGCCTAATCCTGATCAAGCATCATCCGCAGATTCCTCTTGTTGGACTAAACTCGACCAGAACTGCATTAAGACAAACATACAAACAACTAGGTTACCGTACCCCGATCCCTCATGATAATACGATAAACTAGCCTTGTCTTATCAAGTTCTAAGAATCAGACCAGTTTCCACTGTTGAATGATCCTAACAAAGCATGCATCTACATGATCAAGGCAAAAGCACACTGAAATGACGTACTGGTAGCACAAAGAACACATAAAACATCATTAAATAGATATACAGATATTTACATCAAGTACCTACAAGGAAGAACCAACAAAGGATTTAGCTCTCCATATCTGGGAAGCTTCCTTTACAACAAAGAGAAGAGAAAAATGAAGGATTGAAGAAATGCAAGTAGTGGGGATGTCTCCACCTCTAGAACCTCACAATCACTCACAGACTTATCTTATGCTCTCAAGATGGCTTCCTCTTCACTTTCAGTTCTCTGCCAGTCTTTGCACAACAAAAGCTCTCAAAACTCTCTGGAACTTGGACCTTTCTCTCTTTAGAAATCTCTAAAAATGCTGAAGCTCAAGGAAAAGCCCAAACTCCCCTTCCATTTCTGGTTTCAAGCTTAATTAGGTGGCCTTGTTGGTGCTTGTGCGCTTAGCACAAGTCTGGCTCGCTTAGTGTGCATAAGTGAATTTCGGCTTAGCCCCTGGCTTCTTGCTTAGTGGATGCATGCAAGCAGTGTGCTTAGTAGGATGAGCTCTTGCTTAGCGCGTGTGTCCAGCTCATCCTTCTTCCAAATTCTTCCTCGCGCTCAGCTGCAAGAGTGATGCACTCAGCGGATGGCTCACTAAGCCGACAGATTGGCTTAGCGAGAAGCTAAAAATCAGCACTTCACAAACTTGCCTAATTAACCTGAAATTGAAAGGAAATGATTATTAAATACACAAAATGGGAGTACTAAGTACTTATTACCTATATTTAACAAAAAGTAATTACAATACTACAACATAACCATAAATGGGAGGAGTTAGATATAATTTGCACATATTTCACATAAGTTAGTCGTATTCATCGACTAACAGGGGTCTGTTACAGCCCTTACCTATTTTGGAGAGAGTGTGGGAGGATATCTATCTTGATTTTATAACAGGACTACCGAGATCAAAGGGACATGAAGGAATCTTGGTTGTGGTGGATAGGCTTTCAAAGTATAGTCATTTTATCCCTTTGAAACACCCGTACACAGTGAGATCTATTGCAAATGTTTTTGTCAAGGAAGTAGTAAGGTTGCATGGAATTCCAAACTCAGTGATAAGTGACAAAGATCCATTGTTCATGAGTTTGTTTTGGAGTGAATTCTTTAAGATGCAAGGAACAACTCTCAAAATGAGTACAACATACCATCCTCAAACGGATGACCAAACTGAGGTAACCAATTGCTGATTGGAAACATATTTGAGGTGTTTTATAGTGGACCAGCCAAAGGAATGGGTGACTTGGATTCCATGGGCGGAATACTGGTTCAACACTACATACCATGAGTCTATTGGCACTACTCCTTTTGAAGTAATATATGGACGCGAACCTCCTAAGATAGTGAGGAGTATATAGGGGGAAATAAGGGTGGAGGCAGTGAAGAGGGAGTTGTAGGATTGCGATGAAGCCTTGAGGCAGCTCAAGAACCACCTGAGTAGAGCTCAAGATTGAGTAAGAAACCAGGCTAACAAGCACAAACAAGAGAAGTGTTTTGAAGTGGGAGATCTAGTATTTCTTAAACTGAAACAACACAAGATGCAATCTATAGCTACACGCATTAGCCCAAAACTAAATGCATGTTATTATGGACCTTTTGAAGTAGTGGGAAGAATTGGAGAAGTAGCATATAAGCTGAAGTTGCCTCCATCCTCCAAAGTTCACCCAGTTTTCCATGTCTCACTACTTAAAAAAGCTCAGGGAAAATATCATGCTCTAGCTGAATTGCCTACAGGGTTGGAAGATGATGATGTTGAGAAGTTTGAACCTGAATCTGTCTTGGCTGTGAGGATCATTGTGAAGAGGGGGGAAAAGATCAACAATGGTTGGTCAAGTGGAAGGACAAGGCAGTAGAGGAAGCGACTTGGGGGGATGAGCTGAATATGAGGAGCCAATTTCCAGAATTGAGTCTTGTGGACAAAACTGTTCTTCAAGGGGGAGGTATTGATATGAGCCCAAGTCAGAATAGGCTTTTGGAACCTCTGTCCCATGAGAGGAAGAAAGGAGGGAACAAGGAATGGTTGGTTTATTCTCGCAAAAAGAGAGGGGCAAAATTGGCATAAGGGAGAATTTGGTTGTCAGAGGAGAGAGAGAATGATATCTTTTCTGTTATTTGCCTTTTTGAGTATTTAAGGTTGTTTCTTGCTTTTGGAGGGGATATTCTATATTTTGATGCTTAATTGGGTAGAGGAATCCTTTGTATTTCTCTAATAGGAGCTTGCTCTGGAACAAGAGGGGATTTCCCCTGTTGTAGGTACCTCATTTACCATTAACATAGAACATTACCTTTGTTTCTCCTCAATTTTACCTGCTTATTCTTTGCTGTTCTTGTGTGATACATATCACTCTCACACATGAACCCCCCTAAAACTAAAGCCCAAAACCCAAAGCCTCACCTTAAATTAAGAAGAATATATGAGTTTTTAATACTGACTGAAAACAAAACTACAATGCCTAGGAACTGTACCAACCTTGTTGTTGCTTTGGTTCCATACAAGGCCTTTTAGTCTACTGAAAACAAAATTAAAGGATTCCTTTTTATTTTATATATTCTGCACAAGTTATTTTAACTATCCAACTCCAACATAGATGCATTGCAACCAAAAAGACATATCAAAACCATTTTATGCAAATGATTTGGACCATTTACTAGCATCTATGTATTTTATAAACATATTCTTATGAAAAGTAAAAACTTAATATAGACAAAAAAAGGAACAAGTTTAAGCTCACTACACATATAACTAGTCAAACTCCAAAGGGTATAACTAGTCGTCCTATTTCAATAACATGGAAAATTAAGTTAGAGAATATCATAAATAGGATGCCATACTTTTTTCCTGCTGATGACATAAAGTCTACAAGATCATCTCCTTCCAACCCAATCAAATCCTAAAAGACATACAATTGATAAGTAAGCATGAATAAATTATATAATCAATATCAGTAAACAAAAGAAATTTAGGGAGGGGGGGGGGGAGCATAACAAATATATGTCAAAGGTGTGTAGACATACAACATAGAATTGAGATACATTGAACACCTCATTAGGGTGACTCAAGGAAAGAAGTTCAATAGAAAACCCAAGATCCTGTGCATCCTTCACAAACAAAAAAAAAGAAGTAATTATGAACTAAATTATTTTAACATTTCACCAAAACAAATAACAACTATAAATAATTACACTAAATTATGGAATGTATATGTCCTACCTGATTTTTGTTCTTGTGAGATGAGTTGTCAACAGGACTACCATAATGCGGATAATAATGACTTGCAAGATGTGTAGTGTGCCACAACAAAAAAACACTTATCCTATCAGGATAAGTACAGATCGCAATGACAAAGCATTATGCAATGACTTTGGTGCACCAAAATACTAATAAACATATATATAGTAATGCTGACTTAAATGCCAGTTGACCATAATTGTTTATAATGTAAACAATGAAAATGTTAAGTTCGAAACAAAAATCTTCCTATGTCATCTAAATTTGTGTACTTCCATGTTTGTAACTTGTAGAAAATATGCTGCCCATTTCTTGCGTTGTGTTGTCATGGCCTCACTGTCTAATGTTGTTCCATCAGAAAACCACTACAAAATTGTAAATATGAAATTAGTGACATACATCATACATTGAGTTAGAATTTGATACTAAAGTAACAATTAAAATTTGTTATAGTATGCATAACCTGTTCCATTCATTCTTCAAACTGTCGCTGACTATGCACCACATCCAATGCATGCCATAATATCCACACTCATAGCCTCCGGGTTGAACATGACTCAAAATGCAATATGAAATATATTTACCAAAGCTAGTACTTTTAAAGTAACACATGACACTAATTCGAAATACCTATTGATGAAATAATAACATACCTTTGGTTCAATCCACCGAGGTGTAGGTTGATCTAGCTTACCTTCCAAAATAGTGGTTAATGTCTTCATTGCACTAGTTTCCAAAATAACGTTAATGTATATAAGATAAAAAATATTGTGTTGATATACTACAATTGGTATATAGTCATTTTGTTATAATTTGAAAAATAACTTGTTAACTACAACCTTGATGTGAGCACCAAGCTTCTTACGCAAAGAACAAAACCAAACAACAGTATTGTCCCGTGGACATAGAACAAGAAGTTGCCAATGTGCCCTGAAGTCGAAAAACTATAATTAGGTACTTATAATGCAAACTTTTTTTTTCACAATAATGACATGCATTTCACCTACTGATTCAAGTAAGGTCCTAGGTACACTAGTCGATATGATTCCTTGATCCACATTTCAATGTATTGTTGACATTCTTGACGTCTATCCTTTGTGTGGTGTATAGACTAGGGCTCAAGGAAACCATACACTGAACCATAACCTAAGCTTGTACTTAAATCATTCATAAACCTATTTCAAACATTTGACATGAATATTGTTAAGCATATATTGTAATTAATATTAATAAAGAGTTAACCTATAAGACAAATTCTAAACCGAATTTACTTACAGCATCCACAGCTGTAGTATAGATATGTTCAAACATTTGTCACCTAAAATGATTTCAGTTACATCTGCATGTGTGATGAAAAAGCTATCTTTTGCATTAGGTATCCAAAATTTCATCCCATCCCACGATAACTCAATTGACTTTTGGTATACATCAAACAAGTTCTTACCCAATTCTCCCAATGGATCAACTCCAGCCACTGCATTGCCCATTTCAAGAGGTCCAACTGATTTCGCCACACGCTTATGTGAATCTTACATGGTTAATGAAAATAACAATTACGCTAATTTTATTTAACAATGTCACTGAAATTAGTACATTCAGAGGGAAGAGAAAAAACCTAATCAGATACAGGTTTTACAAAATGTGTTGGCCATCCCACGAATGTGCCAACGACTTGCCTCACAAACTGAATCTTTGACATTAGAAAAAGGACCTGAGCGTCACCGTTGTAAATTGTCACAACACTTACCCTAACCACATCATCTGAATAAGGGACATTGTGTATGGTGGACGAATTGTCATACACTTTTCCCAACACCACTAGCCGAGTACACTATTTAGCAACTATGTACAAGCCCATAGTATCCACACGAACATCAAAAGGCTTTTTACCTAATGGATTTGTGTCAACTTCAGTGCCGCTCCCCTTGGTGCTCACATGTACAACTAATACTTGTATATCCAGCGCCTCAATGGGGGGTGAGTGTTGTGATACAATTTGGGATAACTCTATTTTTATTGCTTTTTTCAACTCTTGTTTAATTATCTCCAAACTACATTTGTTTTTCTCTTCTACTTTCCTCCTCCACGCCTCTTGAAGGTTCTTGTTTTCCTCTTCTACCTCTTTCCTTCACTCTTCCTTGAGGTTACCGATGATGTCAACCAATGGTTGTTGGGTGATTGATGCCGAGGAAGTGTTGGAGCCATGTGAGGCCTGTCCAAAGTACTGGTTGATTGTGACACTTATCCTCGCGACACGAACACGACCTGGATGCTATGGTTGGCTAATAACAATGTTCAATATGTCATCATGACCATGCGGAACAAAGCTGCCCTACATCGTTTGTTCTTCTAAAGAGTCTTGTGAGCAACACAATATGGATTTACATTTGAATGTACATTCTTATGAAACAATAAATTGACTTGGACTGTGAACCACCGACACATGAACTCACAATTTTGTCTAATATTTCTTGTGCTGCTATAGAGGTAATATGTCGATATCGCTTTATGCGGGCCATCTTCCACTTGACATGTCTTGAAACGAGGGATGAAGGGTCCATGGTCTTTGATGAATTTTCATTAAACTCAGTTTGGTGTTCTCATGTTTTCCTTTTCTCGTCCATAAGTTTTTTTTCGATAAGATCATAACCCCCACGAGACAGTAAGTGGGGGCAGTCATTGTATTTTTGAATTTCCTGTGCCTTTTCCCATATTCCCTTACAAAAATTATTAACAATTTTCACAAATTAGTTAATGAAAAAATCATACCGAATTCAATTGTAAATACAAAACTACTTAAATAAACCTGCCAATTAGGGGTTTGTCGGCTTTTTGCAAATTCGGCCCAAGTTGTTGGATCAAGATTGTACTTAACAGAAGGATCATCTTTTTGTTGACCTTCATTGTCAGCATAAATATATTTATTCATCAGGGAAGACATAAATTTCCTCCATCTAGTTGCGACCGTTGACATCACCTTCCTTTTGGCATTGTCACCTTTAAAGATGTCAAAATTTCTCTCCAAATCGAAATTGTTATGTAACAATTAGTGAATGATCATATTTTGAACTTAATTAAAGAAAATTGAATACATATGTGTACTTAAATGCACTTATCAAAATTTCATCCCATATTAGGTTCTTTAGAGATTCTAGGACAACACTCCAATTGGAGTGGACAATAGGAATTTTTTCTCGCGCTACAACCCCCAGATAACTATGGAACTTTTCTTTATGGGGGTCTGATCCTCTACCAGTCGCAGGATTGACATTAACAGTTGGTCATGGCTGATCTAGGCTTCTGATAGTGAGCCTTCTCAGTCGGGTGGATTGTCTAGTCCTCCTAGACGTAGCCTCCGGAGGAATATCTGAATGTGGATGGGACCTTGGGGGTGTTGCCATGAGTCTGCGCAAATAAAACAAATTGAGTTAGCACATAATGAGTTATATAAACAACATAAGCATTAAGTTGTAAATGTTCAAATAAATAAATGTATTAGAATTATGCGATATGTACACTATATACATTACTTACCACTGACCATCTTGACTTGCACGGATCTTGGACATAAAACATGATAACTGCTAAACAAGAGTTGTTTTTTTTTATTTATGAAAATAGAGTTAAAATATCTTTAAAAATAATTATTTAGTAATTATCCATTCTTAATTGTTAGCAATTGATGTTTTCTTTATGGCTTGTAGATATAAAAAATGGAGGGATTAAAAGCAAAAAGATGCAAAAAATATGAAGAAAAAAATAAAGATTTAGCATCAGGCCCAGCCCAAGACACGCTAAGCTTGAAAGTAAGCACTCGCGCTAAGCGTGAAAATAGGCATCTACGCTGAGCAAGCAGAGCGTGCTAAGCGCGAGTATAAAGGTCCAAATCCACTCCAGCAACTATAAAAAGAGAGTTAAGCCAAGCAGAAAGGACACGCCGAGTCTCAGAGCACTCTCATACATACCCAAAGCCTGAGAACTTTTCCTTAGAGAATCCTCTCTTCTCTCTCATCATTTTCTCTATTCCCTTCTTCCATCCTTTTTCCTCCACCAATTCTTATACCCCCATTTCAGTGTAAGGTCCTTATGGCTATGAGAGGCTAAACCCCTAGTTAGGGCCTGGTAGGCCTAAAAAGACAAAGAGATGTATGATGTATTCCATATTTATCAATGCAACAAGTGTTTTCTATCCTATTGTCTTTTTCTATTTATATTTCATGCATTACTCATCTTTACATTATGTTAGGGGTTAGATGCTCGATAGAGGGTAGCTTTTAATAAAAATATAAAGAAAATATGCATGCATCAGTTTTAGGGGTTAGGCGCTCGACAGAGGATAACTTCTAATAGAACTAAAAGGAAAAGATATCATAACGAAAGCATTGCTAGACATAGGATGATAACATTATGCCCATGCATTAAAACACACATCTAGAATCAAGGCTTCATGCATTTTATCTATTGTATCTTTACAAAAGCATTTAGGAGATAGGTAGGTAAAATAGGCTTATCATTGTGAGGCATCAAAGGCAAGTAATTGAATAGATGTGGGTAGGATAGATTCACCTAATTGATGAAGAAAAATTCAAAAATTCATACATCCTAGGCAAACAAGGCATGCTAGGTCCTAACATTTGTATTCTATTGAAATTTCTAATTAAATACTTTGTTCTCTATTAATTTTCTTTTCTACAATTATCTACTGTTAATTTATGTTCCCTTTATCTATCTTTTACCTCTCTTTATCTCTTCTCTTATAAATTGAAAAAAATACAATACAAGTACAAAACAAAGTCCCTGTGGAAATCGACACCCGGACTTCCGAGCTTTTACTACTTGGACATTTGGTGCACTTGCCAAACGGTTAACAAAACACCTGCCTAGCTTGCGCTGCCATGATGAATGGGTCATCATTATAACCAACCTTTTGAAGATCTACTAAAGTAAATCCCCTTTTGTCTTGATGCTCTTCGGTATTTCCATTTACCCATTGACACTTGAAGACATGCACTCTAAATTCACCATAATCAAGCTCCCAAATATCTTCAATGACTCCATAGTAAGACATGGATGCTTGAATCGGATTGTTATCTGAAGCACTACAAAAGTGATCCAAATGACTATCAATAGTCACCCCATTATTTTGCACGCTACTTTTATCATCCCGTGACTTTATGTAGAAAGAATAATGAATGATATCATATCCCTTCCAAGTTGGAACGTTGAGATTTGGACAAACAACTAACAATCTTAAAGTGTTTGAAGCACTATCATCTGCGAAGATTGTTTGTCTAAACCAGTTGATGAAAGTTCTATTGTGCTTTTGCAAAAACCTCATCATGTTCATTTTTGGGTGAGTATCTGTGACATGTCATTTGTGAGCATCTATGTATGGGGATCACCTCTACTGTGTTGTTTAATACGTATAGATGTGCTTATGACAACTGTTGTCGGTCCATGATTACAACATTGAATCCTTGTGTACCCCTACCTTGAATTGTGGAGTCATGATGACTTTGAGGAATGCCCACTACTGTAGCGGTATTTATATATTCTGAGCAAAACTCAATAGCTTCTTTAGCATCGTATCTTTCAACAATGCTTACCTCTGGTCAATATTGATTCTTTGTATATCCTTTCAACACCTTCATGTAGTGCTCAATCAGATACATCCAACGTAAAAAAACCCCCCACACAACCGAATCTCCCGTACAAGATGAACAATTAAGTGAATCATGATGTCAAAAACTGATGGTGAAAAATACATCTCCAATTCACAAAGGACAATGGAAGCCTCATTCTCCAAATCATCTAATTGTTGAGGGTCAATAACCTTGCTACAGATAGCATAAAAGAAAAAACAGAAGTGAGTTAACATGTGACAATTGTTGCATTAACACGTGACAATCATGAGATTTCAAGCCAACCAATTTCAAATCATTAACTGACACAAGGCTTTTGATATTTGAAGAGTATCCTTGTGGGACTTTTAGATTTTTGAGACAATGACAAAAAAAATTTCTCCTTGGTTGACATTGTGTGACATGTTGGGGGCAAATATGTTTGTTGACCTTGTGATTGTGGATGCAACTATTCTCGTATACCTATGTCAACCAAATATTGACAACATTTCAAACCATCCTTTGTCTTGCCTTTAATGTTAAAAAGGGTGCCAATTAAACTATCACACACATTTTTCTTGACATGCATAACGTCCAGACAATGTCGTACATCTAGATCGCACCAATAAGGAAGATAAAAGAATATTGACCTTTTCTTCCAAATGTTCTTCTCAGACACATCCTTCTTTTGTGTCTTACCAAAGATAGTTATGATGTTTTTCACTCGATCATAAACTTCGTGTCTAGCCGGTTCCAGCGTACTTTCAATCTCAAGGGTTCCATTAAATGCTTTATGCAATCGCCAATACTGTCTTCTTTCCATGTTTTAGTCGTATGTAAGTCATCTTTTGCTCATAGATAAGCCATGCGTGGTGTCCTTTCACATTATGCCCACTCAAATTCCCATAAGTTGGAAAGTCATTAATAATGAAAAATATCATTGCACGTAACCTGAAGGTTTGTTGAACATTCCTATCATACATATCAACCCCGTCTACCCACAATTTTCTCAAGTCTTTAATCAAGGGAGTAAAATAGACATCAATATATTTTCCTGGCTGTCTTGGACTCGCTATCATCATACACAACATAATGTATTTTCACTTCATGCACAACCAAGGAGGAAGGTTGTAAATCATTAGCAAAACAGGCCATGAACTGTGGCTGGTGCTTAAGTTACCAAAAGGATTCATGCGGTCTGATGCAAGACCAAGCCTTAGGTTTCTTGGATCCTTTCCAAATTTTGGATACAAGTGATCAATTATCTTCCATTATGGAGAATCAACGGGATGTTGGAGGAACCCATCAATTATTTCGCCATCTGCATGCCATTTAAGGTTTTTTGCATCGTCTGCACATGCAAACAATCTCTTAAACCTTGGTATTGTTAGAAGATACGAACAATCCTTTGTTGGAGGAATGTTATTTATGACTGCATCATCACTGCATTCGCCATCATTCACTTTGTAGCGATATACCCCACATATCAGACACTTGCGCATTTCCGCAAACTGATTTCTATATAGAATACAATCATTAAGGCATGCATTAATTTTCTGGTACACCATACCCACAGGACATATTATCTTTTTTGCCTCGTAGTGACTCTTCGATAATATGTTGTCGTTAGGAAGCATATTTTTCAATAACACAAGCAACTCAATGAAGCTTTTGTCACTCCACCCAAATTTGGCCTTCAAGTTCACCAAAGTTAGTACCGCTGATAATCGAGTAAAGGTTGTGCATCCCAAATACAATGACTGTTGGGAATCTGTTTGTAATTTTTCATAATAAGGTGCATGAGCTTTCCAAAAACCCTCCTGGTCAAGATCGTGTATCATGTCTTCCATACGATCTTCGGTTTATAAATCTACCGCCTAAGTGTGAGGGGTTGTTGACATGTGTGGCAATTCACCATGCCATATCCAATTTGTATAAGTCGGAATGAACCCCTCACATGTAAGATGTGATCTAATGTCATTCAATGGCTAACGTCTCCCATTCACACATTTAACACATTCAATCCCCTTTTGATAGTCGTCACTTATGCGTGGTGCTTTAATTCAACTTTGATCCATGTTTTGTGTTATGTGATATCGACTACGTTATCCCGTATGCATGAAAATATCACTTTTTTTCATATAAAGGTGAAGTCCTATCCCATTCAAGAACTCCCTTTTTTACTTCATTCATATGTACAAATTAAGTACGTTATGGTAAATTTGATGAAATTTTGACAGCATTTCACATTGGTCTCCAAGTACACGAAATGAAAGCAGTCACATGAATTGACCATGGTCAAGTATGAACCCGAAGAACAAAGCAATATACACTAAACCAAAATTTCATCGAATATAACACAACATACTTAGCCTATAACTATGAATTAAGTAAAAAAATGAGAGTTCCTAAACTGTCCGAACGGACAATTCAAGATTCAATACCACGATGAATCCAAATTGTCCGTATTAATTAGTGTATTGAATCTCAAACGGAAAACTAAGGTTCACTCAGAATGCAGATAATTTTAATATTAAAGAATAGCCATATATGAACAAAAATAAAATATCTAATTAAGTGTCAGAATGAGATACATACCTCCAAAGATGCTTGTAACAATAACTATGAGTGCGGTAATGGCAGCGAAAATTGTATGACTTTATCTTCAGTCAGGCAACAACAACATAAAAATGCCTTAACTTCCTATGCCACTGAAATAGTAGTACCTACAACCAATAAGAGACGATATGTGTAGGTGAGAAAGTTTTCTTGCACATTTTGAATAAAGTTTCAATGTAGCTCTTCAAGTTATATTGTGTATTGTAATCCTTGTTGGAATTTTCTACCTTCTTTAATCAGTTAATAGAATTTAATGCATATATATTCAGCAAAAGAAATCTATGTTAGCACTGATGCATGGTATGAAACAAAAACGAACAAATTAAGTGACAATATTTCAGTTTATCCTTTCTGATTCAAAATATCTTTCATGCATTATTGTCAAATATAGGAATGCATATATATGTAATTGTGAGACAAACATAATAATACATGCCATTGACCCCAATGTCATCCTTCAAACAAAAGGATTCTTCCCATGTTTAAACTCATATAAATTTGTCTTTGGCCAATGTCTGCAATTCTGTGTTACCGGTTGCCGCATTTTCCATTATGTTGGTGTTCTCCAACTATTTAGATGACCTATCATTCCTCATGTTCATTTCATTATTAAAGTAAACAAAAGTTGTACAACTTTTATTTTACTGAGTATCTTACGTGCCTAACTTGATAGTCATATCTTCATGATATGTGACTCTGTATCCATGCTCTAATTTAGAAAATGGAAATCCTCTCTATTTATCTAAAAGAGAACCTATTCACCAAAAAAATGTAAAGAAGAGGTTGATGTTCCACACTGCTGTCACTGCCTCTGACTCTGTCTATATCACGTAGCAGTGCAGGGTGATGTACGATTGGTTCAAGAAGTTAAGGGATGAACGAGGAGATGTATCTGGGATGAGGGGTTCACAAGCTTCATTGCAGTCCGGGAAGCCAGATTAGTTCATGGATGAGATCCCCACTTTTGTTGCTCAACCTTTGCCTGTTGGAATGGATCTGGTTTGGTTTTGGTTTGGGGTTCTCAATTGAATTTGAATTCCTCTTAATTGGTTCCTGCAAAATTGTGTTTTTTTGGGTTCGGTTGTGTGTTGTGATAATGCAAAAGGTTGTTAAAAATGATTTTTATTTCATTTTTTTATGTGGGGGGTTGAGTTTCTAGGTGATTTGTATGAATGCACTTGGTCTTGGAGAAAAAAAATTGTGTGAATTTTAGTTGGAATGGTCGAACAGTGTGAAAAAGTTTTAGGTTGCAAATTCACAACTGTGGGTGTGATTATGCAAAAAGGTATATTAAACAAATGAATTTTTATGTGGGGGTTGAGTTTTTGAGTGATTTGTGCGAATTTTAGTTGGAATGGTCTAATAGTGTGAAAAATTTTTAGGCTACAAATTCACAACTGTTGATGTCATTATGCAAAAAGTTATACAAAAAAAATTCAAATTTTTTATATTGGGGCTTGATTTTATGGGTGATTTGTGTGAATGCACTTATTCTTGGAGGAAATAATAGGTGTGGATTTAGTTGAAATGGTCTAACAGTGTGAAAAAGTTTTAAACTTGTATCCAACAACTATGAGTGGTCGTAGGTTGACTTTTTGGTAACTTCAAGTGGTGTTTTGATTATTGGTTATTTGTTGGCTTTGGTTGGGTTGAGTTATGTTTCTCTACCACTATGACTATGACTATTCAAAACAAAAGAATAAAGAAAGGAAATGTTTATACGGGCGCTTCAATTTCTGAATGATTTCACTTATTCTTTGTTAGAGATCTTATTAACCATAGAAAAAAATAAAGTATATATGTGGGGACATCTTTGTATGTATCCTAGTGGTAGTTGTTGGGTCTATAGGAGCACTCGTTAATGGACCATCCTTCACACTTGAGACGTCCAATCCTCAGCATGAACGGAATGTGTTAGAGATCTCGCATCAACAAGTGATATGACCAAATACTATAGATAAGTGAGGAAGAGTGCTCATCCATGAACTAACTTTGAAGGTTGAGTTAGTCTTGAATCCAAATTATAAGATTTCTAAAGGGGGAAAATGGCTATTGGAAATGTATGCATATTTGTTCCAGATTTAGATTATGAAAGGCTAGTTCCTACCATAAATGGGTTTGAATAATTGAAGGACTAAAATCGTATTAATTTAAGTCAATTTCTGGTTTGTAAATTGTAAGTAAGGCACATTTTCAGTGATCAAAATCACTGGTTTATTCCTTATTCTTATGAATTCTAACTCATCTCTAGTCTATAACAGGGTTACATAGTCCTTAACGGACCATGGGCATTTGTGCAGTGGCTTCAACAAGCAGATATTAAAGAAGAGTATGACCTGTTTAACCTTAATCTCTATATTCAAAGCTGGAATACATTTCTCTATCTTTCTCCTTCTCTCTTGGGATTTTGGTTTTGACTTTTGTTAGTTCTGTATATCAGTTACATATTGATGTTAGAGGCAGATCATATAATTGTCAAACCTATACCCAACATAGCCAGAGATGGGCTAGGAGCTGCATTCCCTTTGTTTTACATTTAGCCTAAGAAGTATGAAACAGTGCTAAGGAAGTACTTTCCTGAGGAGAAGGGACCAATAACCAATATTGATCCATTGGGAATTCCCCTGTTATTGT
This sequence comes from Glycine soja, assembly GCF_004193775.1. Taxonomy (NCBI): domain Eukaryota; kingdom Viridiplantae; phylum Streptophyta; class Magnoliopsida; order Fabales; family Fabaceae; genus Glycine; species Glycine soja. Next base: position 8,432,983 of record NC_041002.1, on the reverse strand, counting down.
TGGAAAGGTATCGGTCAAAATAATTTTTCTTTGATGATAATGAATACTCTTTGATTTGGGGCCAAGCTGTTTAATTTTTTGTGAAAAAAATGTCAGGAATTCCTCAAGAAGATTGCTCCCACTTGGATGAATGTTTCTCTTGCAATCAAGAAAGATCCTGAAACTGATCAAGCTTTTGGATGGGTGCTTCAAATGTTATTTTATTTGCTTTCTTTCTGTTATCTATAATAATATCCTTTCTTAACCTCACAACTTGACTTTTTTTATGTTTTTCTTTTGTATCATTGTTTTAGGTATGCTTATGCTGTTGCATTTGCTCTTCATGGTGTTCGTAACATATTACACAAGGACTTTATGATTCAGGTTCAATAAGGTTCTGTCTTTTATTTTTATTTTTTCTGCTGGCCAGTATTAATAAGTAAATTATACAAGGACTTCATGTTAATATGTAATAGTGAATAAGCTTAGAACAATATATAAGAATTGGTATCATACACTACTGACTAGACCCCAAGTAAAACACATTAGTCCCGTGTAGCCATTTAAATGACCAATGATAGAAGTTAGTCTGGATAAAAAATTTAATAAGCAGGAAATAAAATTAAAAAAAAAAAATCAAACTTCTTGCACACGATAAAATCATTTATGCATTCCAACTGTTTTAGGAGCTCACTTATCCAACTTCTTCATAAGCACTATAAACTTAGGAGTTTGGTATTTTTCTTGGAAAAGTCTCAACACTAAGGTTTTATTATTAAAAAGTTCTTATAAGCTAATCCAAACTGGGCTTATTGAAGTTTGTTTAAGTGCAACCTAAATCATATATTTAAATAAAGAAAAAATAAAATTCTAAAATGTCAATTTTTTTTAAAAGTGTACTATATTTTGCATACTTGCTTGTTAATATATGTAACATGCTATAGAAGTCACATAGAATAGTACGAGAATAATGCAATCACTATTAGAAAATACACTTTCAACATCGGTTATTTAGGGCATTCTACATTGGTTGTAAAACTGATGTTGAAAGCACCGATGTTGAATGTATTGTTGTTATCATCGGTTTTCAAAAACCGATGTTAACATAAATACGATAACATCGGTTTTATAAATAACCGATGTTATAAAGAAAGAAGTACAACAAAATAAGTGTATGCGTGAGGGACGTTGACATCGATTTACTGTAAAAACCGATGTTAATTTGTTACATTAACAGAAAATCGATGTTAATGTAATATATTAACATCGGTTTTCCAGAAAATCGATGTTAATATGTTATATTAACATCGGTTTTTAGAGGAAACCGATGTCAACGTTCATCATTCATGCACCTATTTTGCTGTAGTAATTTATGTATAACATCGGTTGTTTATGAATAATCGATGTTAAACTGTATGCAGTAACATCGGTTATTTATAAATAACCGATGTTACTGCATACAGTTTAACATCGGTTATTTATAAACAACCGATGTTAACCTATGTACATTAGCATCGGTTGTTTATAAAATAACCGATGTTAAGGTGAATGTTGACATCAGTTTTTGTTAATAACCGATGTTGTTTTCAAGTTTTTTTAATATAAACTTTCTGTTTTTACAATAAACCCAAAATTGTACCTGTAAAATGCAATTTCAGACTCAATTCACAGCAAATAAACATTTAATTCTGCTTTCAAGCAGTTTTAATCACACAATAAACAATTAATAATTGATTTATCATAAACAACCATCAACAAATGAATTCAATGTTCAAATTACATAGGAAATGTAAAAAATGTTAAACCAAAGTAAACTAAGCTAAACTTAATGTCCCTATACCCTAAGTCTGATCTCTAACTCGAAGATAATACTGTGCCCACTGGATCCGCAACGCCTTTAATCTCTCTGGCTCCAATGGTCTAGGATCATTAAAATACTGCATGATGAAATAAATGATAATAAGTTAATAATGTAATACAAATTATTAAAAAATCGAATTTGTTTGAAACAAATGTACCGCTTCCCAGTTATTCCTAAAAGTTCCTAAAATGATGGTGGACATCCAGTGCATGACATAGTAGCCACACTCAGTACTTCCTAAAATGATGGTGGACATCAAGACCTTTTAAAGCACTGTTCCAGATGAGTTGCAATTAAAAACTGGTGTTGTTGAGGTATTTCAATGCAAATGTATTGAAAAGAACACTAACCTGTTAATAATCCCCTTAAGGTAGTTGTCTGGCCTGTTATGCAATGAACAAAACCAGACAACTAGGTGTTCCTTGGGCAGGATGACCACCATCTGCCAGTGTCCGCTGTAATGGAGACGAATATGGGTTAGTATATTAGTAAACATTAATTAAATTAAGTTATTTTGTGTGACTTACCCATTTAGGTAGGCTCCAAGATAGACATCGCGTTTTGAACTCTGCATCCAAGTCTTTATGTAACTTTCAGACTCAAATTGTGATTGCCCAGACCTTTGAATGGACTGTGGCTCGAGGAATCCATAGATATCAGAATTCCCCGCTCGCATACTTGTTTCATTGAAATGTCTGTTTATGTTAAGTCAAAGTTAAATATTTATGAATTGAAAGCAATAACTTGGATAATTAAAAGTAATATAAAATGACTTACAGAATCCACAATTGTAACACTGATATGCTGAGACATTGACCACCATGTGCGATTTCGGAGAGGTCTTCGTGCTTTATGTCGAGCGGGAAATCTGGATTAAAGACCCCGAACACGGTAGCATCCCATGTAACCTAGTAAGGCCTCAAGAAAAGCTCTGGGATGGTCAATGTCATTAGATAAAGCGGATCATCAACCTCCGGATCGAGCTTTGGAGGTGGTTTTGCCGAAGACACATCTACCTGTTCATGAAACAAAGCTAAATTTCCTAATTTGAGGCACACTGAATGAATTAATTTAAAAAGAAGAAACAGATAGTAAGAGTAAAGTACTTGCTGTGATAAAGACTTGACCAGATGTGTCGGCCAAGCAAGGAAGGTGTGAAGTGCCTGCCCCACTTAGGAAACCTCATCAGTGGGTACAGGAACTGGAGCATCTGCCTCTGTAACCTCCTCCACACTCACCTTTACTTGGCCAAGCAACAAAGGAGTGTTATGAAAAACAATGGATCCCTCATAAACTCTCCCCAGGGCAACCAGGCGGGCAAGATCTGCTGCGATGTACAAGTCGCACCTATCTGAGTCACCCGCCTCTGGATTGTTTCCAGAGGGATCAACACAACTCCCCTTCGTGCTTACTCGAGCACCTGAGGGACCAACCAGAGGCTCGGGAGGCAGTGCAAGTCCTTGAGATTGCATCTGGGACTGAATATGGGATTGCATCTGGCTGAACGATGCCATGAGCTGCCTCGTCACTTTTTCTATGATGGACTCCTCTAGCTGGTCCCTGATTTGTTGGGTCAGTTGCTGCAGTTCCTCAGGAGGCAGGGAGGAAGAGGTGTGGGACGTTCGTGGAGCCGAACCAAAGTAGTGCCTGATGGTGACACCGGCTCCAGCAGCACGGACACGTCCAGGGTGCTCTGGACGTCCAAATGCAGCGTTGAGAACATCCTGACGTCTATGGGGGACGAAGGATCACTGTGTCGCCTGCTCCTCAAAAGAATCCTGCATAGAAAACACACAGTTGTACATGGCATTCACAAAATATTGAAATATAATTGTAATGGTTAGTTGAAAATGACTTATGATCTTCTCAGCGATTTCCTTTGCAGCCTCAATCATCTCCCCTGTTTTCTTTGTGCGGGCCATCTTCCACTTCACGTGGCGTCTGACCGAGGATGGAGGGTCGATGACGCCATCAACACTTCCTGACTGTGCAGCTTCCTCCAACTTCTTCTTCGTCTTCTCAGCCAAGAGCTTCTGCTCCAAATATTCATAATCCCCACGAGACAAAACGTGGGGGGCAGTGTTCTGTTTCAGGATGGCCTGTGCCTTTTTGCGCACATCCTGCAAAAATAAAACAATAATTTTTCAAATTGGTAGAATGAAGTATAACAAGTTAATGTTTTTGAAAAACAACTTAAATGGCAAGGAACATACCTCCCAAGAAGGGTCTCTACGAGTCTGGCAAAATTGGGCCCATTTTTCCTTGCTTATGTTGTATTTTTCACAGACAGTGTCGTCCACACTATCGTTATCGGGTGCAAGGGCCCATTTCCTCGTGAGGTCTGATTTAAACTGCCTCCATCTCTTGCCCACAATCTGAAGTAACTTCCTTTTCGTCCTACTGTCAGAAGCCTCTGGGATTTTAAATTCCGCCTGACAACATCAAGTAAGGTTTATTTGTTACAATAATGTATTTTTTGGCTATTAATTAAACAACATCAAATAAGAAAATAAAAATACCTGAATATCCTCCCAAATCAAGTCCTTCTGAGCAGTAGGGACCTCCTTCCAGTTCTCGTACGCGATGTCCACCTTATCACGCGCCACAATCCCTAAATAAGTTCTTAATTTCTTCCCGTGGGGACCGTCAACATTACCGGTAGCAGGATCAATATGGACCACTGGTCTCTCAGCACCAGCTGGTCTAACAGACAAGGATCATAGACGTGAGACTTTGCGTGTCTGCTTCACGGCAGACAGTGAAGCTGATGCATCAGAATGAGGAGGAGGAGGAGGAGGAGGAGAAGAAGGAGGAAGAGGAGGAGGCGAGGCAGGTGGAGAAGCCATGATCCTATATACATCATGAAAATGTAAATTTGGATTACAGACAAATATCGACATCAACAGTTCATTGTATTTGAAAACTATAAAATAAATATTAAACTTAGGTACACTACTATAAATTAAGAGAACAAAAGTAAAAAAAATGATGTTAAACATGTAAAAAAAAATCAAAACTTAGTTTTGAAGTCATTTAAAATATATTAAACGAGTATAATTATTTTGTACATAATATAAAAAAGGTTGAACAAATAAGACTAAAATAAATCTTTAATCCTTTATGTTTTCGGTTGTATTCAATTTATTTCTTTTTTATGTTCTTAAAATGAGTCAAACGGGTTTTCTAAAATAATAATCATTTCCAATCTGAATTATTATTCTTTTACAGATTGGAGACATGAAGAATAAGGCCCTTGCCACTACCACGAAGATCTGTAGTAACCCAAACCAAGAAACCGATCATTGGGGTCGTACATGATCCTCTCAACAGTGTCAAGGGACGAAATTATGTTTTATTTGAGATTGAGAGTATGTTACATGCGCTTGGCTTCACGGCCTCAAAGGATTACACGACCCAAGGAGTTACGGTCCTATAATCTGGTGTGCTAACATAACGTTGATGGTGAAAAAATTCCTTACGCACGGTGCGGGATATGATGCACTCACACACGCTAGAAAGCATAATTTTACTAATTGAACCACATACACCAGTGTAAATTTAGTTATATCTTACTTAAGCGTAAAATATTTACAAATGATCACCTACCACTAGTTACAAAACCATAGAAGTCCATCATGATCAGGCAACCAAAACACTCACCCAACTAAAGCTTGCAAGTCTCCACCCATCATCATGTTCGAACTGAACAGAAACTACCCACAAACATGCACTAAATTGCCTATAAACTCAAAACGTGTTTAATTGAATTTATTTTAAACTCTTTCATATGTGTTTCATTACAATTATGAGGCATCTCACTGCTGAATTTGGTTCAGCTTGGTCCTTCTGCCCTTGCTGCCAATGGCCTGCATAATGGTAGTTTAGTGCAGTGTCGTTTCTCTTCTAGGGTCAATCTCTAGTAGGATTCTAAGGTTTTTATTTTTTATTTATGACATAAAGGTTGATTGGATTAAGATATTTGAAAACTGGAACTTCAAAAGAGTCAAATTACTCTTCATGCCTTATTCTGGAATAGGACAGTTTCCTTTTCCCTGAATTTTTATATATCCTAAAAAATAAATCTAGATGGATTTGGCTTCATTCAGTCATATGGTTTGGACTTTAATCTTAGTTAATGTCCTTAGCATCATTTTCTTAAATAAGAAGATTGCAATGTGCAAATACTTTAGCCAACTTCTATAAGTTCTGGAGATGGTTTAGTCCATGCACCATTAATTTGACCAAACTACTACTGGCACTGGCAGAAGCAGTGGATAGATAGAACATTACAAAACTGGAAAACATAGGTCTAGTTTCTATGTTATGATTTATGTTGTTATGGTATCTCAGGTTTTTGGAATGGACAAGAGATACTGGTTCATCCCTGCTTATTCAGAGGAAGATATACGAAGGATGGCTGTTCTTCAGGGCCTTGAGTATCCATCAACACCAGACTTCAATGCCCAAGATTTTTGAGAGCCATTGCCACAGCAGAAGAGAAACGTTTTTTACCTTTTGCAACAAAAAACATGGAGCATCCATAGCCTCTTGTTTTGGTCTCTAAGAGAATCTGTAACATTGAGGTATTTAAGATCCGGATGGCAATTTGTTTGCATAGGCACTTGGCATGATTAATGTTTTTTTTTTTCCTTCTTTGATGAGTCGTGTGCTTGTGCCAAGTTCAAATGGTGAGCAATGAGGAGCATGGTTTAAAGGTTTGACTAGTTAATTGATGTGTTCAAATTCCTAAAAATGTCATCTCACTCACGATTAAGAACTATACATGGATTTTCACCTGTTCAATTTTTTACCCTTCATTGGTCATACACTGATGTTGCTTGGAATGATTGTTGATTGAAGTTTTACAATCAACTATTCCTTTGCATAGATGATGTTCAAATGTAATACGAATTATACTTTCCTGTAAATATATGCAATTCACATGTCATTTGTCCTACTTTGTAACCTTTCTCAGATTCTAGATTTTTGGGGTGAAAACTCTGGACCTATGACCTGGAGATTAACTCTAGCAGAGGTTAGGCATGTATTGGGTCTGCTAGTTGATTTTAAACTAGAAGCAATAGCTGCTGTGAAGTTGTACAAGAATTATATTATCATAAAAGGGTGCTCTGAGAAGAAACGACCTTCTCCACCTTACATTTTGTGGATGAAAGACCAACGGAATGAGGTAAAAAAGGAAATCATTTGGGATAATCCATTCAATTTTTCTTATTTTTTCTCTTTATTTTGTTGGTTTAAGCTCAATGTTTTTTATGTATTGATGGCTTGGTGCAGATCAAGAAAGTGAACCCAGAGGCCGGATTTAAGGAAATTTCAACCATGCTAGGTGTTAAATGGAAGACTGTTACTGCAGAAGAGAAGAAGCCTTATGAGGGGATATACCATGCGGAGAAAGAAGCTTATTTGCAGGTGATTGCAAAGGAAAAACATGAAACTGAGTCAATGAGGTTGTTGGAAGACGAGCAGAAGCAGAGGACTGCGATGGAATTGCTTGAACAGTACATGCAATTCAAACAAGAGGCAGAAAAAGATGGAAAGAAGAACAAGTAAGTTACATATACCTCCCTTTGGACCATTCTTCTTTCTTGTGTGGTTATTGATGTTTTTTTATACATGTTCACAGGAAAGAGAAGGATCCATTGAAACCAAAGCACCCTATGTCAGCCTATTTCTTGTTCACTAATGATAGGCGAGCAGCTCTTGCTGCCGAGAACAAGAATTTCTTGGAGGTAATTGCGTGCCACCCTTGTTTGTGAATTGTGATCTTAGAGTTCATTAATCATGATTGAAGAACACATATAAAAGGTTGATTATTTAAATTCAGGTTCCAAAAATCACATTCGAAGAGTGGAAAAACATGACAGAAGAACAAAAAAGACCCTATGAAGAGGTATGCTTCTTTGGTGTATCAATTATCATTGAGTTATTTAGACGCATAACTTATTATGTAACTCTCAGATGGCAAAGAAAAATAAGGAGCAATATGCCCTAGAAATGGAGGCTTATAAACAGAAGAAAGATGAGGAGGCTGGCCATTTCATGAAGGAAGAGGAGGACCATATGAAAGTTCAAAAACAAGAAGCATTGCAACTGCTTAAGAAGAAGGAGAAAATTGAAAATATAATCAAGTTTTTTTCTTCTGTATCAATTTAGTCCTAGTCCTTTTGTTTTACATCCCAGTACTTTAGTTGATGCTAATCCACCCAAGCAATGTTGCAGAAAACAAAATAGAACCTTCAGAAGAAGAAACAGAACAAGGATGACAAGAATTCTGATCCAAACAGGCCTAAAATGCAACATACCTCTCTTTTGCAACTCTCATTCTCTTCATGCAGTTTTTATTAATGTTGAATTTGGCCATTTTTTTTAGTCTTATCTCATTCGTGTTAGCATTATTTTGAATAATTTGACAAAATTTCGGCAGCATTTTGCATTGGTCTCCAAGTACACGACATGACATCGGTGAAATGAATTTCCCGATAATCAAGTATGCACCCAGAGAACAACTTGAAATGCATTGAACCAAAATTTCATCAAATTAATCAAAATAATAATAACCTTAACGAATGAATCTAACATAAAATATCAGTCTCCCCAAACTGTCCAAACGGACAATTCAAGACTAAATACAATGACTAATGCAAACTCTCCGCAAGAATCATTGCATTTTGTCTCAAACGGGAATCTAAGGTTCACTCAACATGAACAACATTTGTTTATATAGCAAATAACATTGATGACATACAAGAACATACAAAATCTAAATTTCAATTATAGACAAATATCGACATCAACAGTTGTTTCTATAGCATATTACATTCATGACATACAACAAAGCTAAGGGAGGTTGACTAGGTCGGAAATCAGGTTGACTAAGTGTGTCTATGTGTCATAAGGGTGTGTGTGTGTGTCATTAGGGTTTCTGTGTGTACGTTTGATTAGGGTTTGTGACTGTGTGTGTGTGTGTGTGTGATGAGGGTGTGTGTGTATGTGATTAGGGTTTTTGTGTGTGTGTGTGTCTCATTAGGGTTTTTGTGTGTGTGTGTGTCTTTGGGTTCATCGGTGTGTGTCTGCCATGAGGGTGTGTGTGTCTGTGTCATTAGGGTTTGTCTGTGTGTCTGCGTGTCTCATCAGGGGTGTGTGTGTGTGTCTCATCAGGGGGTGTGTTTGTGTGTATTTTTCAAGAGGGTGTGTGTGTGTGTGTCTGTGATGAGGGTATGTGTGCTTGTAGATTACGGGGTCAGCCATATAGTTAACCCTTCAACCATTGCACAAACATTATTCGCTTAGAAGGCATCAGAGGAAACACAACAAGGCCAGGTTTCACGCAGTTGCGTTGTTTACTGTCTTGGTGTTGTCATAATTGAGATACTGACAGCGAGGTTCCCTTCTCAGTATGTCAGCAATGGAAAGGGTGGGGCTAATGTGGTGCAATGGGTGGAAACTGCAATCTCTGAGGGAAGGGAATCATAAGTGCTTGATCCTAAGATTGCAGGCTCTAGGAATTGGCTTGCTGAGATGGAGCAACTCCTCCTCATTGGTGCTGCTTGCACTGAAAGTAACCCTCAGCAGCGGTTAGACATGGCGGAAGCCATTAGAAGGATAATGGAGATTAAATTCGAGTGTGGTCATGAATAAACAAGCCTTGCAGATTCTCATCATGCTGAACAATCACAGAGGAGGCATGGAACAAACAGCTTCGGAAACAGGGATAATATCAAATATGGCAGCTCCCAGGTAACACTAATTTAGGTGTTTCATAAAGACTAGACTTGACTTTGTTATTCCCCTAAAACACTATCTTTTTCGGGGAAGCTTCAATAGATAATGTTAAAGCTGTCAAGGCTATTCTTAGAAGTTATGAGATGGTTTTTGGCCTGAGAATCAATTTTGGTAGCAGTCAATTTGGAGATGTCGCAACCTACCATTCGGCGCGAGGGCAACGCGAGGGCTCACGGGTGTGTCTTCCATGGGAGGAAGATGCGCGGAGTCGCCACCAACGTTTATTCGAGGAAAACGTCGGAAAAAACCAGAAAGGTGTGGTCTACGAACTTTAAGTGTGAAAGGTTTGGGAGTTATATTTACGCATGGGGAAGGTATTAGCACCCCACGCGTCCGTCACAAAAGACGGCAGCCTTTAATCGAGTGTGCAAAGATGTCTTCAAATTGTTTTATTTTCCCTTTTTTACGTTTTTATGTCTTTTTATGCCTTTTTGTATTTTTTATCTTTTTGTGGTCGACAAGGGTGTTTCCCTTGCTCCTACATATTCCTCAATTGTGATAAGGAAATAAGACCTACGTAGTTCTTTCAAAAGGGGCGAATCAAGTGATTCTTTTTACTTGGAAGGGGGTCATTTAAGGCGTTGGACCTTAAAATGATCTATTTTACTTGGTGAGAAAGATAAGGCGTTGGACCTCTAACCATCTCACGAGGTTGACAAAAGCGGGGCTTTTGCTCCTACGTATCCTCCATCGAAGAGGAAATCAGACCTACGTAGTTCTTGTAAAAGGCAGTGATGTGTCGATTTTACGCTTTCGAACGGTCCATGTTAACCGATAAAAAGCAAAGAGGACCGTTCAAGGCGTTGGACCTTAAAACATTTTTTCAGTGATTTTTACGGACAAAGCTTGATTTTGTGAGTTGATTTTAGCCTTAGTTTCACTTTCGTTATTAGTCAATTCAATTAAGAAAGAAAAATCCCAAAGAGAAAACGTCCGATTGATTTTTTTGTTTCATTTTACTAAAAGATATTTTTTGATTATTATATTATTTATTTTACCTCTTTTTGGTTTCCAACGTGGTTACGACATGACCGAACGGTCAAATTTCATTTTAACAAAAATTAACAGATGTTACAATTCAAATGATCTGTGGAAATTTATTTTATTTTTTGATTAGGCGAGAAAATGACTTAAATAAATGACTAAAGCACGTCAAAAGGGGTACGGAAAGTAAATGAAATGAAAACAAAAGTACCCGAAACAAATGAGGACCACCAAGGGTACATAGAATGAATTGAAAAGTTCGATTTCGAGAACTTACCGGTTGAAGACTGAAGAACGACGAAGAGCGAACGAAGGATGGCAGAAAATCTTCACGAAATCACCCACGAAAACGTCTCGGACGCGTTACGGAAGCGCCTCGGCTTGGATTTTCTTCACGGAAATGATTTTTCTCACTAATTTCAAGTGATCCTCAGATACCAGGAGGGTTGAACGTTTTTGTTCTTCCCTCCTCCCCCTATTTATAGGGAAAAGAGGGAGAAGCTTGCCACCCAGCTCGCCCAGGCGAGCTAGGTTGCTTCCTCCAGAAGGCACCGCCTTTTGGAGGAACTTCCTGGAAGGCCCAAGTGGGTCTGGTTGCTATTTGCACCCCCTGTTTACTAAATACACCCCATGCCTTTTTTTTGCTGATTCTTTTTCCGTAACGTTACAAAACTTTACAAATTCCGTAACGATACGATTTTTCCTTCCGTAATGTTATGGAACCTTACGGATTATGTAATCATCCCTTTTTTGGCTTTCAGAATGTTACGGAACCTCACGGATTGTGTAACAATGCTTCCTTTTGATTTCCGGCATGTTACGGAACTTCACGGATCGTGCAACAATGCTCTCTTTTGACTTCTGGCACGTTATGGAACTTCACGTATTGTGCAACAATGGGTGCCAAGTACCTCTAAGCGGTCAAGCAAAGGTTGCATGCTATCAAACAATGGTCCCCAGACAAAATTAGGGTATGACAGGAGCAGTTGGGCAATCTGAGGAGTGGTGCTGTCTTGCTGCTGACTATTTGAACTGTGCCCTACTGCATTTTCCCTTTTGCTATCTAGGGCTGCCTATAGGAATCAATCCAAGAAGGAAGGTGGTGTGGGAGCCTATAATCAGAAAATTTGAGGCTAGGTTGAATAAATGGAACCAGAGAAGCATCTCAATGGCTGGCAGAATCACTCTAATTAATGTTGTCCTAACAGCATTGCCTTGTTTTATATGTCATTTTTCAAGGCCCCTTCAACAGTGATTAATAGACTTACTGCCATTGAAAGACAATTTCTTTGGGGTGGCAACTTAGAAGGGAAGAAGATCGCTTGGGTGGATTGGAGTCAAGTGTGTGCTTCTAGAGAAAGGGGAGGATTGGGAATCAAAGACATCAAGGCTCTCAACAATTCTCTTCTAATTAAATGGAAATGGCTTATGTTTCACCAACTAGATCAACTTTGGAGCAAAATTCTGAATTCGAAGTACAGGGGTTGGAGAGGCTTGGAAGAGGGGCCACCAAAGCAACATTTCTCTCACTGGTGGTCTGACTTGAGGTCCATTAACCATCATAGAAGTATGGCTGATGTCTCCAAGCAGTTCATTTGGAAGCTGGGTAAGGGTGATCAAATTCTATTCTAGGAAGACTCTTGGGTTGATGGTGGGATAACCCTTAAAGAAAAATTTCCAGATTTATATCAAATTTCATCTCAAAAACTTCAGACAGTGGCAGATATGGGCTCCTTCTGTGAAATTGGATGGGAATGGAAGTTTTCTTGGAGGCGAAATCTGTTCGACAATGAGATGGGGATAGCTTCAGTTTTTATTGATCAAACTGCTGCTATAAGCTTAAATGCTAGTTTGAAGGATACTTGGGTGTGGGGAGTTGATCCTACGAGGATCTTTTCTACCAAATCTGCTTATCTTTGTATTAAAGTTGAGCAGCTTTCTGATGATCAATGTCTAGGTTTTCGTCAGCTTTGGGACATTAAAATCCCACCTAGAGCTCTATCTTTTGGTTGGAGATTACTTTGGGATAGGCTTCCCTCTAAGGAGAACCTATTTAGGAGACAAGTTGAGATTAACAATGACCTTTGTCCCTTCTGTCAAAGCAAATATGAATCTGCCTCTCATTTGTTTTTCACGTGTCAAAAAGTTTTGCCTTTGTGTTGGGAATTTAACTCCTGGGTTAAGGAAGATAAAGTTCTCCACTGTAGGCCAATGGATAATTTCCTCCAGCATTCAACCTTGGCAGGCTTGAAGGATACCAATAGAAGATGGAAAATATGGTGGATAGCAGCTACAAGGTCAATATGGAAGCATCGAAATGATATGATCTTTAATAATCAGCCTTTTCACATCTCAAAGTTGGTGGATAATTCAAATTTTCTCACTTGGTCCTGGCTGAGGGGGTGGGAAAATGATTTTAATGTTCCTTTCCATCAATGGTCCTCAACTATGGCTATGGATTTTAATTAGTGTGCGGTCTGTAGGGTTGGGCTTTTGGTGATTTATTGTCGGGCTGATGTAATGTTGTTTTTGTTTTCTGTTTCAGGAGATCTTATCTCCTGTGTTATCTTGTAGTACCTCTGGTACTAGTTATCTTATAATATATAAATTATTTTCGCCGTTCAAAAAAAAAAAAAAACTAACAAGTACCCTTAAATAACTCCACTGCCCCTAAAATACCAACATTACACTAACAACTGTTCAACTTGCCAAAATTTATATAAAAAAGAATATAATCCTCATACAAATACAATCATGCAAGCATATTTGAAAACTTAAAATACGAATAACTCAAGTTAAAAACTATTCATTTTTTACAACTCTAAACAAATTAACTAAGGTACACTTGGCAAATTTGTTTTCACTAATATTAGTAGGTCATCACCACTGCAGTAGAATTTAAGTTAAACTTAGATAAGTACCTTATGAAGAGGCCAACTACCTTGTCACAGCTAATAAGTCAGAATTGAAAAAATTTCTGCATGTATAATTGAACAAATTTGTTATCAAACTTGTGTGTGTGTGTGTGTGTGTGTTTGTATGATGAGTGTGTGTGTGTGTGTTCGTGTGTGTGTGTCATCAGTTCTCTTGCTTAAAATGTATGATACATAGCTGCTTCATTCAAGCCCTAGCTATTTGCTAAGAGAATGCAACAATCAGTTTCTATTTACAAGTGCCTTCAAGCTTTGTTAAAAATAGTTATCAGAATCATACAAAAAGATATCATGAAATGTATTAGTAACTAGTCACTTTGATTTAGAATTCATGTATGTTCTTAGTAGGGGAGAGTTCAACTCATCATTACAAGCTAGTAAATCGTGCTTTGACCATTTGGCAACAAAGAAATAGAATAGTCTTTCAAAATCAATGTTTCAACAGCAGCAAGGTTATGGATGATGCTCTACTATTACTTTGGTCATGGCTGAAGTCCAACGAGAAAGATTTCACAGTTCATTTTAACCAATGGACTACCAATCTAACACTAGGTTTTTGTACTTAGCTTGGGAGTATGGGGGATGGATTTTTGTAGCACGGTGTTAGGTTGTAGGGTGTTGTGGTGCTGGCTTGGGTCCTACTAATAATCATAAAAACCAGTTGGCCCCTAAAATACTATAATTTTAGTACCACTGTTACTCACTATTAATAAACCTTATCTATTTTTGCTGAGCAAAATAAAAACAATAGTCAAAACAACCCATTTATCCTAATTGCAAAAAGCTGCTAGTAGATTGCTAGACCAGTAATTATAATGCACTGTCAAACCTTTCTCCATCTGTCTGAACTAGGACCATACTAAAAACAGTGCTTCCTCCATCAGCTTGCTGCCATTGGTTCAAAAAATTGGTTCCAGACTCTACCTTTCTTTCCCTACAACCTATGAATATCATTTATTTTAATTAGATTTTGATCCATTTTTTGTGTGTATAATATTAAATCATTATAATAATACTCCTACACTAGTAAAATTAAAGGGGGAAAAGCATACTAGTTTGTTGGATTTCCAAAATGGCTCCTAGTTCTGCTCACAACAATGGGTTCTATGTGCTTATGCTATAAGTTTGTTAGCTACTTGTAGTATGAAAATTACAGTTTCATCTACATAAGTTCACACAGGTTCATAATGCCATAAGAAGTATCAAATCTTAAATAAATGAACAAAAGAAGTAGCCAGTATAATAAGCTATAAAGAAAGGAACAAACCTTTATTCTTGGAATTGGATGACCGTGAGTTGTGATTTGTCTTTACTTGTCACTATTCCAAATCGTAAGCAATAAACTGAATGTGAGAAAAAAAGAGTAGATTTAGGAAGAAAACTGAAATATGTTGATGAGTCTCACACTTTAACTCCGTGATTCAAGGAAATATTTTCTTTCCACAAGCGCAGATGCAACCGGAGAAAATAATTATCTTAAATTAACTGAAACATAATATAAAACTATCAATAAGCATTAAACTAATAAAAGTATATTAATTAAATGCATTTTGCTTAGGCGTCAAAATATATTTGTAGTCTTTATGATTTTCCGTTAGCATGACCACCTCACATGAAAATATATAGCCATAATTCGAGCAAGCATCTCTATATTAGCATGGAGTAACATGTAAATGCCTTTCTCCACTTGTACTTGTACATGAGCAAATCTTTTATATATCTTCTCCCTATTCTATATTTTGGTTTAAAGGAGAATAAGCACCTCTAAGAATATATTATATGTATCCTTCTGGCAAAATTGAAAAAGAAACATCGAAAGGGATCACAAGACAACTATATATAATACAAGCCACATCAAAGAAGGGTATCACACACAATATGGACCTACCTCTTTAGACATGCATTTAATGGTTATAAAAAATTCCGACAATATTTAAGGAATACAGCATATGCAGACAATCAATCATCTTTAAGTTAATTCTATCAAAACCACCATTGCTATGTATTCATTACAAGGATGCTAACCATGCAGTCACCATGTTGAGACAAATTGTTAGGAATTAATACTCTTCAGCCATTAAGCAAAACATAATGATGCCCTAGTACATCATCTCAGAAGCAATTGTTTAAACAAAGGCAGATATGCACTTTAATGGAATGGTAAAATTATAAGATAGTGTCAAACTGTTTGACCGCCCTAGAGAGTGCATGTTCTAAGTAGGTCTTATGGTAATTGAGCGAAGAGGGTATGATCTTGGTTTTAGACAAAAAATTTAGAGGAATTTTAGCTATTACTCATGAAAGGGAAATTAGCCTAGTGAGAGTCAGAGCAGTAAAATGTTGAACATAAGACATGTAGAAATTTCTTAAGTAATAACAGGTATGTAATAGCTTCTACTTCTCATCTCAAAAATCGAATTATAACGAGCACAAAAAAATGAATTGATAGTCTGACAAAGCAAAGAGTGGTAACAAAGAAGGACACCTCAAGCACCCTTCAAAAAACAGAGCAGCCCTCTTGCCCTTCTTGTCTAGCTTCGGATTCAAGATCACCTGCCTCATGAGAACTAATGAATGATGTATTAAAGTAACAGACCTAAAGAGGCAGTTATTCCTTAAAGTTGTTATCCTTGTAATGAATACAAAGCAGTTATGATGCTCGAGTTAAATATGAGATACCCTAGCCATGTTTACTTCACTAAGTGTGCGATACATGAATGCAATCAAATATTTATACAGGATTAGACGAAACATACCTAGGTAAGGTGGCGAAAGAGAAGAAGCACAAAGTTGTCACGATGCTCGAGTGCGACGAACACAATGCTCGAGCTTAGACAAAACGATTCTCAGATGGAGAACAGACAGCTTCAAGGTAAATGGACAACAAATAGAGCAAGAAAGCTTCGATGGAGAAGAAGACAACGAGAAGGAGAAGACAACGCGAAGGAGACGAAACATACCTAGGTGTGGTGGCAAAGGAGAAGAACCACAGAGTTGTCACGATGCTCGAGTGCGACAAAAACGATGCTCGAGCTTAGACAAAACGATTCTCAAATGGAGAACAGACAGCTTCAAGGTAAATGGACAACAAAGAGAGCAAGAAAGCTTAGATGGCGAAGAAGACAATGCGAAGGAGACGAAACATACCTAGGTATGGTGGCGAAGGAGAAGAAGCAGAGACTTGTGACGATGCTCGAGTGCGATGAACACGATGCTCAGATGCAGAACAGAGACCTTCAAGGTAGACGGAGATTAGAAGAAGAAGAAGAAAGTGCGAAAGCTTAGATGGAGAAGAAGACAGCGCAAGCTTCATAGGGCTCACGATATTTTGTAAAATATAAGTTCAACATCGGTTTTTTTAAAAACACCGATGTTAACAACATGATGTTAAGGCTAACATTGGTTTTCTGGAAAAAACCGATGTTAACTTATCAAACGTTAACATCGGTTTTCTCAAAACCCGATGTTAATAAACTTATGTTGACATCGGTTATTTGGAAACCGATGTTAACTAATCAATGTTAACATCAGTTTTTCCAATAACCGATGTTAATGCACTTCGCTAACATCGGTTTTGTGAAAAACCGATGTTAACAGATACATAGTATTTACAATTATGCCACCACGCTTACGTTAACATCGATTTTTTTAACAACCGATGTTAAATCCGCTTTTTGTAGTAGTGAATATTCATTTTTCCATTGTCAACGTAGACATTTTTTCTTCTTATTATTCAACTTGAAGGTTCTTGGACTATCCTTCGTTGCTTCTCATTTTCTAACATTACACTAAAAGGCATACTTACATTGTCAGTATAAACTGAATTCATCACAAGCAAATTTAATAAAACTTGTTTGTTTATTATGCGTGTCAGCCTCCATGGGACAAGGAAATAAAAAGACATACATAATTCACTACACTTATGGCTGTTACTATACAATGAAGGTATTGTGCTGTGGATTGGGCTCCTACACATTTTTATTATGATGTTCACTGAAGAAAGGGAAACGATGAAATGAAGGAAAACTGATATTTAATTTAATTACCACTCACTCACGGAGCAGTACATATACATATTTGTTTTATTGCTTAGAGTTGTTACTCAATGTATAGTGTTAAATATTTTGTAGTATTTGTAAATGGAAAGTTCTACAAAGATCTCAAGCTTGTGAGAGCTGAAGACTTCTTCAGACATGTAGAACTGGGGAAGACTGACAACCCAATAGGTTCAAACGTGACTCAAGTGTTTGTTGATCAACTATCACGACTAAACACGTTGGGTTTGAACGCTCCCCACACTCACCCTCGAGGCACTGAGATCCTTATAGTCCTTGAGGGTACTCTCTATGTTGGATTTGTGACTTCCAATCAAGATGGAAATCACCTCTTCAACAAAGTGCTGAACAAGGGTGATGTGTTTGTGTTCCCAATTGGTCTCATTGATTTCTGCATCAATGTGGGATATGGCAATGTTGCCGCCATTGTTGGTCTTAGCAGTTAAAATGCAGGAGGCATTACTATTGCAAATGCTTTGTTTAAAGCTAATCCACCTATTTCTTCTAAGGTTCTCACCAAAGCTTGCCAGGTGGACAAGAGCATAATTGATTATCTTGAAAAGCAATCTTGGTACGACAACAATAACTAATTTGGGAGTATGGACGAGCATTTCACACTAGCTAGTTACTGTATAATTGATCACTTTATTGTTTCAATCACCCCATACAACAGACCTAATAAATAAAATTTAATGTATGTGGGTTATTAATTTTTATACATAATATTTGTTCTTTTGTGAGTTTGATTTGATTTAATACATACTAGTAAGAAAAATCATAAGACTATGTTACTCCTCTCTCACCCAACTCAGATTTGCTATTGGAAGGGTGAATATGGACAACAAACCTTATAATTTACACTCTCTCGTCACCTATAAAAACTTTCACTCTAAACTTTTTTACTCTGTACATTGCTCTAATTAATCCAGTGATAGTCCTTTTTCCCCTTACATTCACAACTCCACTCATGTATCAGTATTCTATACATAAAATGACATCCCTACCATTTATTCTGACTATCTATAAAACTTACCCCACCTCTAATTAACAAATTGTTCCATCAGTCTAAATTAACATTAATAGTCTTCCTTTTATTCTTACTAAACAAGTTTTTCATTTGGTGTAGTTTAGTTCTATGATTCCCTTGGATTTGACAGGGTGTTATGATTACTCATGGAAACATTGTAGCAAGAACAACTGTTATGAAAATTATTCCAAATCTTGGTAGCAAGGATGTGTACATGGTCTACTTGCCCCTTGCTCATGCTTTTGAAATGGTAGCAGAGGTAATTTCTTCTTAGCCTTCTAATTGTCAAAGTAGTTGATGATATTATCTCTAACTTACTGTGGTTGTCCAGTTTGTTATGCTAGGTGTAGGTTGTGCCATCAGTTATAGCTTTATTGTTACTTTGACTCACTTATCAAGTAAAATCAAGCAAGGAACCAACTAGGTTGCTAATGTGTTAAAGCCTACACTTATGGCAGCTGTACCAGCTATTGTCGATCATATTGGAGATGGAGTTGCAAAAAAGGTTTGAATGAAACTAACATTATATATATAGTAACTTGAAAAGAAAATTGTGACACCTAACTTGAAAATGGTATAGTGCTTCACAAATTCATTAACTCAACCTTAGTTCATGGATTTTTTGTGATCAAATGCCACAGTTACTATTGTTTAGCCTTATACTTAGGCAAAGAGGAATAACACAATCCTTGTTGCAGCAACTAGGTTAAGTATTGATTTTAGCATCCAACCATTTGAATAGATGGTTTATCAATACCAAATGAATGTACTCTTCCTTTTATCTCATCATAGAAAGATGAAAAGAATAATAGAAATGGAATTTGACTACAAACACATATTAGCTAGTGACTTTATTAATGAATTTATTGGGTTTGACAATATCTAGGATTTAATTGTAGTTTGTAATATAAATTTAGGAAAATTTTGGTTATTTTTGTAAGAGGTATGTTCAAGGTAGAGGGGAGGAGTAACAACACAACTTTATCCCATTTGGTAAGACCTACTACATGGATCATATATGTTGTTGACTCTATAAAATCATTTAGAGTGAATTTTTAAATGGTTTCTCCTAAAGTTTTCTTGTAACTCTTAGTTCGACAATGTTATAGGATGAAGTACTAAGCTTTTTCATTTGTTTTTGTCACTAGAGACACCTATAAATTTTTGTCACTAGATAAGTTTTTCCAAACACACTAACACACTATCTTGCTGGTTAACAATTCCAATTCTTACTAGCTACCTTTCAATAAGGTTTCAATACTTGCTGGTTTCCAAGTCTCACATTACTAGAGCCCTTGTCATCATTCAGATGAAGTGTTCTTCGTGCACATATAGGGCTCATCGTGCATATTAAATGCTTGTCATGCACTTCCAGTGCTCATCGTGCATATAGAATGCCCATCATGAACTCGTAGCGCTCTTCGTGCATATAAAATGCCCATCGTGCACTTACAATACTCATCATGCATATAAAATGTCCATCGTGAACTTATAGTGCTCATCATACATATACTTAAACATAGCAAATAGGACATGCATTAGAGGTGACATCAACCCAAAGGCAAATGTATATAAATTTGGATGGAACATATTGATTGAACTCTATTTTAAGAGGACTCAAATAATGTGCTAAGAAAGCATGCATATAAGGAAGCCTAAGATACTAGTTAATCATGAATAGCTAACACTAAGATAAAGTAATGCACTTAGTTTAAACAACTTCTAATTCCATTTACACAGGTTAGTTTAAGTGAGGAAATTCTAAAAAATGGATACCTCATCTGTTGAAGCTATAAAATAACAGGGTATCTCTCAATACATTAAGTGATAAGTGGGAATTTTCCCAAGATTTTACTGCAAGCACAAAGGCTTCAATTAAAGCTCCTTAGTTCAAACAAATTTCTCAGCTTCCATGTTCATTACTAATCTCACACTTCAAAATTCACAATAAATTTTATAAAATTTCAAATTGGGTAATTCCAACTCTAGGAGTTCAATTAAAATGTCTACTCCAATCTAAAAATACAAGTCAAGCACCCTCATCCAGAATAATACATAATTTACCATTTGTGACTGCTGTCCAGAGAAAAACACAGACCGAACATGTCGTAGTATAATATTCGTTATAAATCACACAAAATTCGAAATGATATGGGACCAATTGCTTTACGAGCTAGACAATTATTTTTAAAACACTATAAAATATCTCAATAAAAAACATATATACTATTTCCAGGAATTCGTGAAATAGAACAGGTTACAAGACAAGAATTCAGAAAGCACATATTGTCTACTTGCAAGTATGTCATATTACACTAGTACATTCATGACTTAGGTTTTGTTTCAGGTTGGTTTTAGACATCTTAAGACTTTACTAAAACAAGGGATAAAATTTCAGATTATGTTCCAATAGCTACACAAGTCACAAACTCACTAGGCACAAGTTATGCTTACCTAGTTCTACACTTTTGCCAACATAAACCTGTCTCAATGGAGAAATCACTGTAATTTAAAGAATTATCGAAATTAAGTGGGACCAAATAGATTTGAAAGCTAAGGCACAATTAAACAGATTCACTATAGGTTGGTTAGATAGAAATTTTGAACATAGGTGTGGTATAAGGCCAATTTCAACATGAATATGTAACATATGATCTTCCTTCATTCCAATCTCATATGTATAACGTCAAGTAGCTCAAGGATACTTTTAGATAAATTTAGAACAGATCAAAGATAGGACACAAAATATAAACATCACACATTGTATAGGCTTCTCCAATCAAATTCACAATAATCATGCAAACACATAGATTTAAGGGATTAAACCCATTAGATAAGTGCATTCATCATCACAGGTTGAAAAAATCCTACGTTTTACACTACCTAGGTGTTGAGCCCATGACTTACATGATGTTGTAGTATGTGCAAACCACTAAATCAGTAAAGATTCTTTGATATGTATTTGTTTTTCATATGTTATATCCTGGTTCTGCTTTACACTTTATGGAATTCTGATTTAATTTATGCATGAATATATTCTGGAAAATTTTATTCTATGCATATATATATGAAATCAAATGCATGATATTATGTTTCAATTATGAAATTATATGAGAATCTTATTCATAATTATATTATATCTTGATCTTAAAATGCATAATATGATTTATTCTCATACAATTAAGTTTTATGTCAAAGGGATCTTTATAATTTTGATTAATTATGGATTAGCCACAATATCTATATTTTGATTAAAATTATATATTAAGTTGGTTATAGATCATATAAGGAATTAGACATAATATTGTAATTAATTGTACTTATATAATGAATTTTATCCCACAATAATTTTTATTATATTTGTATAATTAATTGGGATGAAATGACATATTATTTTTCATGGTTTACCCACAGGCATCATGAGGTATGTATAATTTGTTGATTTGATCATAAAGTAAATATTTGCGATAGAAATTAAATTATTTTCATGTTGTACCCGTAAAGCATGAATTTGAGCATGTAATTTGATTATTCTGTCATAAGGTTTAATTGTTTCTTATTGAATTAAAAATTTAGCCCACAGACAATTTTTATGTCACAAGATTCAATTTTATGGTATGTTTACATTGGTAAAAGATACAATTAAGATTAATATGCCTCAAATTTTGACATAAGCCTTTGAATTTTGCAACTTCTCAAACTATTAGTTTTTCTGATATTCAATGTGATGTTCCCGAACTCAAAGGAGATAACTATAAGATATGGAAGTAGAGAATTCTTCTACAATTAGGGTGGATGGACATAGACTATGCTATAAGGAAAGACGAACCACCTACAATCACTGAGTAGCCCAGCTAATGTTGCGCTATATGAGTGGTGGGAGCGATCCAACCGGCTTAGCGTAATGTTCATTAAGACCAAAATCTCGGTTAGAATATGTGGTTCTGTTGACCAGCATGGAAAGGTTCAAGACTTGCTTAAGGACATTGATGATCAGTTCATCACTTCAGATAAGACTTTAGCAAGCACCCTGATCATGAAGTTCTCCTCTCTTCGGCTCACCAGTGTGAAAGGTGTGCGTGAGTACATAATGAAAATACTGTTGGATCAAGTGGCCTAGAAATAATTAAGAAGGGGGGGGTTGAATTAATTATTACTAAACCTTTACTAATTAAAAATCTACCCTTCTTAGGCTTTTACTATAATGTTAAGAAAGTAAAGAACAAAAATATTAACTTAACCAAAAGTAAAAGTGCTAATTAAAGTGCACAGTGGAAATTAAAGAGTGTAGGGAAGAAGAAGACAAACACAAGAGTTTTATACTGGTTCAGCAACAACCCGTGCCTACATCCAGTCCCCAAACGACCTGCGGTCCTTGAGATTTCTTTTCAACCTTGTAAAAATCCTTTTACAAGCAAAGATCCACAAGGGATGTACCCTCCCTTGTTCTCTTTGAACTACCTAGTGGATGTTCCCTCCACTAGAACTGATCCACAAGAGATGTACCCTCTCTTGTTCTCAGTCACAACAACCCAAGTAGATGTACCCTCTACTTGTACCACAAAGGATGTACCCTCCAATGTGTTAAGACAAAGTTCTCAGGTGGTTAGTCCTTTAAAACTTTGTGAATGGGAAAACAAAAGAATTCTCAGGCGGTTAGTCCTTTGAAATCTTTTGTTTTAGGGAAAGGGAAGAATCAAAAGAATTCTCAGACTGTGTCGTTTTGAATTCTTTGACAAGGGAGAAGGGAGACACAAAAGAATTCAGGCAGTTAGTCCTTTGTTCTTTTGGAAAAGGGAGAAGAGAGACACAAAAATAATTCAGGCGGTTAGTCCTTGGCGAATTCTTTTCGGCAAAGGGAGAAGGGAATGAAAAAGATGAATAGCACACTTTTGTTTTCGAGGTTTAGAAAACCAGAAAACTTTAGAAATCTTTTGACAAAGGAAGAAGAAGAAGAAATTCAAGAAGATGTTCAAAGAGACTCAAGGGTTGTAAAGGATTGAAATCAATGTATTCAATGTAAAATATAAAATGCAAGTTAAGATCTTGCTTTTATAGACTCTTCATGTCTGGTCAAGAAAACTATTAGAAGAGTTATAACCTTTAGAAAAACTTGAAAACCATTGGAAGAGTTACATCTTTTGATTTTTATTCAAAACTTATCAGTGGTAATCGATTACCAAATCATTGTAATCGATTACACAAAGCATTTTTGTGAAAGGATGTGACTCTTCACATTTGAATTTGAATTTCAACGTTCAACCACACTGGTAATCGATTACCAAATCATTGTATTCGATTACACCATTTTGAAATCAATTGGAACATTGTAAATTCAGTTGAAAGCTTTTTGAAAACAATTTTTGCTACTGGTAATCGATTACCAGAGAGTAAAAACTCTTTGGTAAAAGGTTTTGTGAAAAATTCATGTGCTACTCAATGTTTTGAAAAACTTTTTAGTACTTATCTTGATTGAGTCTTTTCTTGATTCTTGAATCTTCAACTTAAATCTTGAAACTCATTCTCTCTTGATTCTTGAAGTGTTCTTGATTCAATCTTGAACTCATTCTCTTGGGCTTTTTGTCATCATCTTTGTTATCATCAAAACTCCTTGAATCAATCTTGATTCAACATCATGAAGCTTGCTTCTACAAATACGAGATATTTCAGCTCAACTTAAGAAGCTAAAGGTTGATATGTCTGAGTCCTTCCTAGTGCACTTTATTTTGAACACCCTTCCGCATGAATATGGGTCGTTTAAGATTTCCTACAACACACATAAGGATAAATGGTCTATCAATGAATTAATGATCATATATGTTCAGGAAGAAGAAAGGCTTGTAATGGAGATGGGTGAGAGTGCATTGCTGACAACTGCTTATGGGAAGAACAAAGAAACTAAGTCTCAAGCTAATCAGAAGGGAAATGGTAAAATACCACCTCAAGCTGATATTAAGAAGGTGGCAAAGTGTTTCTTTTGCAAGAAGAAGGGACACATGAAGAAGAATTGCCCCGGATTCCATAAATGGTTTGAGAAGAAAGGTAAATCAATCTCATTAGTATGTTATGAATCTAATATGGTTAGTGTTAATATTAACACTAGGTGGATTGATTATGGATCTACTATTCATATTGCATATTCTTTACAGGGTATACAAAACCTAAGGAAACCAGTGGGAAGTGAGCAAAACATTTTATCAGGCAATAAGCTAGGCTCACATGTGAAGGCCATTGGAACTTGCATTTTAACTTTAAGTAGTGGCTTTATTTTAAAATTAGAAAGGACCTTTTATGTACCAAGTTTTTCTTGAAACTTGATTTCTGTTTCTAGACTTGTACCTTTTGGATATTCTTTTAATTTCAAAGACACATCATTTGAGTTATTTTATAATTCTAAATGTGTTGGGAATGGTATCTTGTATGATGGTCTTTATCTTCTTGGTTTACAAAATTGTGCCACTTATAGTTCAATGCATGTTCAAACTGGTATTAAAAGGTGTAATATTAATGAGAATTCCTCTATGTTATGGCACCGAAGATTAGGACATATCTTCATTGAGAGGATTAAAAGGTTAGTGAAAGATGGGGTACTCAATACTCTAGATTTTGCTGACTTTAAGACTTGTGTGGACTGCATTAAGGGTAAACAAACCAACATGTCTAAGAAAGGTGCTAACAGGAGTTCAAGCATATTAGAAATAATTCATACTGATATTTGTTGTTCAGATATGGATGCATGTGGTCAAAAATATTTTATCGCCTTTATAGATGATTATTCACGATATATGAATGTTTATTTGCTTCATAACAAATACGAAGCATTGGATGCCTTCAAAGTCTTTAAGGATGAAGTTGAGAACCAATGTGGCAAGCATATAAAAATAGTGAGATCAGATAGAGGTGGAGAATACTATGGCAGATATACTGAGAATGGACAAGCACCTGGTCCTTTTGCAAAGTTTCTTCAAGAACATGGGATTGTTGCCCAATACACTATGCCTGGTTCTCCAAATCAGAATGGTGAGGCAGAAAGAAGGAACCAAACATTATTGGACATGGTGCAGAGTTTGCTTAGCAACTCCAATCTTCCTAAATCCTTGTGGGCTAAAGCATTAAAGATGGCAGTGTATATATTAAATCATGTTCCAACCAAGGCTGTCCCAAAGACACCTTTTGAGTTATTTAAAGGTTGGAAACCGAGTTTGAAACATATGCGTGTTTGGGGTTGTCCGTCTGAGGCGAGAATATATAACCCACAAGAGAAGAAACTTGACCCGAGGACTATTAGTAGGCATTTCATTGGATATGCCGAAAGGTCTAAAGGTTATAGGTTTTATTGTCCATATCATATTACTAGGATTATGGAATCAAGAAATGTCAAGTTTCTTGAAAATGACTTGATCAGTGGAAGTGATTAATTGAGGGACTTAGGTTCTAAAATTGATTATATAGAGTCTCAACCTTCCACATCAAGTGAAAGATTAGTTGTAATTCCTACCCCTCATGTTCAAAGGGATGATGAACAACACATGATTGACATTCCACAAATTGTTGTTGATAATCCAATAGATCAAGTTGATCATCAAATTCGTGAAAATGATGAACAACCAATTGAACAACATGATCCCCAAGAAAATGTTGATGCAACATTTAGGAGGTCTACTAGAGTAAGAAAATCAACTATTCCTAGTGATTATATTGTATATTTGCAAGAATCTGACTATAATATTGGAGTTGAAAATGATCCCGAAACTTTTGATCAAGCCATGAGTTGTAAAGAGTCAAATTTATGGTATGAAGCCATGAAGGATGAGATGAATTCCATGCAGAGTAACAGAGTTTGGAACCTTGTAGAGTTGCCTAATGGGGCAAAGACCATTGGATGTAAATGGGTCTTTATGACCAAAAGGGATTCATTAGGCAACATTGAGAGATACAAGGCAAGACTTATTGCTAAGGGATTTACTCAAAAAGAAGGAATCGATTACATAGAGAATTTTTCTCCAGTATCTAAGAAAGATTCTCTTCATATTATCTTGGCATTAGTTGCTCATTTTGACCTTGAGTTGCAACAAATGGATGTGAAAACAGCTTTTCTTAATGGTGATTTAGAGGAGGAAGTTTATATGAAACAACCTGAAGGCTTCTCCTTTAGTAGTGGTGAGCATTTGGTTTGCAAGCTTAATAAATCTATATATGGTTTAAAACAAGCCTCCCGTCAGTGGTACCTTAAGTTTCATGGGATAATTTCTTCATTTGATTTTGATGAAAACCCCATGGATCAATGCATATACCACAAGGTCAGTGGGAGTAAACTATATTTTCTTGTTTTATATGTAGATGATATTTTACTTGCAGCCAATGATCGGGGTTTGCTACATGAGGTAAAACAATTTCTCTCTAAGAATTTTGACATGAAGGATATGTGTGATGCATCTTATGTCATCGACATTAAGATTCATAGAGATAGATCTCGAGGTATTTTGGGTCTATCATAGGAAACCTATATTAACAAAATTCTAGAGAAATTTCGGATGAAAGATTGTTCACCAAGTGTTGCTCCTATTGTGAAGGATGATAGGTTTAATTTGAACCAATGTCCAAAGAATGACTTTGAGAGGGAACAAATGAAAAACATTCCTTATGCTTCAGTTGTTGGAAGCCTCATGTATGCTCAAGTATGCACAAGGCTTGACATTGCTTTTGCAGTTGGAATGTTAGGAAGATATCAAAGTAATCCAGGTATTGACCACTAGAGAGCTGCTAAGAAACTGATGAGGTACCTTCAGGGGACCAAAGATTACATGCTTATGTATAGATAGACAGACAATCTAGATGTGATTGGTTATTTAGACTCAGACTTTGCTGGCTGTGTTGACTCTCGCAAATCAACATCTGGGTATATTTTCATGATGGCTGGTGGAGCTATTTCATGGAGGAGTGTTAAGCAGACTTTGACTGCTACTTCTACCATGGAAACTGAGTTTGTCTCTTATTTTGAGGCTACATCACATGGTGTATGGCTTAAGAGTTTCATTTCTGGACTGAAGATAGTTGATACTATTTCAAGGCCTTTGAGAATTTTCTGCGATAACTCAACTGCTATCTTTATGGCTAAGAATAACAAAAGTGGAAGTTGAAGTAAGCACATCGAAATTAAGTACTTAGCCATTAGAGAAAGAGTAAAAGACAAGAAAGTGGTCATTGAGCATATAAGCACTAAGTTGATGATCGCTAATCTTTTAACTAAGGGCATGCCACCATTTAAATTTATGGATCATGTAGAAAGAATGAGACTTGGTTCCACTTTATGATTGTATAATTACATGTTAAAATTGAAACTTTTATATTGTGATATTTTCTCATATTTAGGTGCACATTGATTTATTTGAGAAAAATTATGTTTTGGACCAAGAATAAACATTGGGTTTATTCATTAAGTTTTATTACCATTTTGAATATATTGCTTGGGAAATTGAGCATATTGTAATACATGGATGATATAACTCGTTATAAGAGGAACTATCACTATGATTCGTATATTCATTTCTTTAGAAGATTGAGCATTGAGTCAAAATGTTTGGACCAAGTGGGAGAATGTAATAATTTTGGTCTTAACATTTTGGAAAATGAAAGGCTCATCAGTTTTGGAATTGAGAAACCAAACTAAATGACTATTAATGGGTTGTAATGACCAATAATGAGTGGTAATGACTACTAAATGCATTTTTGATGGTAGAATGCCTATATATAACACATGTATTTGGCCCTTGAGCTCATCTCTTCCAATTCATCTGATACACTATCTAGAGAGAGAAAAAGAGAAAGCTTGGAAGAATCAAAACAAGACAACTCTTTCATGGCAATGACGGGAGGTATAATTTGATTTTTGTTTTTCCGCATTTTTGTTAATGACCTGTGTTTCTTTTTGTAGTTTGTAACATCACAAGTTAAAAAGTTTAGTCTAACACTTTTTACTCACAAGTAAGATTTCAATTAAAGCACATATATCATTGATTTCTCAATAACTAAGCATATTTAACTTATCAAAGCTAAAATTATACTAATTACCCTGAGCTTGGGTTAGGTAATTCTCAAGAGATTAATGCAAAACTCTCAACGACACTAAACACATGTTCACACAACACAAGTTAAAAAAAAACACATAGGAAATCAATCAAATTGATAATGAAGTCTAAAAAAACAAAACTTAATTACTGTATTTCTTTATTTTTAATTCAATAAATACTTCCTCCAGACCTAAACATAAGAAGCAGAAAAAAATAACTCATAAAAAATTAGTTAAACATCATCTAATTTTGATAATCTCAATACAAAAGTTAATTTATTTTCTAAAATACCCCTAACATTAAATGCATAGGACAAAAAATAAAAAGGTTATTCAAAATAAAACTCTAATAAAATAAAAGGTATTTTAGAGATATTATCATTAAATATGAAAAAATTAGTTAAAATTTATTTATATTTGAGGTCAAGAAACATTGATTTTTTTAATTATATTTCAATCCAAACATATATATTGATATATTTTAATTAAATATATTATATTTATATTTAAATGTGTTGGCAATTTTTTTTATATAACACATCACTTTTAAGTTTATCCGTACAAGCCTTGCTCTGCTTTCGAGGTCAACACACACCTAATTCAGGATGAGAACGATCAACGGGTGCATGACTATTATTCCTAAGAGAAACGAGCCTTCATCTGTCTCCCATTTTAGACCTATTGCACTTTGCAATGTAGTCTATAAAGTGGCGACAAAGTTGATAGCCAACCGGTTGAAACATGTTATGCCTTATGTTGTTTGTTGTTGGGTCCCTGCAGACTAGCTTTGTCCAAGGTAGGACTTCTGTGGAAAATTTTATTATTCTTCAGGAGCTGGGGTTCACTATTTTGCACAAGAGAAAAAGCCATGATCAATTTAGTCACCTAGTGGACAAGGTGAGGCATAAGCTCTCTTCTTGGAAGAGTAGAACGCTCTCCACGACTGGCGCATAACTCTAGCAGTCTTGCTTACTTAATTTTCCTGCCTATATTATCCGAGTAGTTGTTATTCCTTTATCTATATGTAATGAGATTGAGCAGCTTTGAAGGAACTTTATTCGGGGCAGCGATAGGGACCATCATAAAGTTCACCTCATCTCGTGGGATACTATTTGCAAGCCCAAACATCAAGGGGGGCTTGTTTTTAAAAGCCTTAAGGTGCTCAACTAGGCCTATTGCATGAAGCTCGGATGGACCATGATTAACGAACCTAATTCTTTATGGCTACGCATCATGAGAGCAAAGTATAATTGTGGATCTGTTGTTATTCCTATTGTCAAAATGGTCTCTAAGTCCTCTGATATTTGAGAGGCTATAGTTAATAACTTGGAGCATATAACTAGCAATCTGGTGCTAACCACAAATGAGTACATGAAAAAAAGGCACATGATAGACTCCGACCAGTGTTCAAGGTGTGGGTCCAAGTCAGAATCTATTATGCATGTTTTGATGGATTGTGAGGAGATTCAAAAGTTTTGGTTCCAATTTGTTAGCCAGGATTGTTGGGCTAATTTTTTTGGTGTTGGGCTCCATGATTGGCTATTGTTTAACCTCGATAAGTTTCTTATGCAAGCTCCCATTAGCAAGTGGTCTTCTTTCTTTGACCTTATGATTTATTACCTTTGGAGAGACCGTAATGATGTGGTCTTTAATAACAAATCTAATATCCAGTCAACCCTCATACAACAAATTTTAAGTCAGGTTCGTCTCATTCACCTTGACGATCAACAACTCCCTTTAATAGAAGATTGCTACTCATTGGGAAGCTCATATTGCGTGGACTCTGTAAATTTGAAAGGATTTATAAGACTAACAATTATAGAAAATCAGTAGGATCTTAAAATATATAATTCTCATAAATAATAGATAAATATTGTATATATTTCTTCCTAATAAGACTTTTTTTCATTGTGCTTTGATTTTTTTGAAAAGAAGAGAAACAAGATTTTACTCCTTTTGACTATTCTTTTTTTTTTTCTCTATTTTTGTGATTGTTAGGAATTTGAGATAACACTTTTCTATTAGGAGAAAAACCTTATTTCACAATTAACACATATGGCTCGTATGATGTGGCTACTGCTACAACTGGGTGTGGTGGAATAATTATAAATGATCAAAGGATTCTATGTAAAGTTGGGTCTGTGTAATGCCTTCCTAGCTAAGCTGTGGTGTTGTAAGTTGGACAAAGACACGCATCTGACTTTGTCATTTTTGAAATGGATTCCAGAGCAGCTGTTCATATGATTAATGCAGATATTCCTCATGCTCCTTAGCTGAGGAACATTGTCCGTGATATTCAGACTAGCTTGTGGCCCGCAGATTGGAATGCTTCGTTGGTTCATTCTTATAGGGAAGCCAATAGAGCAGCGGATTTCTTGGCTAATTTGGGTCATAGGGCCATTTTTGTTGTTTCTGTTATTGATACTTTCCCTCCTACCTTGCGTCTGATTTTGTCGGATGATGCTCGTGGAGTTGTTTTTAAGCGCTCTATAGCGTTGTAGTGTTTCTGTGTTTTCCCCAAGTATCGAAAAAAAAGCACACCTACCTAATTCATGGTCCAACTTAGATTTTGAAGAAAAATAAAATTATTAAGTAGCCCTTTTATTTATCATTTATCATTAAGTTAATGTTTAAAAGGATTAATTTGAATTATTAATGATTTTATAATAGGGACTAAATTATTGCATGATTCTTTTTTTTAAAAAAAATAATTATATAGTAAAGATAGTTAAAATAAAATTGAAATTTTAAAGCGCCTCGTGTTTGTCACCATTATTTACACTTTGGTAAAAGTTAAATAAGTGAGTAACTAAGAGAAGAAAGCGGAAACGCACTGAAGGTTAAAAACTTAAAATTTGGAATTGTTTGGTTGGGGTGAATTAGTTACTAGAGAAATTAAATAGACGGTTGATCCCACATTTTTTTTTTTGCTCAGCCGGTTGATCCCACATGAAAAAACTTTCACATTAAAATGGTGAGAAATAGCTCACAATATGCATATTAAATTTTGACTACATAAAATAATCTGCTTCTTTTTTCACTAATTGACTAATGACTACTTAAGGGGTGTTTGGTTAGATTGTTTTCTATTTTCATTTTCACTGAAAATAGAAAATAATGATGAAAATGCATTTGATTGGATTTTTGAAAATATTTCCAGTAAAAATATTTTCTCAAACGAATCAAAAACTGAAAATAATAAAATCTCGTTTTCAGTTGAAATCAGGAATCTCATTTTGGGTAAAATGAAAATGTGGTGGCAAAGAATGTAATTTTAAGCAAATCTAAAAATACATTCTCTTTTGAAAACGCATTTTCAGTGTTTTTATTTCTTGAAAGCAGAAAATGAGAAGTCAAATCAAACATGTTTTTAGAATTTTAATTTTTTGAAAATGAAAATAGTTTTCAGAAAATGGAAACAAGAAATGAAAACAGAAAATGAAAATGCAAATCAAACACACCCTAAAAAATGGTGAGAACACGTTGCATTGGGTTTCTTTGATTTTTTTGATGGTGATGTTGGCATGCTTCTATAAGTTGCTCCACTCCACTATCAATTGTTCTACTTTGGACCAGAGTTGTGTGAAAAGAGACTTGATCCTCAACTAATATAATTGCCCTAATATATGTATTTTTCCACAGGACTGAATCCATAGAAACCTTGGCTTAGTACCATTACTGTAAGCCGCGGATGATTGGTATGGAGGATCGGTTGCAACGGTTTCACATTCATGTGAATCAAGAGATTGGCCTGAATTGAAAGGCTTTCCAACTAGCCATTGTGTATATATATATATATAAAAGTTTGTTTAGTTTTACAATAACTATATTAAAAGTTATACCAGCATTGATCTCTAACTGATTTAAGTATTAAAAAAATAGTAAATAACCATTAAACTAAAAAATTTGGTTGATTTAAATTGTAAAAATTTTAATTAAAAATTTTAATAATTTTAAGTAGATAGAAATCTACTATAACAAAACAAGCATTTGAAAAACTACATGGGAGTTCCATGGCTTCACCCTCTTTAACAAAGGCAAGTTCACTTTGTATTCTTTTCTTTCATATTTTGTTTGAATTACAAGTGGAATAAAGTGGGAAAAAGTAAGAGGAAAACAAAAGGCGGAAATAAATATAAGAGAAACAAAAAAAAAATATTTGGATAAGTAAAACTAAAAAATAAAAAGTGAAAAAATTATTTGTTTATTTGAGTGAATGATAGAGTAAAAAAATTAAATAAGAATATCTATGTCTATCTTCTATACATTGTATGTAAATAACACTTGAAATTTTCTCAACCGTTGGATCGAAATTCTAATTTGACAATAGTAGTTGATTTGGTACTATATGGAAAGAAAGCTTGAAACTTTATCAACTATTGGATTGAAATTCTAATTTGACAATAATAGTTGATTTGATTCAATAAATCTTTAACATACTTTAACATTTTCTAATTCGTTGGATCGAAATTCTAATTTTACAATAGCTGTTGATTTGGCCTTCTAATGACAAAGAGAGGCCACAAGAGAGGCCACCATTGTGCGGAGTAAGCTTTTAAGATGTGCTTATTTATGTAAACAACATCTATATATTGGTAGTAGTTCACGCTCACGTAACCACAAGCTGCAATAATGTGTGAACATGGATAGTGAAGCATAGAATACTTTCTGCATTGACAATAATGGTCATTCAAGTTAACTGCCCACTTTTGTCTGCCACGTTGCGTGATAGGATTGAAGGTCTCCTCTACTTCAAACCTTGTCGAGTGGATATCATACACGCGAACGATGTGCGAACAAACTTGTTCTTGATTTTTTCTAAGTTCTTTAACAAACTTAGAACAATATACTTGGCCTTCATTTAACTGTCTTTGGGCTTGTCGGCCACGATCAACAAAGTACTTTCGACACCTACTATATGTTGATTTGACCAACGCTGTTATCGTATGTTGTGACAATCCTTCAAAACCTTATTTATGACACTAAAAATCTACAACTGATAGTAGAAATAATTTCGTTATTTTCTAACTTTACCTTATCTCCAATTTTTTTCTTCAAAGCATTGAAACTAATTCCACATTTAATCTAAACCGCTTTTTTACTGCTTTCAAATATTATACCATCATTCTCTTCATATACCCTTCCATTGAAATACAACACTATTATAACCGAATTCATGATGTACCTACAAAAACAATATTTTAAAACTTTAAATAATAAAATGGTAATCACAAAAAGTCCCTTTACTGGGACTTCACATTAAAACTTTATTCTAAAAAAAATTATTAACTTCAAATAAATTTCACATTAAAACACTTAAAAAACATGAACGATTTCAAGGTAGTAATTTTAAAGTAATCAAAATGTAATCAAAATTATTAACTTCAAATAAATTTCACATCAAGACACTTAAAAAACATGAACGATTTTAAAAAACTTTAAATCCAAAATAGTAAAATGTAATCACAAAAGGTCCCTTTATTGAAACTTCACATTAAAACTTTATTCCAAAAAAAAATTATTAACTTCAAATAAATTTCATGATAGACACTTAAAAAACATGAAGGATTTCAAGGTAGTAATTTTAAAGGCAAAATAAATCATGAACGAAGTTAGTATTATAAATAATTAATCTTAACAATAATAACTTCAAAATAAAAAAAGGTAATTAAAAAATTACTACAAATATATTAAAATAAATATGATACCAGAAAGAACAAAGCATCAAATAACACTTTCAAGTTGAACGCTCATAAATTTTTAACACACAAACAACCCATTAACATCAACCTAATATAATTAAAAAATACTACAACTTCATATCAAAAAAAAATTCCATACTCAAAATACTTGCTTCAAATAAATATGATCTACAATTTTTTATTTATTTTAAACACACTTGAAAGTACAACTTTCATCAATTTTTAACACACTAACAAATCATTACCAACCTAATGTAATTAAAAAAATACTAAAAACTTCATATTCAAAATATTTTTTCCGGACTGAAAATATTTTCTTCAAATAAACATGATGGCATAATTTTTTTTTATGGCATATTTTTTCACAAATTTTTAACACGAACAAGCATATGGAATATAAAGCTAATTTAATTAAAAAAAATAATAAATAATTCACATTCAAACTTTATTCCAGCCTAAAAAATTACTTCAAAAAATCAATTTGATACCACACAGAATTGTTTGATTCAGAATTGCAAACCTTTAAGCCTGGCAAATTTAAACTTCAAGAAGTCAAATTTTTTTAGGATTTCAGGAAGTTTTGAAAACTGAAAAGGAAAGGAAGTTTCAAAACACTGAAAGGAAAGGAAGTTGCAGGGCTGAAAGCCTCGAACACGTATTTAAAGAGCCTAAATCGCCAAGGCCAATGGCTACTTCAGTTTAGCCTAAATTGCCAAAGGGACTGACGACTTGCACTTAGCCTAAGTCGCCAATGGCAGTGGCTACTTCCTGCCACTGCTACTCCTGAAAAGCAAAGCTATGTCCAACTACGTTTGAAAAGACCCCTGCCATGCATGACCAAATCACCAGTCAAACTGGCGCTTCCCACCTAGCTTGGTCAAATCGCCAACGGCAATGGCGAGACCAGTGCAAATCGCCAGTCTAAATGGCATTTTCCTCCACGTGTTGATCCAAGGCAAAGTCGCCAGTCCAAATGGCGTTTTGCATGTGTAAAAATAGCACCCTGCGGGAATATGTTTAGAAACAAACCCAGATTGGGATATTGTTTCTAAAAGAAGCCCTATTAGGGCAATTTGCCACTACATTACCTTTATTCATCCAACAATAAAATGATTTAGGAGGGAGGTGTTAGCAATTTTGGGTCATATATATATATATATATATATATATCACATAATTGAATGAGTTAGGGTCATTATATAATTAGTCAGAATATTAAAGTGGTCTAATCAATATAAAAGTACGGCTAAGGGCATATATGTCATGAAATGATAATTGTGTAGATACCGGTGATATTATAATTTGATAAGGGGCCAAATTATAATTATCAAACTTGGGGTAACTGATGGCAGTTACCAATATAAGGGGTTATCGCCCCCATCTATAGAGGGCAGCCTAACGCGTACAGTTTCTCTTTGTCCCGTCAGAAAAGAAAATTCAGAGAAAGAAAAGAAGGGCTCTATTGGAAGGTCATAAAACCAATTTTCTGATCAACCTTTTGTCATCATCATTCCATTATGGCTAATCCAGGTACGCTTTCGCATATAGTTTTCATCATGATTTTGAGTATGGGAACACGACGGGATTCTATTTATCTCTGGACAGTACTTTCTCTCTACATGAATAGAAAACATGGTTAAGATTGACGATTGTCTGTTAGAATAGAATTAGGCTGATTGATTAATCCCTATATTTGGAATTAAATCCCAACATTTGGTATCAGAGCCTCCCATACTTGTGATTCATGTATGATGTTTGGAAAATATACACACATTAGGTACAATGTTTTGAGGAAACAAAATAAGATTATCACATTACTTCAGAATGAACAATGATATAAAGGGTGATTGATAACATCAAATTAATATGACAATTTTTCAGAGTATATTGCATGATTGAAAATATGGATATGTTACATGAAAATGATTTTGTAATGTTATTTACATGCTATAAGCATGACAAATTCACAAGTAGTAAATGATACTTGGTAACAATAAATCAATGTAACACATGTAGAGTAACACTATGATGCAGGCATAGCAATTTGATGTGTTAATGGGTTATGCATTTTATGAGTAACATGCACATATTTCATGTGAGATAATAGGTATAAATTTAAATGCATCATTTACGTGTTTGTTGTTACTTTTAGAGGCCACTGCAGTATATTAAAATAATAATCATGGGCTTCTAAAATTTAAAATAAATAAATAAAGTTAAAATAATTTACTCAAGAAACATTTTAATTTTGGATTTGGTGCATCAATGTTCAAAATTTAGTTACGGTATATCATATTAATTATTTAGCATTTAAATGCGCCAATTGAATCAAGATATCACCAAAGTGACCTCTCTTGTGTAGATTGTTCATGAGAAATGTTAAATGTTAATGTGTGTGATTATTTATATGAATGGTGATTTGTCCAAAGGAAAGTTACCATTTAACTAAGTTACATACACACACCTGTGATGTTAAACGTGTAATAATTATGAGGTTTTGCATGTGAATGATAAGTCACATCAAAATATGGGTTTGTTATTTGACATGATTTTATTATCAATGTTTGAACATTACAACAAGGATATCACTAGCAATTAATACCATTGTTCCAAAGACTTGATATTAATGGTGCACTAGATATCTTAAGATGAGAAATACCATTATTTAAATACATTGATGACTGCTATGTGAGCCTATTGTATCTTTTGTTTTGATCTTTTCAGTTGTTGCTTCTATATCTGCTAATCTAAATTCGGTTCCAGATCTTAATGGTGCAAATTTTAAGGACCGGAAAGAGAACATGCAAATTGTTCTTGGCTGCATGGATCTAGACCTTGCATTAAGGATCAAGAAACCCCTTTCTCCTACGGATTCCAGTACCTCTGAACATAGGAAACTTCATGAGAAGTGGGATCACTTAAATTGCATGAGTCTTATGATCATTAAGCGTGGCATTCCTGAGGTCTTTAGGGGCACTGTTTCAGATGATATAACTAGTGCCAAAGATTTCCTTGCTAAAATTGAAAAGCGCTTTGCAAAAGGCAATAAGGAGGAAACAAGTACTCTTCTTCAGAACTTGATTTCCATGAAGTATCAAGGTAAAGGAAATGTCAGGGAATACATTATGGGAATGTCAAATATTGCTTCAAAATTAAGGGCACTAAAGCTTGAGCTATCAGAAGACTTGCTTATTCATTTAGTGTTAATTTCTCTACCTTCATAGTTTAGTTTAGTTAGTTTAAGATCTCTTATAACTGTTAGAAGGAGAAATAGTCTCTTAATGAGCTCATTTCATACTACGTGCAAGAAGAAGAAAAAAGGCTGGAGCAAGAAAGGACTGAAAGTGCTCATGTTGTGAGTACCTTTAAAGACAAGGGCAAAAGAGAAAGGACTGAGGAGCCCAAGAATGAAGCTGCTAAGGGTCCAGGACAAAAAAAAAATCAAGGTGACAACTATTTCTTTTGCAGTAAGCCTGGACATGTAAAGAAGAAATGTACCAAATATCATGCTTGGCATGCAAAGAAGGGTATGTTTCTCACTTTGGTTTGTTCTAAGGTCAATTTAGCTTAAGTACCTAGAAACACTTCGTGGTTAGATTCTGGTGCCACTACTAACATCAGTGTTTCAATGCAGGGTTGCCTAAGCTACCAGAAGCCAATTGATTCTGAAAGATGGATCTATGTTGGAGATGGTAAATCGATGGAAGTGGAAGCTATAGGTCACTTTAGATTATTATTATGTACTAGTTTTTATTTGGATTTGAAAGACACTTTTGTTGTACCGTCATTTAGATGGCATTTGATTTCAGTTTCTTATTTGGACAAATTGGGTTATTTATGTTCATTTGGAAACAATGTGTTCAGGTTGTATTTTAATTCAGATATTGTTGGAACTGGTTCACTCTTGGTTAATGATAATCTATATTTACTTGATACTGTAGCTTCTTATGGTGAATCCTTTAATACAGAATTGCGTGGTACTAAGCGTAGAATTGATAATACAAACTCAGGAGCATTATGGCACAAGCGCTTAGGTCACATTTCTAAGAACAAAATTGAACGACTTGTGTCAAACGGAATCTTGGATTCCATTGATTTCACAAGCTTTGATGTTTGTG
This sequence comes from Glycine soja, assembly GCF_004193775.1. Classification (NCBI taxonomy): domain Eukaryota; kingdom Viridiplantae; phylum Streptophyta; class Magnoliopsida; order Fabales; family Fabaceae; genus Glycine; species Glycine soja. The sequence continues at coordinate 8,394,452 of NC_041002.1, read as the reverse complement.
TTGAATGCATTAAAGGTAAACAGACCAAAAGCAAGAAATTAAGTGCATATAAGGCTACAAACGTCTTGGAATTGATACATACGGACATTTGTGGGTCATTTCATACACTTTCATGGAATGGTCAACAATATTTTATCATTCATAGACGGTTACTCCAGATATTCATACTTGTTTCTTATACATGAAAAGTCACAATCTCTGGATGTGTTCAAAACATTTAAAGTTGAAGTTGAAAATCAACTCAACAAAAGAATAAAGTGTGTCAGATCTGATCGTGATGGTGAATACTATGGCAGATAAGACGGTTCAGGTGAACAACCTCCGGGGCCTTTTGCCAGGTACCTAGAGGAATATGGAATCGTCCCACAGTACATCATGCCGGGGTCACCTAGCATGAATGGTGTGGTTGAAAGACGAAACATAACACTTACGGATATGGTAAAAAGCATGATTTGTCATTCTAACTTACCAGAGTCACTTTTGGGAGAGGCACTAAAGATTGCAGCTTACATTCTAAATAGAGTGCCAACCAAGGCAGCTGCCAAAACACCTTATGAGCTTTGGGTTGGGAAAAAGCCTAGTTTGAAACATTTTCATGTATGGGGATGTCCAGCTGAGGCAAGGCCTTATAAGCCAAATGAAAAGAAATTGGACTCTTGAACAATGAGCAACTACTTTATTGGTTATTCTGAAAGATCCAGGAGCTATAAATTTTATGATCCCAAATTAAAGACAATTTTTGAGACAGGAACCACTACATTCTTTGAGGATATTGAGTTTGGGGGGAGGAATAAGGTTAGAGACTTTGTCTTAGAGGAAGAATCAGTAACAATTCCAGAACCAATTCATATAGTTGCATTTGATAAAGCAAATTCGAAACCTCTACAAGATATTGTTATTGAATCCCCCACTCAAGATAATTTGGTCGTTCATGAAGAACAAACTCAAGATCCTTAAGAACCTATGCTTCATGAGTCAATACCTTTGTGGAGATCTACAAGAGAAAGGAGAAGTGTTATTCCAGATGATTATGTGGTATTTCTCCAGGAACATGAGGAAAATAATGGTATGATGGAAGATGACCCAGTCAACTTCCATTAAGCCATGCAAGATTCCAACTCAGAAAAGTGGATTGAAGCAATGAATGAGGAGTATAAGTCTATGCAAGACAAAAAAGTTTGGGAACTTGTCCCATTACCAGAAGGTGTGAAACCCATTGGTTGCAAAGGGATATTTAAGACCAGCGGGATTCCAATGGTAATGTGGAGAGGTATAAGGCTCGTCTTCTGGTGAAGGGCTATACCCAAAAGGAAGGGATTGACTTTAAAGAGACTTTCTCTCCAGTTTCATCGAAAGACTCTTTTAGGACAATCATGGCTCTTGTTGCACATTATGATTTGGAGCTTCATCAAATGGATGTTAAAATGGCGTTTCTCAATAGCAACATTGATGAGACAATTTATATGGTGCAACCAAAAAACTTTGTGTCAGGAGACCCAAAGAATATGGTTTGAAAAACTAACAAAATCCATTCATGGGCTAAAATAGGCATCTCGTCAATGGTACCACAAATTTCATCAAGTAATTCTCTCATTTGGTTTTGAGATGAATCTTGTTGATGATTGTGTGTATCACAAATTCAGTGGGAGCAATTATATTTTCCTGGTCTTATATGTTGATGCATACTGCTTGCCACTAATGATATAGGCATGTTGCACGAAACCAAGAGATTTCTATCAAGAAACTTCGAAATGAAAGATCTTAGTGACGCTTCCTTTGTATTAGGAATTCAGATACACCGAGATCGATCTTGGGTTATTCTAGGATTATCACAAAGGAGCTATATCGAAAAGGTACTTAAAAGGTTTGGCATGTAGGAATGTAAATTTGGGGATACTCCAGTTGCTAAGGGAGACAAGTTTAGTCTCAAACAGTGCCTAAAAGGAAATTTGGAAATTCAGGAAATGTAGAAGATTCCCTCTACATCAGTTGTAAGGAGTTTGATGTATGCCCAAGTATGTACGTGTCTGGATATAGCATACATAGTTGGGGTATTAGGTAGATATTTGAGCAATCCAAGAATGGATCATTGGAAAGCAGCCAAAAGGGTTACGAGGTATTTGAAGAGAAGAAAGTACTATATGCTCACATACAAGAGGTCAGATCAGTTGGAGATCACTGGGTATTCTGTCTCGGATTTTGTAGGATGCCTAGATAGTTTGAGATCCACTTCAAGTTACATTTTCATGTTAGCTAGTGGTGCAGTTTCTTGGCACAGTGCCAAGCAAACCCTTACTACTTCATCCACCATGGCGGCATAATTTGTGGCATGCTATGAGGCATCAAATCATGGAATATGGCTGAAAATTTTTGTCATAGGGTTGCAAATTGTGGAAGGAATTGAAAGACCACTTAAGTTATATTGTGACAACAAATCAGTTGTATTGTATTATAACAACAATAGGAGCTCATCCAAGTCGAAGCACATTGACATCAAGTTCCTAGGTTTTAAGGAAAGGGTACAAAGTGGACAAATTTCCATAAAACACTTAGGGACAAACTCCATGATAGCAGATCCTCTTACTAAGGAACTTCCACCCAAGGTCTTTCATGAGCATGTTGCTCACATGAGTGTTTTATCGTTCAAGGAATCTTTGGTTTAGTGGGAGTTAGTCACTTTTATGTATTTTATGTTCTATGTTAGATTTTATGTATGCATACATTGACTGTTAGGTATATTTGGTTATATATATAAATATGGTTTATTATTCAGTTATTACACTTTGTACATTAAGGTCATTAAATGATCTCATTGAGGTAAAGTAGGACTAGTTGAAAATAGACGTGTACAGACCACCTTCACATAATTTTCATGCTACACATTTCATGATGAGTCTATGTCATTTGATTTTGTCAGCATTAGTGATCATTGATGAGTTTAGTTGTGATTGATACAATGAAAACTGCTTTGGTTCTACATGCGAATGTAATCAATAGACAAGATTTTTGGAATATGCTCAAGGCATGTAATGGCAAATTTTGAGCTCATAAAGTCTAACACATTCATAAGGATTGTAAGGATATATATATATATATATATATATTTGACGAGTGGAAGATTGTTAGCAATTTTGGGTCATACATACATACATATATATATATATATATCACATAATTGAATGAGTTAGGGCCATTATATAATTAGCCAAAATATTAAAGTGGTCTAATCAATATAAAAGTATGACTAAGGGAATATATGTCATGAAATGATAATTGTGTAGATACCACTGATATTATAATTAGATGAAGGGTCAAATTATAATTATCAAATTTGGGGTAACTGATGGCAGTTACCAATATAAGGGGTTATGGTCCCCATTTGTAGGGAGCAACGCATCGCGTACGATTTCTCTTTATCCTGTCAAAAGAGAAAATTCAGAGAAAGAAAAGAAGGGCTATCTACAATTGGAAGGTCATAAAACCAAATTTCTGATCAACCTTTCATCATCATCATTCCATTATGGCTAATCCAGGTACGCTTCCGCATATAGTTTTCATCATGATTTTGTGTATGGGAACATAACGGGGTTCTATTTATCTTTGTACAATACTTTCTCTCTATATGAATAGAAAGCATGTGGTTAGGATTGATGATTGATTATTAGATAAAACTAGACTGATTGATTGAATCCCTATATTTGGAATTAAATCCCAACAGGAGGTTAGTTAGAGGAGAGAGAAAGAGGGAAAGAAATCATGTATTCTGTTGAAAAGGGAGAATGGAAGGCGTGAGGGGGATCTTTCTTGCATTGGATTGTTCGGCATTAGCTTGGAGTTAATGGAAATCCTCCCTTAGCAGGGAGCATTGCTCTATTTCCTCTTAAACTTATACTGTTATAGTTCAACAATACTATACTTTTTTTCTTCAATAGGAACCAGTTACCTATCAGAACCTCTTATTGAATGGCTCTGAAAGTTATTCAGGAAAGCAATTATGCTGGAAAGGTATTGCGCTTTCCAGAATTTGCCAACCTTAGCTGCTTGCCTTCTCTTGTTGCTACTGTACTGCATCTCCTCCTTGCGTTATTTCATTTCCTTTTTCTTATTCTATAGATGGCTCTTACTTCTTATAGGTTAAAAGTTCAGGTTGTTGTACCATATTTCCAGGCAAAATACTTATATATGTGTATATATAGTAAGTGTTGCCTATAGCTACATAGCTATAACTAATTTGATATGTAAATATAAAAAGAAAAGGGATGTTAGTTAGTTAGTTACTAGTCAACTACTGTTAGTTAGATTTTATGGCTAGTGGGTAGCTGTCTATAAATAAGGTAGGTCTATATATTGTAATTTAGACAGACTGAATGTAGACTCAAACTGAAATCCAAAAGTGGAGTGCACAATTCTTTGACCTCCATGTTTCTCTTCTCTTTCCCTCTATCCTCTTATTTTGTTTCTTCTATTTTCCCCTCTCTTTTTCTCTATCTTTCTGTTTCTTTCTCTTTCCCACCTAAATTCTATAACATAATTGCTATTATAAACAACAATAATTAATATACTTGGGTAACTAGTAGATTCATTCACCATAGAGTAGCAGATTCAAAATCATGTATATAGGTCGTATCAATCACATACTTGGGAAGTAGAACTCTAAATAAATTATCTTGAAAGAGGCCTGGGTAATTTTGGATAACTGTATTGTGAGAGCTATTTGGAATAATATTAATTAGCCATGAAAAAAGATTTAGCTTCTAGCTATTTCACAATTTAGATAAAGTTTTATTTATTACAGCCGATGGGAGGTATCTTAAATCACAATGCAGAGTTGTTATTTTTCGTCCATTTGACCTTCCAGTGAAATTATGCAGTCACAAACATTGCTTCTATAAGAAGTTTATGAGAATCAACAGACAAGAAAAACAATTTAGGTAGTTTCTGTTGTCAGCAAAAGCTCCATAGATTTTGCTTTTACCTATGTGCAAATTTTATTTCTTAGCCAAATAACACTAATTTGCTACAAATACCCAATTCTTTTAAGTTGTGCTTTTAAACTGTGCAGTTGCCTATCACAGATAGTAACTACAAGGAATGATATATGATTAAATAAAAGAAAAGGTTAAATTGGAAAATAAACGAAAATTACAGCATATTCTCTGTTCCATGCTAAGTTAACAAAGAGTCATTTTCCAAAAGACTTTACCTTCCTAGTACTTGGTGGACCCTACAACAGCAATCCCCTTGGCCATTAGAAGGAAATCCAAAAAACCAAACCAAGGGGAATATGTAAATGACAATTACAAAGAACAAAAAGACATGATTAAAAGAAGTATAAACATGAAGAAGAAGAAGGGGGCAAAATGAACCTTAAGGCCAAGCTTTTGTGCTTGGTGAGAGAAGTGAAGAGGGATATGATGAGTTCTCTTAGGGCCTTTAGAGCTTCAGCATTGTCATCGATGGCTTCCTTGCCTCTCCAATGATTATTGTTGTTACAACTTTCGATCTCTGCATACATAACAAATTGACGTGAGACAAGTGATTTTCTTCCTACACCAAAAGAATTTCTTCTACACCCAACACTTTTATAAAAATTCTAAAATTATCCCTGTTAATTTCTTCCTTTGTTTGTTCATTATTTTCTTCATACACCATTCATTTTCGTTTCATTTTGGCCGAGCTCCTTCTTCCTTATTGTGGCAGGTTTGGTCAAGGTGCTTTATTGTGGTGGTTCATTGGCAGTTCGTGGTTGGTGTTGCGGTGTAACAACGGAGGTTAGTTTTTTTTCTACAACTTGATCTATGCTAATAAACATAAGAATTTGCAATCCGTATGATTGACAATCAGTAAGAACCATACATATAGACAATTCGTAAGGTTCCCAATCTGTATGGTTCGTACGGATTGTCAATCTGTATGGTTCGTACGGATTGTCAATCCGTATGAATCTTACGGAATGTCAATTGTATAACCTAAATTTAAAAAAAAAAAATGTCAATTGTATAACCTAAATTTAAAAAAAAAATAAAATTTTTTTTTTAATGTTTTTTTATAAATTTAGTTATAATTTTTTTATAATATTTATGTAAATATTATTACATTAACTAGCTTATGCAAGTGTATAAAATATGAAAATTTAGACATAAATTTTCATATATATGCTTATGAATTTCAATATAATATATTAGTATATGCAGTAAAAAAATAATAAAATTGTGTGATAATATATGTTAAAAAGCATATTTATTGATATATCAACATACTTATGCAATGTAGAAGATTGCAAAATAAAGTTCAACATGGAAGTTGTTTAAAATAAAGAGATTTATTTATAAATAATTAGAATTATGTATAGTGTCATTAAGGGTTGTTAGTTTGTCATTAATTTTTTTTAATGTTTTGTTAAGATGGACAAAGATAAGTGGATATATGGCAACATAACGTCTGAGGAAGTTAATATGAATGAAGACAATGGAGAATAACCTGATGTATTTGAAAATATTGATTGTTCTGATGCCTTCAATACTTCTCCGGTATTGATATGAATTTGTATTTTGTTAAAGTAAGTAAATGGATGTCCCTTGAAGACTAAACATGTATTATCCCTCTTGTAGGTGTTTGCTACCCGTGATAATGTTTTGCATTGGGCTTGCTCTGTTGTGTATGATATTGGTTTTGTGGTGGTGATAATGAAGTCAAACACAGGTATTGGAAAGAGAGGATGGACCTTATATGTTTTACTTGGTTGTGAGAGGAATGCAAAATATAGGGCATACAAGAAAGATTTAGTACAAACAGTTACTGACAGTAAAAAATGTGGGTGTCCTTTTAAGCTGTGAGCGAAACCAGTGTTTAGAGGTGAAGGGTGATGACAAAGTTAATATGTGAGAGTCATAATCATGCATTGGCTAAGCCATTTGTTGAACATCCATATGTTGGACTGACTAAGGATGGGAAGATTATTATTGGTGATATAACAAAGTCAATAATCAAACCAAAGAATATTCTTCTAACGTATAAGGAGCACAATGACACCAATTGTACAACAATGAAGTAAGTATACAATACAAGGCAATAATAGTGAAATCCAACAACTAATGAAGCTTCTTGAACACGATCAATATATTCATTGGCATAGACTGAAGGATGAAGATGTTGTACGTGATATATTTTGGTGTCATCCTGATGTAGTGAAATTAACCAATGCTTGTAATTTGGTATTTCTCATAGATAGTACCTACAAAACAAACAAATATAGGCAACCTTTACTTGACATTGTTGGTGTGACACCAACTGTGATGCCATTTTCAACTGCATTTGCCTATTTGGAGGGAGAACGGATAAACAATGTTGTTTAGGCTCTGGAACAGTTTTGAGGTATTTTTCTGAGATGTGATGCAATCCCTCAAGTTATTGTTACCGATAGAGATTCAGCATTGATGAATGCAGTGAAAACTGTTTTCCCTGAAGTAATCAACTTATTGTGTTGGTTTCACATTGATAAGAATGTGAAGGCAAAATATAAAACCTTTGTCAGTCAAAAAAATGCATGGGATTATGTCATGGAAGCATGGGAGAGTCTGGTGGATAGTCCTTCTGAGCAAGAGTTTGATGACTTCCTTGTGAAGTTTGAAATTGCTAGCTTACCATGGCCAATGTTTGTTGACTATGTCAAACAAACATGGTTGATTCCCCAAAAGCAAAGATTTGTTAAAGCTTGGATAAATAAGGTGATGCATCTAGGAAACACAACAACTAAAAGGTATGAAAATTGTAAACATACATTGGTTTTAATAACAACACATCAATGGATAAAAATAATTGTTTATTTGTTAAATGCAAGGTTGAGTCTGGACATTGGACCTTAAAGAGACTACTGCAGAATAGTCTTGGTGACCTATGTAGTGTTTGGGAAGCCATGAACAACATGATCACTCTGCAACACACTAAAATTAAGGCATCTTTTTAAACAAGCACACATATTGTCAGACATGTTTTTAAAGTTACGTTATACAAGAGAATAATTGGCATGGTATCAAGGTATGCTTTAAACTAGATTGTTGCTGAGTTTGAGCATGTAAAATATGCTAGCATTGATAGTTCTCGTTGTGGGTGTATAATGAAAACTACTCATGGTCTTCCATGTGCATGTGAGCTTGCTAGATATGTTCTTGGTAGCATACCACTTGACACAATTCATATGTTTTGGCGGAGGCTAAGTTTTTCAGACCAAGATTTATTTGAGCCTGAAGTTAGCATAACAAAAGAGATGGAAGCCATATCCAAGCGGTTTAAAGATCTTGATGTACGTGGCAAAGTGACTCTAAAGAGTAAACTTCGAGAAATTGTCTACCATAATCTAAATTCTATGTGTGCTCCTCCTGAAAAGGTCAAAACAAAAGGTGCTCAAAAGAAACAAATGACCAAACAACAAAGGTCAACGAAGCGTGATCCGTCTTACTAGGATTATGTGGATGCATTACATTCTGTGCAAAATAGTAATTTTTTAGTGAAACTTTGAGCATCATCATCTGAACAACCAAAACCTAAGAGGAAGATGCCAATGTTGGATCAATTTCATCCATGCATTCATGATTTCATTGAAAACATTGTCGATGTCAAAGCTGATAGTAATTGTGGATATTGTGCAATTGCTGGCTTATTAGGTATGGGTGAAGATTCATGGTCTTTGGTTCGTAACCATTTGCTAAAAGAACTTGCACAATGGTCTGATGAGTATATACACCTGCTTGATGACATAGATAGATATGAGGAGTTAAAGCGGTCACTACTTGTTGATGGATTATCCATGGTATATAATTTTTTTGTTACATATTCATGGATAAATTTCATTTAAAGGTTACTAATTAAAATTGTTTCATGCAGGTTACCATGGATAAGTGGATGAATATTACCGATATGGGTTATGTGATTGCATAAAGATATAACGTCATTCTTGTTTCTTTTTCTTTCCAACAAAGCATGATATTTTTTCCTCTTAGAAGTCAACCAATGAGAGATAGTTTCATACACCGTATTATATGTATTGGTCATGTGTATGGCAATCATTTTGTTCAGGTAAAACAATGACCATCCTATTTGTTCATTTTTTTTATTATAACATGTGTTATTAACATTTGAACGTGTATTTGTCTATGTAACATGTATTTCTAAGAGGCGGTTGTCCCTTGCCGCCAACAACTTTGTTATGGTCAACACATTGTCATTATCAAGCAAAATAGTGGCCTAGTCCTTATATTAGTAGAATGCACCAGTATACCAATTTTATGAAATTGACCACAAAATATGTTGATTTAGAAGAAGATTGAACCTCTTGTTATTGTTTGGACAATGTTTTTAATTTACCTAGTTGTGACAACATAGATAATGCATGTAATGTGGTAATTAACGTGTCTTTGAATACATGTTTATATAATTACTTTTTTTTACTCTAAGTTGTTCAAATATTTAGATTACAAAAAAAAAAAAGGTTTACCCAACATAAAAAGAAGAATAAGTGCTCTAAGTTTGCAAGCAAAAACTACTACAAGATGATTACGGTTTAAGGATTATGGTATATGGTTTAAGGTTTACGGTTTAGGGTTTATGTTTTAGGGTTTAGGGTTATAGTTTATAGTTTTAGGGTTTATGATTTTTAGGGTTAAGGGTTTAATTAATTTAGTGTTAAGGGTTTAGGGGGTTTAGTTAGTAGGGTTTACTTATGTCAGGATTTAGGGTTTGGTTTGGTTAGGTTAGTGTTGTGGGTAACTTGTTTTAGGGTTTATTATTTAGGGTTGTGGTTTAGGGTTCAAGGTTAATGTTTTATGGTTTTTGTTTATGGTTTATGGTTTAGAGTTTAGGGTTTTAATTTGGGTTTTAGGGTTAATGGTTTAATTATTTTATTGTTAAGGGTTTAGGGGGCTTAGTGTATAGGGTTTGCTTATTTTAGGGTTTAGGGTTTAATTAGGTTAGTGTTGTGGTAGCTTTGTCTAGGGTTTGGTGTTTACTTGTTTTAGTCTATAGGGTAACTTGTTTTAGAGTTTAGGCTAACTTTTTAAGGGTTTAGGGTTTACATGGTTTAGTGTTTAGGGTTAATCTGTTTAGTCGAACAACATAATAGTGAAATACCACATAAACATAGTGTAAAACCATATTTATAATATGCATAGCTAGTCAAATAAGAAAATTGTTAAACATTCTTCAGTCATATTGCACACATATATCCTATAGTTCTCAGTCAATCGCAAATGTCTTCATCGTCGTCCACTATCATCTCTATCTTGTGTATCCCTCCTTCGTCTGGACCAAACATAAACATTTCTTTGGTCAATGACACTCTAGGCTAATCTTAGGCAGTGCTCAGTCAGAGTGTATGCATTAGTTCTAGCAGTGACCATCCTCATGTTGATCATGTGTTCCAAACTTTCTGCTATCTTTTGGCAAGTGGCCCACGTCATTCACAACAAAGCAAAAAATACAACATACGAAGCATGACAAAAAATATATCACTAATATTGAATTGAAAATATATTATACCATTGCATGTCGAGGCATGTTTGCATCGGTAGTCGTAGGTACAGGTGGTTGTGGCATAGTTGCTAACAGAACGGGCAACATAGGTGGATCTAGTAAAATAAATGTATCATCCTGCACCACGGGTGGATGTCTAGGAGGATCCTTAAGCTGTGACGGACTCATGAATAGGTGAGATATCCTATAGAACCACTTCATGTAGTCTGCTGCACACTAACTAGGAGAACTACACATCTGTCTAACTGGTGCAAGGTATTCTAAAAACTGAAGCCATCTATCGTCAATCTCCTTTGTGGACAAGGATGGAGCAGTAGGGAGTGGAGGAATGGTTTAAACATAACCAAATTGCCGCACAACTCTCTCTAGTTGGTGTCTAACAATAGATGAACTCCATCTGAGATGTCTAGAAAATAATGAAATTAGCTCAAATTCTCTGAATGTACAGTGGTCACCATAAGGTATCCAGCACACAATGCATGGTGTCAATCCATCTAAGCGCTTACGATACTTTGTCACTAGTAATACCTTCCCAGATTTCTAGCTACAAGCACATGGTTTCCTCATCAGCAATAATGGATGCAATTGTACGGAAATGCTCATAGATCCAAGACTGCACATATAAAAAAATACAAATAGAAGTTCTAATAATTGTGACAACATATAAAGTTCAAAACATATAATTGGAGGTAAAAATAATTATAATTAACTATAACAGAGTGATATATCCTGCAAGATGTTTTTTTCGTATGCTTCGACACAACATTTAGATTGTCATACATATGGGTCGGTGCAGCCGCTCCCCATGAATAGCCTCCAAATTGGCTGAGGTCACAAATTGCGTCCAAGAATACCACATTGATTTGTGTGGCACTCTTGTTAACAAAAATTGTCTAACCTACTAGATGTAATAAATATGCTCTAGCTGCTAGGGTCCACTATCTTGCATCACATTTGCTACGATAAATGTCTCGTAGCCAGGCGAGGCGAACATATGCCCCTTTACATTGGTCAGTTTCATCTTTTGTTTCTTATGTACTGACTTCAAGCAACTTAACTAACAAGTCACAGCTTCCTCTACATCTATAGCATCAAAGGTATGGAAGGCACCTGTAATCGGCACATATAATAAGGACACCACATCATCGAGGGTTATAGTCGCATTTCCTATCGGTAGATGTAAACTACTAGTTTCCTTGTGCCACCTCTTTGCAAAAGCATATAAAAGTCCCTTGTCACTTGTCTCCAGCAAACATGTAATCAAAGAACTTAATGTTGTAGCAACCATAATGTCTTCAATCTTAAGTGCAGACCTTCCAAATTTCTCTACCTTCCTCCCATGAGAGGCCAACTTCAACTCAGTACGTTCTTACAAATAATTAAAATTAATTAGGTAAATTAAAATGATAAATAGTTATTCAAATATGATATAATTAAACAAATAACTACCTCTCCTGTCCAAACTCTAGCAACCACATGATAAGCATTATCCATCAACAATGATGTATCTTGGGGTCCACCTGAAAAACCCTTTGTATCAACACTTACATGATCCGTAATTGGATCATGAGGCTCCTCATGAACCTCATTAGCAACATTATCCACATTCGCAAAATAAAATTTAGATTAATATTAAATGATTAATCTAGCAAACTAAAATATATCATCAAAATCAAACTATAATTTAATTTAAAATATTTTATAATTTACTATTTAATAATTCATAAATAAATATTTAATTATTTTATAAGTAACTATGTTAATACTTTTATATGTTTATAAGTCAATGTAGAAATTTATTTTTTAAATTTTTATACTTCACATCAGTAACTTTTATACTTCATTATTTTATAAACAACTATTTTAATACTTTTAAATATTTATAAATAAATCAAGGAATTCATTTTTATATATTTTATACTTCCAAACACTATTTATATAAACATTTAATACTATTAATGTAATAATATTTATACAAGTATATTAATAAAAAACATTTGTCATGTATAATATTACCTTTTCTTGTTTAACTAAATTCAAAAATATATACATTATAAAAATTTGGAATTTTTATGTTTAAATTTTTTATAAATAACTATTTTAAATATAAAAATGAATTAAAATAGTTATTTATAAAATATTTGAATGACAAAAAAATTATACATTGATTTTTAAATAAACAACATTCTTAAATAAAATATTTATTAACTAAAAAATTATTAAAAATAAACTTAAATACATAAATATTTGTAATTAAATAAATAAATATTTAAAATAAAAAAAATAGTTATTTATAAAATAATTATATAACAAAAAAAGTTAAACATTAATTTTTGTGTAAACAAATTAATTAAATTAATAATTGATTAAATATTTAAAAATAAACAAAAAATATGGATTGGGAATCTGTACAATCTGCATGCTCCATACGAATAGCCAATCCACATGGTAATACAGATTCCCAATTTTTATAATCCATACGGATTGTCAATTCATAAGGGTTTACTGAGTAAAAATTAAACTTTACATAGTTGGGGAGATAGTGGTACTCATGAAAACGACAACAACGACAACGGGAGGTGACACCACCAACAAGATGATCCATAGAAGGGTGAAGATGAACGAAGGGGTTGTGGCAGCGTAATAGATACAGAAGGTTGCAACACGAGGGAGAGGATGGGTGTAGAGAGGGGACGGGTGTATTTCAATTTTAAGTGAAAGGGCAATTTGGCCAATTTACTTCAATTGTTGGGTGTAGAAGAAATTCTTTCGGTGCAGGAAGAAAATCCCATGAGACAAGTGAAATATTTGGCTTAGAAATAGGGCAACCCATGACTGAAATCAACCAATTTTACATATTTTGTGTTTTTTTAATAATATGATAAAAGTTGAATTGAGGTGAGCAACATTTATTTATTTTTTTCTAGAAAGTTTCTTCGGTTTTGGTTCATATTACATTAGCATTGAATGGGCTGCGAAGGAGAAAACCAAATACACAAAGTCTAAGAGATGGGTGAAGAAAATAATAATGAGTAACAGTATCTAACATAAGACCCAACCCAAGGAAATACACCATTCCCTTATATGGGGCTATTGGTTCATGCACATCCCATTTTACTTTCTACACTTGGTTTTTGCTCCAGAGTGAGCATTCCTGAATGTTAAATTTCAATATGGAATGCACTAGTTTATTGGATTACAAAATAACCATTCAGGAAGGTTAAAAAGTATTATGGGCTAAGTGTAGGAAGCAAAATGGGGGTTTAGGAAGCAACAGGTCTCAAATGGGCACAAATAATCCAACAAATTTATTGGGTCATTTGATAAGGCCAATCTGTCCAATTTAAAAAGATTGGTTAGTTTTTTTGGGCCATGGTTGTTGTGTAGTAGTTATGAGTCATGAACTTATAAATAATGATTCATATGATTGATGATCGTGTTTGTTGTATGGGATTTCCATATGACTTTGAATTTGTCGAATTAACCTTGTTTCATATTTTTTGTTGTGTGCATGGTGTATTATAAAAAAAATATTCTAATGCATGTAAGGACCATTTGTTGTATCGCAATTAGCAAAGTGTTGACACAATTAATCTACGCAACAATGCATCATGAATATTATCATTCATTGAGCATAGTCAATTTTTATTGTTACATTGTTTATTCAGTGACTATGTTAGTAGTTACATGGGCAAGGTAGGCAGCCACACAAGTAATCAACTTTGGTTGTGTCAGTTTCAAATCAAGTAGGTGCCGGTGGTGTTGATCCCTTTCTAGCAAAAGCATTTTGGTGTGCAGATGAAGGTCCTAATGGCGGTGTTAATGTTGATGCTTCATGTAGTGGTGATAAGGGTGAAAGGCATTGATATACTGTAGTGGTCCTGGTGGTGGTGTAAGGCTTGGTGGTGGTGTAAGGCTTGGTGGTTGGTTTGAGAGCTTATGTGGTGCTTGGGAGGGAGTAACCACTGTGGTTGTTGAACTCGTAATCTTTTTTTAGAAATCGCAGTTCGTTTGGGCTGCTATGACTGCTACATGTTAGATGGTGGCCTATGTTTTTGTGATGAAATTTGAGTTGCATTAAAATCAGTAAGTTTTCAAAGTTATCCTTAGTTATAGGTATTTCCTTTAGGGTGGGTAAGCTTAAACTGTGGTGCTCACTACTAAAAAAAACCTTTTTTACATCCCACATTCTAAGGCGGTTCCAAGGAACCGATGTAGAATGTTCGTTAGTGGCATTTTTGTAATTAACGGCAACTTAACAATGACGGTCTTCGACACCTGTCTTTGTAGCCAAGTTGGGATGGCATTTTGGTAATTTGAAGACGTAATTCTATGACAGTGTCAATAGATAACCGTCTTTGTTGATTTTAAAAAATATAAAATGTGTTTTAATTTGTTTTTGTCGTAAAATGTTAAGTGTTTTCCGCATTCTCCATGATGCCACGCGTGAAGCTCAAAACCTCAAAGGACCTCGAAGCTAACATCCGTTGTGCCGTTGTCAGCCTCGCCGGACCATTGTGCCATAGCCTGCCCCGCCGTGGTTGCTTGTGTCGCGGTTGGCTGTTTTGCATTGTGCATTGCACGCCCCGCCCTGCCCTAGGCTGCCCTGTTGTCCAAGGTAGGTGTGGTGTTTATTATTTCTCGCTTTACCCTTGTAGCTAGGTTGATGGAAGTAAATGTTTTTTAGTATTAGTTTTGGTTGTTTGCATTGTGTCGTGGTTGTTTTTTTAGTGAACTTGGTTATATGATGAAAACATTTTGTTAAGTTGAAAAAATGCCATACCAATTGATACCGTGTGTAATTGATAATATGATTCTATGATTTTGGTTTCCTAGTTCAAAAGTTTTTAAAAAGAAATAAACAGCTTCTATGTTTCTCATACCAGTTGATTTCCTAGTTAAAAACTTATATACTCTAGTAGGGTTGATTGTGATATCCACTCCCTTTCGTGATCTAAGGGTAGCACTGTAGATTGTTGGAGCAGGATCTACATTGGTCACTCTTTGTGTGAAAAATCGTATTTTGATGGCTTTGTTGCTTTCCAAGCCAAATTGCCTTGCGGGGTAGTTATAGCATCGTGCCCTTTGTGTATTATGAGAGAACAAACTCAAGCCGGTAAATGTGGAACCAATTTCATTTGTAACCATCATGGCATAAAAAATAGATATAACCATAGTCTGCATCATCATAGGCCAAACCAGGGCTCACACTAATTGGGTGTAACTGACTAGAACCATAGACAAATTTCATCTCTTTTCAATAGTCTTTATCCTCATCATTTTTCCTGTGCATGAGTCTCTAGCATTTGTTGCACTGCATGTGCATTGAGACAATCCTATAATTGCTTTATTCTAATTAGCAATAAATATGGATTTTGTTGACTGATTTTCTTACCTGTTTTACTTTCCTTTTTAACAGGGGTCTTTTAGTTCCTAGAAAGGCCCCATGGGTATTCTAGTAATAATTTTAATAATAGTTATTATTCTTGGGTCTTGGCCGTATGTGTTTTTCTTCAAGTCATTCGGTATGCTTAGACTTTTGAAGGGTACTACATGATCTATAAACCCAGCATGTTGTAACACTTAAGGAACAGAGTCTCACAAACTGTATGTTCCTCATTGACCACAATAGTTTCCAATTCATGTACAATGTCAGTCATATTGAGGGTTGGCCTCTCTTGTTGGAGCAAAGCATCATTTTCAGTGAAATTACTGATGCTCCTTTATTCTACTTCAAATAACAACCTAAGTCCTAAGGATGGAAGGCCATAATTCCACACAATGCATATTTTTTAGAGTCCTGCTCCTGCCATTACCAAAATAATACCCCTTTTTCATCCAAGTCAACTCGCCAATGAGAAACATGATTCCAAAAAACAAGAAAAAATAAAAATGAAAATATTAGGTTGTCTATCCACCCATTTTTTGATTGTGTTGTTGTCAATTGGTTCCTTCACTGTGTAAATCTCATATAACAATGAAAATACTTGCTATTAGAGTCTCCCAGTTTAATCCATCTGACCCTGGATTTCTGAAATAACATGCTTTCTTTCTGTCTAATTCATCTCCAGATTCTTCATAGAGTAATGTTGTTTGATCAGAGCATTGGATCTTCCCCTCAATCATGTTTGTATCAAGCACATCCATTTTACTAACCAACTCTTAAATTTTCACATCCAAGCCACTATAAGTCTCCCTACTCTAGCATTTAATCTTGATCTTTAATGTCTTCATTTTCTCTTTGATAGCGTAAAGTTTCCAACCTTGCACATTCATTGATTCCAACACATTACAACCATATCTATGAAATTAAGGTGTTCAAACTAGTAATTGAAATAACGAAATGGCTTAGGACCTGAGTTTTTAATTTCATTTTTAGCATAACATACCAATGGTCTGAAAGGTTCCTTTGCCCAACCCACTAATTTGAAACTCCCCACAAGTATATAAGATCTTCTAACAGCAAAATCCGATCTTTTGAAATGTTCCTTCTTTCGGCACACTAATTTATATATTTCAAAGAATCAATGAGTTCACTCTTGTTTTTTACAAATAATTATGACATTTTAATAATTTTTTTTACCAAAAACCATATTTGAATGCGGATTAACTGATCTTTCAAAGATCAAATATACACTTTTTTAAGCTCTTACTTTTTATCATCTTTTAAGCTCCTTTTTAACAGTAGCCAAATAAAGTAGGGGAATGTTCAAAAGTTCATAAAACAAACCTGGAAATTTAAACAAGGTTACACTTTGGCACTTTTTATGGACTTGGTATGCATCATCTTTATAAAGGCTTGAATCTTCATTGACAGAAATAAGGGTTCATGAACAGTCCTTTTAGTTAACTTTTCCGTATTCAAAACTTGAAAGCATTGAAAAGAAGATTCAAATTTCAATATATTGAAAGTATCCATACTTAGTTTGAAAAAATCAATAATCAATATTACATACACAAACATAATAAGTTGTGAATTTATTGAAATATTATTAGTTGATTTTCTTTTGAACAACCAAAATTACTTATTTTATTTTTATTCACTTTAAATAAGTCAATTTTTGAAAAAATATGTAGTACTTTACTTCCAATTAGTTATTATTAGTTCACATGAGTCATCTCTTCCTAACCCTCAAGGACTCAAACTTCTTTTGTTGTTCATAAGCTTCCCTAGATTCGAACTCCTCTCTTTCACACGTCCCCAGATCATTAAATTTTTCTTCCACCTTATTTTGCATCTCATATAGTAATTCAAATATTACTCCAAAGACTACTAAACGCAGTAGTCCAAGTAGAATAATGTCTTTTAGTTACTTCATGTAAGTGCATGGCGTGGAAGAAAGTAAAGGTTACAAAAAACAATTTGATATGGTAACACTCCCAATTGGGATATAAATTATTTATCAAAAATAAAAAAGAAGCGGTAAAAGAAAAAAAATGAATTTAACATACATGGAATAAAAATAATGAGAAGGTGACATTATTAGCATACATTTTGAGGTAAATCCCATAACTTTGATTAGTCCTTTTGCCTACAATATTGAACCCATAATATTAAAGATTATGGTTCACTTTTAGTTGTGTGCTTCACTATTTTCAGTTGATTATAATGGTTACTTGTCTTGAGTTCATCACGGTATATAAATAGGACAAATAGGATTTAAGGTACCTTTGTCTTTAATTTTACCTTCTGCTAGTATCCAATGGCAGATCTAGGATCTTGAGCTACTGGACATAGTTTCTTTTAAAATAAAAATTGTTAGCAATTTTTCTCACACAGATGAAGATTAAGATATAAATGTTGTCACGTTTATGTACCATATATTTGTTGTGCTTCGCAGTAGTGAAAAGCTTTTGCTGCCTCTGCCTGCAATTTTATTGATATTTTCAGCCCCTGCTCATGTTTGTGTAGGTGAAGATTGAAGATACTTTTGACAATTTAATTTGTTCATTGAACGAAGATAATTACCTCCTTCTGATTTTAGCTGCCATTACTGCAGTCATCTTTATCATTAATTTTATCTATCTAGGTATGTAACTTAATCCTTCATATATTTGGATTGTTACTTTGTTGTTCATATATTACTATTATTGTCCATTTAAGATATGTGCATTTTTAGTAAACCCTAGTTTCCCGTTTGAGATTCCATACCATGATTAATACGGGTAGTTTGGATTACTTGCGGTATGGAATCTTGAATTGTCCGTTTGGACAGTTTGGGAACTGTCCTTTTTTACTTCATTCATACTTATAGGTTAAGTATGTTGTGTTAAATTTTATCAAATTTCGGTTTATTGCATATTGCTTTGTTCTTCGGGTGCATACTTGATTGTGGTCAATTTATTTTACCGCTTTCATTTTGTGTACTTGGAGACCAATGCGAAATGCTGCCAAAATTTCGTCAAATTTTGCATAACATACTTAACTTGTACATATGAATGAAGCAAAAAAGGTTGTTCCTGAATGGGATAGGGCCTCATCTCCATAAGAAAAAAGTGAGAATATCATGCATACGACATAAAAGAGACCCTCTGATACAATAGAAAACATGAATCGAAGTTGGATTCAAGCACCGCGCATAAGTGACGAGTATGAAAAGGGGGTTGAAGATTTCTTGCAGTTTGCGCAACAACATGCACTAGTGTCCGGTGGAAATTATTTCTGTCCATGTGTTAACTGTGTCAATGGAAGGCATCAATCAATAAATGACATCAGATCACATCTTATTTGTGACGGCTTCAGTCGGAGTTATACAAATTGGATATGGCACGGTGAATTGCCAGATAGGTCAATAACCACCGACACTGAATCACAACATGTCTAAACCAGAGATCGAATGGAAGACATGATACGCGATCTTGGGTAAGAGGGTTTTTTGCATGCTCATGAACCCTATTATGAAGAATTACAAACAGATTCAAATCTCCCATTGTACTTGGGGTGCACAACCTATACTCGATTATCTGCGGTGCTAACTTTGGTGAACTTGAAGGCCATATTTGGGTGGAGTGACAAAAGTTTGACAGAGTTGCTTGTGTTATTGAAGAATATGCTACCTAAAGAAAACACGTTACCCAAAAGTCACTATGAAGCAAAGAAGATATTATGTCTGGTGGGTATGAAGTACCAGAAAATTCATGCCTGTCGTAATGATTGTATACTCTACAGAAATGAGTTTGTGGAAATGCGGAATTGCCCAACATGTGGGGTATCATGATACAAGGTGAACGACGGGGAAAACAATTTTGATGTAGGCACAAACAACAATCGTCCCGCAAGGGTTTGTTGGTACCTTCCCATTATACCAAGGTTTAAGCGATTGTTTGCTAGTGTAGACAACTCGTAAAACCTTAAATGGCATGCTTTTGGCAGAATAAATGATGGGTTACTCCAACATGCTACTGATTCTCCACAATGGAAGACCATTGATCACTTGTATCCTGAATTTGGAGCGAAACCAAGAAACCTACGACTTGCTCTTGCTTCGAATGGCATGAATCCATTTGGTAACTTGAGCACTAGTCACAGTTCATGGCCTGTTATGCTAATGATTTACAACCTTCCTCCTTGGTTGTGCATGAAGCGCAAATACATGATGTTGTATATGATGATAGCGGGTCCAAGATAGCCAGGGAATGATATTGATGTGAATCTGACTCCATTGATTAAAGACTTGCGCAAGTTAAGGGTAGATGGGGTTGATGTGTTTGATGCGAGTGTTGGACAGACCTTTAGGTTGCGTGCGATGATATTTTGCACCGTTAATGACTTTCCAGCTTATGGGAATTTGAGCAGCTATAGTGTCAAAGGACACCATGCATGTCCAATTTGTAAGAAAAAGACGAGTTTCATGCAGCTTAAACATTGCAAGAAGACAGTATATACAAGGCATCACAGGTTTTTGAAACATTATCAGCCGTATCAGTGATTGAAGAAAGCATTTAATGGAATCCATGAGACTGAAGGTGCCCCGAAACCATTAGCCAGCCATGAAGTGTATGATCGGGTCAAAGACATGGTAACTATTTTTGGTAAGACACAAAGGAAGGATCATGCTGAAAAGAACATTAGGAAGAAAAGGTCAGTGTTCTTTGATCTTCCTTATTGGACCAAGCTACATGTTCGACACTGTCTCGATGTAATGCATGTTGAGAAGAATGTTTATGATAGTTTAATTAGCACTCTTCTTAACATCAAAGGCAAGACAAAGGATGGTCTCAAATGTCGTCAGGATTTGGTCGACATAGGTATACGACAGCAGCTGCATCCCCAGCCTCAAGGTCGCCGAACATATTTGCCCCCAGCATGTTACACAATGTCAACCAAGGAGAAAAAAACATTTTTTTCATTGTCTGAAAATGTGAAAGTGCCACAAGGATACTCTTCCAATATCAAGAGCCTTGTGTCAGTTAATGATTTGAAGTTGGTTGGGTTGAAATCTCATGATTGTCACGTGTTAATGAAACAATTGTTGTCAGTGGCTGTTCGTGGTATATTGCCTGAGAAAGTTAGGGTTGCGATAACCCGGTTGTGTTTTTTCTTTAATGCTATCTGTAGTAAGGTGATTGACCCAAAACAATTGGATGATTTGGAGAATCAGGCAGCCATTATCCTGTGTGAATTAGAAATGTATTTTCCGTCATCATTTTGTGACATCATGGTTCACTTAATTGTTCATCTTGTGCGTGAGATTCGGTTGTGTGGGCCCATGTTTTTACGCTGGATGTATCCTGTTGAACATTACATGAAGGTCTTGAAAGGATATACAAAAAATCATTATCGCCCAGAGACTAGCATTGTTGAAAGATACATTGCTGAAGAAGCTATTGAGTTCTGTTCAGAATATATACACATCGCTACACCTGTGGGCATTCCTGAAAGTCGTCATGACAACACCATTGAAGGTAGGGACACACGAGAGTTCAATGTTGTAACCATGGATTGCCAACAGCTGTCTCAAGCTCATCTATATGTATTACATAACACAGCAGAGGTCATCCCTTACATAGATGCTCACAAACAACATGTTACTCGTATTCACCTGAAAATGAACATGATAAGGTTGTTGCAAAAGCCTAATAGAACTTTCATACAATGGTTTAGACAAACAATCTTCGTCGATCATAGTGCTTTGAAGACGTTAAGATTGCTAGCTGTCGGTCCAAATTTTAATGTTCCAACTTGGAAGGGGTATGATATCAATCATTATTCTTTCTACACAAAGTCCCAGGATGATAAAAGTAGTGTGCAGAACAGCGGGGTCAGTGTGGATGGTGAATCACATCACTTTTGTAGTGCTTTTGACAATAACCCCATTGAAGCATGCATGCCTTACTATGGAGTCATTGAAAACATTTGGGAATTTGATTATGGTGAATTTAGAGTACCTCTCTTCAAATGTAAGTGGGTCAATGGAAATACAGGTGTGCGTAAAGACAAAATGGGATTTACTTTAGTAGACCTTGAAAAGGTAGGTTACAAGGACAACCCATTCATAATGGCAGCGCAAGCTTGACAAGTGTTTTATGTAGAAGATCCCTATGACTCTAGATGGGCAGTGGTTTTGCAAGGGAGAACAATTTCTATCGGTCACCATATTGATGGTTCAACACTTGATGCACCAAACATGCCACCTTTCTCCAAAGACTTGCCTTCAACTACTGATGAACAACAAGAGGATGATGTATATGCAAATCGTACTGATCATAACTGAATTTTTTCAACTTCATGCACCCTATTACATAACTGAATTTGTCTTAACTCAATTTTGTTATTTTCCACAGCGTGATGGCAACACCCCCAACGTCCCCGCTACATTCAGAAAACCCTGCTGAGGTTACTTCAAAAAGGACTAGATGATCCACTTGGCTCATAAGCCTGACCACTAGAAGCTTAGATAACCCATGACCAGTTGTGAACATGAATCCTACTACAGGTAGAGGCTCAGGGCCTCATAAAGAGAAATTTCACAGTTATTTAGGGGTTGTCGCAAGGGAAAAAAATTCATATTGTCCAAGCGAATTGGAATGCTATCCCAGACGATCTAAAGAACCTAATATGGGAAGATATTCTGGTAAGTGGTTATAAATACATGTATGCTTATGATTTTGTTTTTAAGTTAGTTTTAAAGGAATCATTTACTTACTGTTACATAACACCTTTTGTTGTGCAGCGCAAATTTGACATCCCTAAAGGTGAGGATGCAAAAAAAAAAAGGTGATGTCAACAATCGCAACTAGATGGAGGCAATTTAAGTCACCATTGACTTCTAAATTTGTCTATGCAGACAATGAAGGTCTACAAATATCTGATCCTATGGTGAAGTATGGTCTTCATCCAGCAACATGGGCCGAATTTGCAAAATGCTGCCAACTAATTGGCAGGTTTGTGGGAGTTGCCTTATATTCGATAATGGATTCCGACTTGTATATGCTATTTTTTAATATATGCTTGTGTTTTTTAGGGTATACGGAAGAAGGCGTAGGAAATTCAGAAATTCAATGACTACCCCCACGTACTATCTCGTGGGGGTTATGAACTTCTTGAGAAGAAACTTATGGATGAGAAGAGGAAGAGTCAAGATCAGCAAGATGAGTTTACTGAAAACCCAACACTCAACCTCGACCTTCCATCCCCAGTGTCGAGACACCTGAAGTGGAAGATGGCCCGCACAAAGTGTTATGGCCAAATGACCTATGAAGCAGCACAACAAATTGCAGACAAAATTGTGAGTTCATGTCTTCTTCGCTTATAGTGATTGTTAAATAATCGTTAGCTAACACTCAACTTGATTTTATTGAAATTCAACAAATATATCTGCATGCAGGATTCATTAGAGGAACAGGCTACGCAGGGAAGCTTTGTTTTGCACGGGCATCAGGACATACTGAACATGACCATAGGCCGACTTGAGCATCTAGGACGTGTTCGTGTCGTAGGGACAGGTGTCATAATAAGCCAATACTTTGGCCAAGCGTCGCGTGCTTCTAACATGTCCTCACTATCAATCATCCAACAATAATTGGCTGAAATCATCAGTGGAATTAAGGATGAGATAAGAAACGAGGTGGAAGAAGAACACAAGCAGCAGCAAGAGGCTTGGAGGAGGGCAGTTGAAGAACAACACAGCCGCAATTTGGAGATAATGAAGCAATAGTTAAAACAAGCACTTAAAATAGAGTCATCTCATATTGCATCACATCAGTCAGCCCCTATTGAGCCGCCAGAAATGCAAGCTTTAGCTGCGGCGTGAGCACAAAGGGTAGCTGCGCTGCACCTGAGGCACAAGGATTACCTAAAGAGCCTTCTAATGTTGATGTGGATCTAATGGGGTTGTTCAAAGTTGAAGATGAAAGTACTTTGCTAGTGGCCTTGGGAAAAGTGTACGAAAATTCATCCACCATACACAATGTTCGTTATGCAGATGACATCATTAGGGTGAATGTTGTCACATATTACCACCCTAACGCAAAGGTCCCTTTTCCTACATCATCGAATGGCCCAGACATCTTGTTAGAAAAGTAACTGATGAGGTTCTTTTTTTCCCCTATGAATCCCTTGTATTTTTTGTCCATCATCTTTACATGTACACTAATTGGTATTATGATAGGTGGTGTTGGTATCCAATAAGCCTCCACCGAAGTCTATTGAACAGCTTGACGGGGCCAATGTTGTGGCCACAACTGATCCCCTAAGAGAGTTGGTTAAGAAGTTATATGTTGTTTACCAAAAGCCAATGGAGTTGTCATGGGACAGGGCAAAATTTAGGATACCTAATTCCACAAATGCTTTTTTCATCACACATGCAGATGTAACTGAAATCATTTTAGGTGACAAATGTTTAAACATATCTATACTACAACTGTGGATGATGTAAGTAAATTATATATCGTAATGTAAGTCATAATTAATTGTCCACTCTATATTTGGCTAACAATATTGTTTACCGTCTTTGAAAAAGGTTTATGAATGATTGGAGTACAAGCATAGGTTTTGCTCCAGTTTATGGTTTCCTTGAGCCCCAGTCTATACGTTGCGCAAAGGACACACGTCAAGAATGTGAACAGTACATAGAAACGTGGGTCAAGGAATCACATCGAGAAGTCTACTTAGGACCTTACTTGAATCAGTAAGTCAATTGATGTGGCTGTTATGAATGTGTTTGCATTTATTTGATGGATGATTTGATTTTGTTCACTTTAGGGCACATTGGCAACTTCTTGTGTTGTGTCCACGATAGAATGTTGTAGTATGGTTTTGTTCTGTATGGAGAAAGCATGATGTTCACATTAAGGCTGCAGTTAATAGGTACTTAGCAAGCTTATAAAATTTAGCATCGGTCATCAATTATAGTTTAGCAGTCAAAAGATTACATGTTATATACATTTTTTGTTATTTTCAAACTTAGTGCAATGAAGAACATATCCACTACTTTCCAAGGCAAGGAGAATGGACCTCCACCTCAATGGATTGAACCAAAGGTATGTCGTAATCCCTATATTTATGGAAATTTGAAATAACTATCATGTGTAACAAAAAATGACCAAGCTTAATTGGGTATTTTCATATTGCATGTAGAGTCATGTACAAGCCGAAGCCTATGAGTGTGGATATTATGTGATGCATTGGATGTGGTGCATCGTCACCGACGGTTTGAAGAATGAATGGAACAAGGTATGCATACTATTACACGAACTAATGAATTTGTGGAGTATGACATCGTACCTCAATGCTTCATGTACTAACCTTATATAATTTTTTCAAATTTTTAGTGTTTTTCTGATGGAACACCATTAGACAGTGACACCATGATGACACTACGCAAGAAATGGGCAGCCTAATTTCTACAAGTTGGAAAGATGGATGTAAATTAGACAAATTTAGATGACATAGGAACATTATTGTTTCTAACGTAAAATTTTCATTGTTTAAGTTTCATGATTATTTGTGGTCATGACTTTTAATTCGGCATCGCTGTATAAATGTCTCTAAATTTGACTTCTTTACGATATTCATTGTGCTCTACTTTGGGGTTGCGTTTTGTATTGGTCCCTATATAAGATCAGTGTTTTTGTTGTGCAACATTAATTGTATGCAGGTCAATGTTAGCCGCACTATATATGGTCATCCCTTTCAAAGGTTGTCTAACAAAAAGACAATAAGGTATGTCATATACTATCCTCTGATAGAGCAAAATTTATCTAATATACAACCATTCTTTCTTATCCAATAGACATAAAATTATTTAAGTTTAATTAGATATGTCAAATTTAAGTTTTGTCTATATAGTAGTTCAAAACAATTTTGTCTATACAGCCATTCTTTGATATGCAGGTTAGGTGGCACTCGTACAATGGAAGTAATGATTACAGCTGGAAAAACAGTTCCAAAGTTACAGGTGGAACATGGATTAGCTGTTGATAGAGTTTATACAGGGTCATTTATGACTTGTTTTGTGAATCATTATGCAGTTCTGATTCGCATTATTTGAATTGTTGTTAGGTTTTTCAATTTATATTATGAAGGTTGATCCAGTTATTCTTGAACGATTACATGCTCCAACTAAAGCTCCTCATTGGAGCAAATTAATTAATCCTTCATTGATTGAACTTTCAACTTAATCTCTTAGTGAAAGAGCTACAAGGTGAGATTGCAGCAGTATTTTCATGGAAGCTTAGAAGTTGGAACAATCATTCATATTTTTCAATGTGGAAAAAATAAATATAAAGTTTCAAACTAACAAAGTAAATCCTAATTTTATTGTTACAGGGAGAAAGGCATATGAAACTTTTCTTTAGATAAGAAAAGACAATATTTCGGTGAGTGGTCAGGGTGAATGTGTGTTTCAAAGTGTTTAGAGGGCATGCACAATTGCTGAAACAGCATGATAGTATCTCTCCCACATACTTCGAAACC
Organism: Glycine soja; assembly: GCF_004193775.1. Lineage (NCBI taxonomy): Eukaryota > Viridiplantae > Streptophyta > Magnoliopsida > Fabales > Fabaceae > Glycine > Glycine soja. The sequence goes on along the minus strand of NC_041002.1, from coordinate 8,368,009 downwards.
TTCATTGACCTCGAAGGTCCTATAACTTTATTGTTCCATTCCCTTTAGTTACCTTTATCATATTAAATCGTACCTGTAGGTAACAAAGTTCAACAAGTAAATTTGCAGAGAAACAAATTAACCTCAAATCAGTGGAAATAGACAACTTGATACAGTATAGAAAGCCAGTGTACCGTAGGAATCATGTCTCCACTATATCCACCATTCTTCATCAAAATCAGACATAAATCGGGCATAAGCAAGGCGGAAAAGAAGAAATGAAATGGAAAAATAATCATGTAGAAGGTTTGGTAAGATACTACAATAACATTTATAAGCGATGTTTTTCAATTTCTATTCTATCATGTAGCTCTTGTCTTACGACGGTCTTTGCAGTTCTGATTCACATTATTTCACTATGAAGGTCATTCAATTAATCATGTTCAATGAAATATCAATAGAACATACACACACATATATATGAAGAAGCATTTGAGTTCAAAAGGAAGAGCTAAATGATAGAATAGATTAAGAGAATCCTAGCAAGTCATAATGCCAACTTAATGTTATATATGCAGTATGTATTGTACTGAAAATAAGTAAATAACTAACTCATGAGTCATCAATAAAACGAAGTATGTCACAGAAACATGTGGACAATTAAAATAAGAGAATAAAATTAATGAGCCTGTAATGAGTAAAAGCAAATACTTGTTCGGTTAAGAAATTTAGATTTTGATGGACACACGGTACTGCGATAATGGCATTCTAGTGGAATTAAGACTGAAGAATAAGAACAGAAAAGTGCAGGTAAATGAAAGTCATATTTGGTGTATATTCAAATAAAGTTTTGTTAATTTACATATAACCTATATGAGTCGTTCAATCTGGGTCAGCCAAAAATTATAAAAAACAGAATGCTATGTGAATTTGATGAAAGGGATCCTAACAGGAGTGCCTTACATTTAATCAGCATGCATGAGTGGAATATTGCGATTTTAATATCAACGAACACAACAAACACCGCAAAAACAACAGTTTTATTGTGGTGTGTGGCAGTTAAAGGAGAAGAAATCGAAGAAAATAGTTGACGCTCATAGTTTTCGTGGTTCATAGACAGAACAAATTAGTAGAAGATGAAGAAAACGTAAGCATGTACCGACAAAATCCACAAGGTAACTCAATTATTCGTTTTACACTTGCCTTGCTTTTAACAGATGCAGATGATGAGTCTGAAGTGGTGGTTGTGTCGGTTGATTGGGACGGTGAGTCTGAACTCATGGTTGTCTCGGTCTGGGTTGACTGGGACCACGAGTGTTTTCTGTTGTTGGGTGGCAGTTCAGTGTTTTCTCGGGTAACGAATGGAGCGTGGATGTAAAAGGAGACGAGTGGTCAGGAGAAGTGCGGGAGTCACAACAAATTTCGTGAAAAGATGTATTGTATGATGAATCGAGGAATGCGAAAGAACTGGCAATTGACGTCGTCTGGTGGTGCAGGCAGGCCAAGTGTTTTATTTTTGTTAATATATAATGACTAGTAGGAAAAAAAAGTAAAGACAAAAGTATACGTAAGTAATATTACTAATAATAATAATGACCATGCATTTTTTATGTACGTCACTAAAAAATGAATAAATTATAATATGAATTGTTTTAAATATTTGTAAATATTATTTGGGCTGTGTTTGAAATAAGTAGAGGTTGGTAAAAAATAAAATATATTTTTATACATTTAATATGGAGTGAGGCATATAATTGTAGACGAATTGAAAAGATGTACTATATGAGCATTACGGGAAAATAGCAGCGAACCATCCAAAAAAAGCCTTTCACATGCAATATTAAATATATAAAATCATTGGCCATAGTGTTCAGCACGAAAAAATTGTAAACAAAATATACCGCTCGTGACACAAAAATATTACGAAAATTATATGTATCGTGACTGTGTAAGCAATTAATTTATGCAGCAGCAGTGTAAAATAGAAGTAATTATTCGTACGACGCGATGGTTACGGTCGTAGGTGCAGTCAACATTTGTGACGATCATTGTCAAAAAAACATACCCATGGTGAACAAATAATGGAAAAAAACAAAAGTGAACGGATCCTCAGTGTTTGGCATGGATATAGTCATGCCAATTGCGCTCTGCATTTCTAATCAACTCTCCCTTGCACTGGTTGTGTGTCCCTAACAGCAGGATCATTGCCACCTTCATTCTGACGGCCTTTTCTTCTAGTTACAGTTATATGTCATAAAGTCCGACATTTACATTATGGACTACATGAAACGAAATATGGACATGGTGCATATGAAATAAAATTAAAATTAAAAAATTCGAATAACATTTGCAATTCTTACCACTCCATACAAGAGACTGACAAATGACTCCTCCATTTGCATCCATTCAAGGACCCATAATGATGATTTCTCACTACAATTAACGAATAAACATTTTTTTGTGTTTCATTATTTGTCAAGAATAACACTAATTTGTAGTCATTGTGTTATGTATTTAAAAGTCAAAGTCACCTGGATCCACAATTTGGGATTCCTCTGGCTTCCACAATATCCCAACAATCCATTCCATCAAAGCCAATAAGGAATTCTTCTGTTGGAAACACAATTTCTAGAACACTGAGCATGACATTGGCCTATTTATATAATTATTGTTACTCAATGATTATATAACAATATGTGATGGATCTGACACAAAAAAATTTAAAAATATATAAACAAACCATGATTTTAATGCTATCTTTGCATTCATATGCTGTTTCACTTGTGAGGTCACAATCTAGATGATAAATTTTTCTGTCATTAATGTGGGCCGAGACACAAACACAGCAGTGTTTGGTCGGAGGTATAGTCCGCAAGCTTACCCCTATGGCTTGCCTCCGGACTTCGCTCCCCGTGCCGCCCCGGAAGATTTAAGCCAAACCCCTACCTTCGAGGGGCAACTCCCACCTTATGACGACTATCCCGTGCAAGACGATAAGGAAGGAGATACCCATCTCAACCCCCTACTCCGCCTCAAAGATCCATCCCCCCATGAACTACCCCAACCAAACATAGTCCGCCACGTCCCATCTTCACCCGCACCCGTAATCGAATCTGTTCCCTTCGCAGAGGATAAGGGAAAGATTGATGCGCTTGAGGAAAGGCTGAGAGCGGTAGATGGCCTCGGCAATTATCCATTCTCGGATCTAGCGGACCTATGTCTCGTGCCCAACATCGTCATCCCTCCCAAGTTCAAAGTACCATACTTTGATAAGTACAAAGGGACGACATGTCCGAAAGGGCATCTTCGGATGTATTGCCGAAAGATGGGGGCGTATTCTGCGGACGAAAAGCTGTTGGTCCATTTCTTTCAAGACAGCTTGGCCGAAGCAGCTGTAGCATGGTATACCAATCTGGAAGCTTCCCAGATCCGATCATGGAAGGACTTGGCAACTGCCTTCATTAGGCAGTACCAGTACAATACGGATATGGCTCCCGATCGGAACCAACTGCAGGGTATGACTAAGCGTGAGCATGAGTCCATCAAAGAATATGCCCAAAAATGGAGAGATCTCACAGCCCAAGTCATCCCGCCCATGACGGAGAGGGAGATGATCACAATTATGGTAGATACGTTGCCCACGTTCTACTATGAAAAGCTGATAGGCTACATGCCAGCTAACTTTGCGGATCTCGTCTTCGCCGGAGAAAGAATTAAATCTGGACTAAGAAAAGGCAAGTTTGAATATGCCTCCAATGCGGCCCCCAACAACAACAGAAGAGCCCCAATGGTGGGCGTGAGGAAAAAGGAAGGAGATGCCCACGCGGTCACCACCGCCCCGACGTGGATGAAAGCACCCCAAAATATCCAAAGCTCATACCAGCCCAATTCCCTGAATTTTTCAATCCGAGCCGGGAGTTCCCTCCCGACTCAAGTAAAAGGACCGCCCGCGACAGAGAGAACGCCAACCCAACGCACAGCTCCAGCCACGCCCCGGCCAGTCAACAATACAGCCCCCGGCACGAGCTATAATAATGCACAGCGCCCACTCCCAAAAGATAACTTCTCTCCTATTCCCATGGCATACTCCGAGTTATGGCCTTCATTATTGGAGAATCATTTGGTGGTGGCCATACCCGGGAAGGTCTTCCAGCCACCCTACCCCAGGTGGTATGACCCGGGTGCCAAATGTGAGTACCATAGTAGAGCTCCCGGACACAACATTGGCTCCTGCCTCCCGTTCAGGTATAAGGTGCAGCACCTGATTAGTGTCGGCTGGCTATCGTTTCAAGAGGAAGGCCCAAATGTTAAAACTAATCCGCTAGCTAGTCATGGAGGGGCTAGCGTGAACGCCGTCGAAGAGGGTGGGCCATTGCGAGCAAAGAGATTAGGAGAGGTGGCTACTTCTAGACGCTTCATCTACCAATCACTGCAAGCGGCGTGCATGGTCTCCCGTGGTGGAGACGAAAGGGACGAATGTTTGTTTCACCTTGGGGAGTCACACGACATGGAAACCTATCCCGCGGTGGAAGAATTGCTTCAGCGGCTCATGGACTGGGGGCAGCTTGAAGTGTCCAAAGGAGGGAAGGAGGAACCACATATTTGCATGCAGTCGGAAGAAAAGAAGGTTCCTCTAACCCCCAAGGCCCTAGTAATATGTTTCACTAGGAAAGAGACCGGCTCCACACCCGTATACCCCGGACAGCGCCCAAGCCGACGCCTTTTGCATATCAAAGCAATAAGGCCGTTCCGTGGAAGTATACCCCTCCCGCGTTCAACGAAATAGTTGCAACCGAAGTTGACTCCCTGTCAGCTAAGGTGACCAACATCACTGGCCTCAGTGGCGTGACCCGCAGTGGCCGGGTGTTCACTTCCCCCCGCTCGGCGGAGTTGCCCTCCAAGGGGAAAGCGCCCATGGTCCAAGAGCCCACAGATGTAGCTACCCCCTCGAAAGAAGTAGATTCTCCGGTAGTAAGAGGGGCTGAAAAGAAAGAGGGTCTTCAAGGAAAAACAATGACTTTGGAAGAGGCCCATGAGTTTCTCCGCCTCATCCAACAAAGCGAGTTTAAGGTAGTCGAGCAACTGAATAAAACTCCAGCAAGGATCTCTTTGCTTGAACTGCTCATAAACTCCGAGCCTCATCGTGCGCTGTTGATAAAGGTTCTTAACGATGCCCATGTAGCACATGATATCTCAGTGGAGGGTTTCGAAGGCATCGTTAATCATATAACCACCAACAATTATATCGCGTTTGCGGAAGAAGAGATTCCCGTTGAGGGGAGAGGACACAACAAGGCTCTACACGTGTCGTTGAGATGTATGGACCATGTTGTCGCAAAGGTACTTATCGACAATGGATCAAGTTTGAATGTGATGCCGAAGACCACTTTGGAAAAGCTTCCTTTTAGTGCGTCACGTTTAAAACCGAGCTCGATGGTGGTGCGAGCATTTGATGGTACTCGGCGGGAAGTGATGGGGGAAATCGACATTCCCATTCAGATAGACCCCCACACTTGCAATGTGGTGTTTCAAGTAATGGACATAAATCCCACCTATAGCTGTCTCTTGGGGAGACCTTGGATTCATGCGCTGGGAGTGGTCCCTTCAATGCTTCACCAGAATTTGAAGTTCGCAGTGGGTGGACTTTTGGTGATAGTATCGGGTGAAGAGGATATGTTGGTGAGCTGCCCCTCCTCCGCCCCATACGTAGAAGCCGCGAAAGAATCATTGGAAATGGCTTTCCAATCCTTCGAGGTGGTGAGCTGCGCCTCTGTGGAACCAAGTCCGTTGCTACCTTCTCTCTCCAACGCGGCCATAATGGTGACACGTGTTATGCTCAGGAACGGATTTGAGCTTGGAATGGGTCTAGGCAAGGACAGCCTCGGAAATGCCGACGTAGTCAATGTTAAGGGAAATCCGTACAAGTATGGATTGGGGTACGAACCCGGGATGCCGGGGAGGAGGAATGTGCCGTCAAGATTTCAGGCAGACAAAGTATGGCCCGGCCGTCTTAGCCAATCTTTCACCAGTGCCGGAATGGTGTCCGAGGAAGAAGTGGCCGCAGTAGGAGAGGAGTTCCCTCAAGACCCACCAAATTTCGTGCAACCATGCCACCCTGATTCCCGATTGGGGAACTGGCGCGTGATAAGCCAGTCAGAAGTCTATACCGCTGATTCAATGTAATTAGAGCCTATAGATTTCCTTTCTCTTTTATTTTGTGAAACCTACCTTATTAAATAAACAAAGAGATCTTGTTTCATCTGTTCTTGCAGTTCCACCTGTTCTCATATCATTTTGCATGTTTTTGTTTATTTTGTCTTGTTTGGTATAGATATGAGGGTCGATTCTTTGAGGATCCTAACAATGAGGGTTTGACGATCGATTTCGACCGAGATGTAAGCCAAATGATGAACGAAGAAGAGGAAGAGGACGTCCTTTCACCAGAGTTGGAGAGGTTGATCGCTCAGGAAGAACGTGAAATGAAGCCTCACCAAGAAGGAACCGAACTGGTGAACTTAGGGACCGGAGAGGAAAAGAAAGAGGTAAAAGTGGGAACCAGTATGACCGCACCTATCCGCCAAGGCTTGATAGCCCTTCTTGGAGAATATCAAGACGTCTTTGCATGGTTATACCAAGACATGCCCGGTCTGGATTCCGACATTGTGCAACATAAGTTACCGTTGAATCCTGGGTCTTCCCCAGTTAAACAAAAGCTACGAAGGATGAGACCCGATATGTCTTTGAAGATCAAAGAAGAAGTAAGAAAGCAATTCGATGCGGGTTTCTTAGCTGTGGCGTGGTACCCGGAGTGGGTGGCCAACATTGTCCCGGTCCCGAAAAAGGACGGCAAGGTTCGAATGTGTGTAGACTATCGGGACTTAAACCAAGCCAGTCCTAAAGACAATTTTCCTCTGCCACACATTGATGTATTGGTAGATAATACAGCTAAGTTCGCCCTTTTCTCATTTATGGATGGTTTCTCGGGGTATAATCAAATAAAAATGGCACCCGAAGATGTAGAGAAGACCACTTTCGTCACCCTATGGGGGACGTTCTGCTATAATGTGACGGCCTTCGGGCTCAAAAATGCTGGGGCAACCTATCAGCGGGCCATGGTGGCATTGTTCCATGACATGATGCATAAGGAAATAGAGGTCTACGTAGATGACATGATTGCCAAATCTCGAACTGAGGACGAACACCTCGTTAATCTACATAAGCTGTTCGGAAGGTTGCGGAAATACCAACTGAAGCTAAACCCAACCAAGTGTACCTTTGGGGTAAAGTCGGGAAAGTTGTTGGGATTTATCGTAAGTCAGAAAGGGATAGAGATAGATCCCGAGAAAGTGAAGGTCATCCTTGAAATGCCGGAACCACGCACGGAGAAGCAGGTTCAGGGGTTCTTGGGCAGGTTGAATTATATCGCGAGATTTATCTCGCAACTCACCCCTACCTGTGAGCCCATTTTCAAGCTATTACATAAGAACCAGGCGATCCTGTGGAACAATGACTGCCAAGAGGCCTTCGAGAAGATCAAACAAAGTCTCGCAAATCCCCCGGTGCTCATGCCACCTGTAACAGGAAGACCTCTTTTCCTGTACATGACCGTGTTGGACGAGTCTATGGGGTGCGTGTTGGGTCAACACGATGATTCTGGGAGAAAGGAGCAAGCCATCTACTAGCTAAGCAAGAAGTTTACCGTATGTGAGATGAATTACTCAATGCTGGAAAGGACGTGTTATGCTCTGGTATGGGCATCACATCGGCTTAGGCAGTATATGCTCAGCCATACCACATGGCTTATTTCCAAAATGGATCCCGTGAAATATATCTTTGAAAAACCGGCCCTCATGGGACGAATCGCTAGGTGGCAGGTACTATTATCTGAATTCGATATCGTTTATGTCACCCAAAAGGCGGTAAAGGGAAGCGCCTTGGCAGATTATTTGGCCCAGCAACCCCTCTAGGATTATCGGCCGATGCACCCTGAGTTCCCAGATGAAGATATCATGGCCCTATTTGAAGAGAAGCGGACGCACGAGGACATAGACAAATGGATTGTTTGCTTTGATGGGGCATCTAATGCTTTGGGCCATGGAGTAGGGGCAATCCTTGTATCCCCGGATGATCAGTGTATTCCTTTCACGGCTAGGCTAGGTTTTGATTGTACCAACAATATGGCCGAGTACGAAGCATGCGCCCTCGGGGTTCAGGCGGCCATTGATTTTGATGTAAAACTACTCAAAGTGTATGGAGACTCAGCTTTGGTGATACGTCAGTTGAAAGGAGAATGGGAAACTAGGGATCCGAAGTTGATACCCTATCAAACTCACATCTTGAGGTTAGCCAAGTACTTTGACGACATTTCTTTTCACCACATACCTCGGGAAGAGAATCAAATGGCTGATGCATTAGCCACCCTGACATCCATGTTTCAACTTGCCACACACGGGGATCTGCCGTACATCGAATTCAGATCTCAGGGCAGGCCGGCATATTGTTATGCAATAGAGGAAGAGCGGGATGGGAAACCGTGGTATTTCGACATCAAACAATATGTCGAGAACAAAGAATACCCACCAGGGATTTCTGACAATGACAAAAGGACATTGAGGAGATTGGCTACTGGTTTCTTTGTAAGTGGTACCATCCTGTACAAACGGAACTACGACATGACCCTCCTACGATGCATAGATGCCAAAGAGGCGAACTTCATGATTGAGGAGATCCACGAGGGTTCATTTAGGACACATGCCAATGGGCATGCCATGGCCAGGAAGATCCTTAGGGCCGGTTATTACTGGCTCACCATGGAGAGCGATTGTTGCGCCCATGTAAAGAAGTGTCATAAATGTCAGGCATACGCGGACAATGTCAATGTTCCGCCACATCCTCTGGATGTTATGTCCGCCCCTTGGCCTTTTTCAATGTGGGGGATAGACGTTATTGGGGCCATCAAACCCAAGGCCTCGAATGGTCACCGCTTCATTCTTGTGGCGATAGACTACTTCACCAAATGGGTTGAAGCAACTTCTTATACCAATGTCTCGAGGAGTGTGGTAGTCAAATTCATCAAGAGGGAGCTAATTTGTCGATACGGACTCCCTAGGAAGATCATCACTGAAAATGGCACCAATCTGAACAACAAGATGATGCAGGAAATGTGCGAGAATTTCAAGATCCAGCATCATAACTCCACCCCTTATCGGCCAAAGATGAATGGGGCTGTAGAGACTGCAAATAAAAATATTAAGAAGATTGTCCAGAAGATGACCGTGTCATATAAAGACTGGCATGAGATGTTTCCTTTTGCCCTACATGGATATAGAACTTCAGTACGAACTTCTACTGGGGCAACGCCGTATTCCTTAGTTTATGGGATGGAAGCAGTACTCCCATTTGAGGTAGAGGTTCCTTCTCAGAGGATAATAGCAGAGTCAGGCCTAGGAGAGTCAGAATGGGCTCAATCATGCTACGACCAACTCAACCTTATTGAAGGTAAGCGTTTGACTGCCATGAGTCATGGGCGTCTGTATCAACGAAGGATAAAAAACGCGTTTGACAAGAAGGTACGTCCGCGCAAGTTTAATGAGGGGGACCTTATGCTGAAGAAGATGTCCCACGCTGTTAAGGACAATCGAGGCAAGTAGGCCCCGAATTATGAAGGACCTTTCGTGGTGAAAAGAGCTTTTTCTGGGGGTGCTTTGATACTCACCAACATGGATGGCGAGGAGCTACCCTCGCCCGTGAACTCCGATATTATTAAGCAATACTACGCTTGAAGTCTGGGGCAATCGAGAGGACCGTTGCATGTTCTTTTACTTCTGAGTTTTTGTTCTTCTTGGTTTCCTCCAGGGATTCCCTTTCACTGTAATTGTCTCGTTTCTTTAAAAGAAGAGGAGATGGGTTAGGCTTCAGTCCTCCCTTTGGTTTTAAACCTTGTGTTAGTTTATAATCACCTGAGCCCTCTTCGCTTTGGTTCATGGGGTGTCCCAAACGCTTAAAATTAAAATTGGACCTAACCAACTTTCACTAAGGAAATCATCGCATTAGAAACATTCATACATGCACATGCACATGCATATCTTGTGGTAGCAGGGAGCAGAATCGTCTTAGGCCACGGTCAGAAGTCAAGACAAGTCAATGGCGGAAATCAACCAAGGTAAGACGATGACCGGTCACGATTGGCCGCGTATTGTTTGTCTCCTACTTGCAGGTACTTAGGGATGGAGGCAAATGGAGGATAGGGTCACGGTCGACCGTCGTCTCTTCCCGGCACTAGACAAGCAGAGAACGTCACTGCAAGACAGCCTAGTATCCTTTGAATTCACAGTATTTTATTACTATCGTTTGTTTTAAATAAGTAATCGACGCCTAACTCTAACTTAAGTAGGTTCAAGTAGGCAAACACTAAACCATAAGGGGGGGAGGCATGATTAATGTTTCCCCTTAAAAAAAAATTGTGCAGGTTAGCTCGCCTGGGCGAGCAACCCCTGCATTCAAAATATAAAAACGAGGGAGGGGAACGTTTTTGTACCCAAAAACTCCCCCCCCCCCTCCTCATTCAAAAGAGAAAACTCTCGAAGGCTTGCTGTTTTTGCTCCCCTAAGCCACTTTTGGTTGCGTTTTGCTTTCATTTTTGTTGTTTCTACTCACTCCAACAAGTAAGTATTCAATCCTTGAGTTTTTTTGCTTTCCGTCGGTGCATTTTGTTCATTTTGGTGCTCTAAATTGTCAGAACATGCTCATGCTTGTGGGGCAGTTTTGGATTACTTTTTATGCTTGATTTGTTGAGTTAAGGATTTGTGTGAGAAGGCTTTAGGCCTATGGTGTATTCTGAAGCAATGGGGCATGCCACATTGCCCCCATTCTCTTGCAATTTATGTCTAAACATGCGCCCACCAAGTGCTCGGTGAAATGCCCCAATGACGTATGAATCTGATTTTGTAAAATTAGGATGGTGGGACTGTTTTATATATGTAGGGACAGCATAGGAGATTCAAAATAGGTGCCCAAATGCAATTCCAAGCTTAGGAACCCAAACTTGTAGCTTCAATGCAAGGAAACATACTCATGGCTAAGAACCCAAATTTTGGTTTTAGAATTAGAAAAGCATGAAAATTAGGACTTGCTTGTGAGAGTTTTTGCTCGAATTTGGGCTGCCCCATGTTTGATGCTTTGCATAGAGGTAGCATGGAAAACACCTTGCAATAGTGTGTATATATAGGTAAATAAAAGGGGCATGAAATTCTTTGCAAAGGGTGAATGAATATTGAGGTCGCTTCCTAAATGAATGTATGATAGCACAAAATTCCCTTTTAAATGCAAGTGTGTGCATAATGCAAATAGCTTGCCAATATGCATAAGTGTGAGTGAAACAATAAAAGTTTGTATGATATACATTTCAAATATGTGTAGGTAGTTTGTAATAGCAAATGTTTAGGATGTAATTAAGTGTAAATTTTGACGCAATGCCTTGAGCGTAAAAGTGTATGTTCTTTTCAAAATGCATATGTATGTGTGACAATTAGAATGTGTCGGATGTCCTTGTATGTTGGCATAAATAGTAGGATATTCTACACATACGCATGTGCATAAATAGATTACATGAGTTCGTCCTAAAATCAAAGGGATTAGCATGTCATTTTTATGTTAAGATAAGCATTATCTTGTAAAACTAACTTCCCAAATGTTTATTCTCGCAGGAAATGGCCCCAAGGAAGCTTGCCTCAAAGAGATCCAGGAAGGATAAAGCGGCTGAAGGAACCAGTTCCGCTCCCGAATATGACAGTCATCGTTTTAGGAGCGCTGAGCACCAGCAACGCTTCGAGGCCATCAAGGGATGGTCATTTCTCCGGGAGCGACGCGTCCAGCTCAGGGACGACGAGTATACTGACTTCCAGGAGGAGATAGTTCGCCGTCGGTGGGCATCGCTGGTTACCCCCATGGCCAAGTTCGACCCAGACATAGTCCTCAAGTTTTATGCCAAATGCTTGGCCTACAAAGGAGGGTGTACGAGATATGCGATCTTGGGTGAGGGGTCAGTGGATCCCATTCGATGCGGATGCTCTCAGCCAGTTCCTGGGATATCCTTTGGTGCTGGAGGAGGGCCAGGAGTGTGAGTATGGCCAGAGGAGGAACCGGGCCGATGGGTTTGATGAGGAGGCTATCGCCCAATTGTTGTGTATACCAGGGCAGGATTTTGCCTGGACTGCTGCTGGAAGACAGGTGCGGATCATGCGCACCAACATGACCACGTGGCTCAGTTAATCGTTGATGTACGCTATCCTGACAGGGATGAGCATTCACGTGGCTCAGTTAATCGTTGATGCCATCTATCTATTTGCAGGTATGGCGCCTACCAGGCACCCTCTGGACCCGGATAAGTCCAACAGGGCCCTGGGATTTCCCGCTTTGATCACAGGACTCTGCCAGTCGTTCGGAGTCCCCGTCGCACCTAGCAAGGTGATTCGGCCGCCCATCACCCGAGCTTTTATTGAGAAGTATTGCACGCAGAGATAGGCCTAGGGGGATGCTCTGCAGGCCGCAGACGCGCCGCCACCTCATCAGGCTGGCCCAGCTGGATCATTTGACACGGAGCAGTATTTACGGCATTTGGTTCGCCAGCAGGCGGCCAACCACTGGGCGCATGTACAGACCCATGATTGTCTTTACCAGTTGAGCCTCAGCCTGCAGAGCCAGGGTTTTACTTCCTTTCCATGTCCTACTCCGGATCAGTTCAGGGCAGAGGTCGCATGGCCCGGAGATTGGCCTGAGGCCCGGGCAAGAGAGGCACCAGCAGAGGCACCAACAGAGGCTCCCGACGAGGCAGATGAGGCCCGCGAGGACGAGGAGATGACCGATTTGCTTGATTTCTTGGGAGGGAGCAGAGCCACATGATTAGGAGATCCCTAGATCCGTATTTATTTTTATGTTATGTTTATGTTTCCATTTTTTCCTGTTACGTATCATCTTATTTTTGTTTAACTAAGGGACTAACGTTTGTTTCATGTTGATTGACTTTTGTTTTGTACATACATATCGTTTGAGTCGTTACGTTAGTACTTGTTTTGCTGTTGTCAATAGTGTTTGTAGAAATTCCGGAATCGCGTAGAATTTTTTCATTTAGGAACGTCGTCCTAAAAATAAAATGAACCAAAATCATGATAAGAAAGAGAGAAGTGTAGTGAATAAAATGTCCGCGTATATAAAGAAAAAGGAAAATGTGCATAGAAGGATTTTTATAAAAAATACGTGTAGAGGGATTCTTGTGTGTGTGAATGAGTGTATATAAAGAAACTTTTGCATGAACCATAGGTGTGCGTTGGAGAAAAACGAAAAAGAGCTATGAATGTAAATAGGGTTTGACCATGTGACGTAAAGAGAGAGAGTTCCAATGCATATACAGAAAAAGTTTGTCATGTATAAGAGTGTAGATATACAAAGAAAAATTTCTTCATAGAGGACCATAGGTGTATAATTTTGTGAATATATAAAAATGAAACAAAAAGGAAAAAGAAAGAAAGACCGCGAAGGTCGACATGTTATAGTTAAGAAGTATAAATCATTCGTAAAGAGCAAACGTATCTTCTGGAAACAAGGGACTGATGCTAGGAGTTTATTTTCCGGAATAACCGAGATAAGAATGGATGAATTCGTTGAACTGATGGGAGAACATAATTTGGAAACATTGGGTCGATTTGTGTAAATTCCCAACCGTAGTATCACAATGCCATAAACGGAATGCTTGAGTGCCCACCTGGCTGTAGCCGTGACTAATTTTGCACGTTGTTTCCAAATCATCATTGTCGCGCGTGCCTTATGGAATAATATGGAGGTTCGGCCCGAGACCGACACCTTGACACCTAAATTTGTTTTGCCCAGATATCAAGATTGGTTTCCCGCGATAAAAAGCCCCATGGAAACACAACCTTAGACTCTTTTGAACCTTGGCCTATCAAAAGAAACCTCATCCTTTCCCCCGAAGCAAAGGACAGCGGAATCTCCTCAGGGGAGAGCGAATAGAATGCTAAAACCCGATTTCCCAAAGAAAGGAAAGGAGAAGGAGAAGTGAAAAGAAAGAAAAGGAAGAAATAGAAAGAAAATAAAAGAAAAAAAAAACAAAAGGAGAAGAAGGATTCCCAATCAAAGGTCGGGAGAAAGTAAAAAGGAAAAGATCGAAGGAAAACAGAGTAATTCTCGATCAATGAAAGAAAGAGAACAGGAAATCTTCAGACCAGATGAATTGTCGGCAAGATAAGTGACTGCCGGCAAAGGAAGACCCATTTTCGGTGTCTCTTCCTTTCGAATCGCCGTTCTCGACTGGCGATATCCCGCCCCACATAAAAGGAAAAGACCAAAACACTCAGCTTTCTCTCCAAAACACTACCCTCGAGAAAATCCTATTGGTCCGTGATCGTACGTTTGATCTTTGATTTGATAGGAAATCGTGTGCAAAATAAAGTCATGGTGCAGTTATGGTTTGGGATTAGGGTAAAACACTTGCTTGTGTGAGTTTTTATACGCTATGAGTGATTTATTCCCAGTTTCAGCTTAACCCGATGTTTCACCTGCATGTTCATTTAAAAGCTAAATGTTGACATCCTGCCCTTCATTTTCGGTTACAAGGAAGATTACACTTGGCATGAATATATTGTTTCTCTAAGATATGGTGCTCTCGCGAATGATTTATTTTTTCTTTGCAAAAAGCAGGTTCGCCTTTTTAGGTGGAAAAACCCGGTGGACCATTCGGTCCTGCCAACAAATCTTATTCGGAGACCCATGAATTGATTGCCTAGCGCTGTTCATGCGTCCTCCACCATCGAGTCTGGAGCCCCGTGAATTGATTGCCTAGCGTTATTCACCAATTCTCCATTCTTAATCTTATTCGGAGACCTATGAATTAATTGCCTAGCGCTGTTCGCCAACTCTCCATTCTCAATCTTATTCGGAGACCCATGAATTGATTGCCTAGCGTTGTTCATGCGTCCTCCACCATCGAGTCTGGAGCCCCACGAATTGATTGCCTAGCGCTATTCGCGAATTCTCCATTCCCAATCTTATTCGGAGACCCATGAATTGATTGCCTAGCGCTGTTCATGCGTCCTCCACCATCGAGTCTGGAGCCCCGTGAATTGATTGCCTAGCGCTGTTCATGCGTCCTCCACCATCGAGTCTGGAGCCCCGCGAATTGATTGCCTAGCGCTATTTGCCAATTCTCCATTCTCCAATCTTATTCGGAGCCTCATGAATTGCGTTTTCGTTCATGCATCCTCCACCCAAAGAGTTTGGAGCTATGCTTCATGATTGACTAGTGAGGACCCTCTAGTGCAATCCTCCATCCTCGCCTTTTTTTCGGAGCCCCATGAATTGCGTTTTCGTTCATGCATCCTCCACCCAAAGAGTTTGGAGCTATGCCTCGTGATTGACTAGTGAGAACCCTTTAGTGCAATCCTCCATTCTCCAGAGTTTTTCATCATCAAGGGCGGATCCTCTTGACTGAGAAATGTGATCTTTGTTATTTTCCCGATTGATTCCTTTGCCAAATGTGTATATGTATATTATATTTGTTGTTCTTGTTGTTGTTTGTATTTTGTTTTGTGTTGTGCAGAAAAAAAAGGAGTAGAGACGAGAGTCGTCATGGACTAATCACGGAAAGGGCAAGACGGACGAAATCAGTGTCTTATCTTTGCTTTTCTCTTATCTCCGATAAAAGGTAAGTAAAGAGGGGCAACTGTCATACCTTAATTTCGTCCGGGGATTATTACTTGATGACATGCAACCTTTGGTTGGCCGCTTTGAGATACTTGGCATCCTTTGTTGCACAATATGTGAAGTCCCGAGACGTGTCCGAAATCAAAAGGAAGCAGGCTTACGCGATCCGTGAAATTCCGTAATGTGACGGAAATTGAAAAGAGGTGTTTTTGCGCAATCCGTGAGTTTCCGTAACTTCTTCGAAAGCTAAAAAAGAGTAAATATATAATCCGTAAGGATTCGTAACCTTGCGGAAGAAAAATAAGTATCGTTACGAAATTCGTAGAGTTTCGTAGCGTTACGGAAAAAGAATTACCAAAAAAGTAAAGAGGGTGCATTTAGTAAAAAGGGGGGTACAAATAGCAATCAGGCCCACTTGGGCCTTCCAGTTTCTTCCTCCATAAGGCGGTTGCTTCTGGAGGAAGCAACCTTGCTCGCCTGGGCGAGCTGGGTGGCAAGCTCCTCCCCTATTTTGCTATAAATAGGGGAAGAAGTGAAGAGGAAAGGGGTTCAGCCTTCTTGGCACTTCTTATTCTCTCGAAATTGCTGAGGAAAATTGTTTCCGTGAAGAAAATCCAAGCCGAGGCGCTTCCGTAACGTTTCCGTGAGTAATTACGCGAAGATTTTCAACCATTCTTCGACATTCATCGTTCGTTCTTCGTTTTCTTCAGTCTTCAACTGGTAAGTACTTCAAACCGAGCTTTTCAATTCATTATATGTACCCGTGGTGATCCCCATTTTGTTTCATGTATTTTTATTCTCATTTTCATTTACTTTCCGTACCCCTTTTTGACGTGCTTCAGTCATTTATTTAAGTCATTTCTCGCCTAATCAAAAAATAAAATAAATTTCCACCGATCATTTGATTTGTAATATCCGTTAATTTCAGTTAAAATGAATTCCGACCGTTCAATCGTGCCGTAACCACGTTGGAAATAAAAAAAGAGGTAAAATAATAATATAATAATTAAAATACCCTTTTAGTAAAATAAAGCGAAAGAATCAATCAGACGCTTTCTCTTTGGGATTTCTCATTCTTAATCGAATTGACTAATAACTAAAGTGAAACTAAGGCTAAAATCAACTCGCCTAGTCAAGCTCGTCCACAAAAAAAAAAGGGTCACTTAATGGGGTTTGAAAGTTTATCATTTCAGTTTTCCTTATCAAGTAAATGGATCATTTTTAAGGTCCAACGCCTTAAAATGATCACCTTTCAAGTAAAAAGAATCACTTGATTCACCCTTAAGAAAGAACTACGTAGGTCTGATTTCCTCTTCGATGGAGGGTACATAGGAGCAAGAGCCTCGCTTTTGTCGACCTCAAAAATAAAAAGAAAATAAAAGTTAAGATAACACAATTTCCACAATTCTAAAAAATAGGTTGTTGTCCTTCGAGACAAACGTAAGAGGTGCTAATACCTTCCTAAAACATAAATACAACTCCCGAACTTAGAATTTTCATTTTGACCGGTTTCCTTCGATTTTTTCGACGTTTTCCACAAATAAACGTTGGTGGCGACTCCGTGCATCTTTCCTCCTTTGGAAAGCGCACCCGTGAGCCTCGCCTCGCTCGCCCGCAAAAGGGCATGTTGCGACAGTATCCATGCCAAACACTGAGGATCCGTTCACTTTTGTTTTTTTCCATTATTTGTTCACCATGGGTATGTTTTTTTGACAATGATCGTCACAAATGTTGACTGCACCTACGACCGTAACCATCGTGTCGTACGAATAATTGCTTCTATTTTACACTGCTGCTGCATAAATTAATTGCTTACACAGTCACGATACATATAATTTTCGTAATATTTTTGCGTCACGAGCGGTATATTTTGTTTACAATTTTTTCGTGCTAAACACCATGGCCAATGATTTTATATATTTAATATTGCATGTGAAAGGCTTTTTTTGGATGGTTCACTGCTATTTTCCCCTAATACTCATATAGTACATCTTTTCAATTCGTCTACAATTATATGCCTCACTCCATATTAAATGTATAAAAATATATTTTATTTTTTACCAACCTCTACTTATTTCAAACATAACCCAAATAATATTTACAACTATTTAAAACAATTCATATTATAATTTATTCATTTTTTAGTGACGTACAAAAAAAATGCATGGTCATTATTATTATTAGTAATATTACTTACGTATACTTTTGTCTTTACTTTTTTTTTCCTACTAATCATCATATATTAACAAAAATAAAACACTTGGCCTGCCTGCACCACCAGACGACGTCAATTGCCAGTTCTTTTGCATTCCCCGATTCATCATACAATACATCTTTTCACGAAATTCGTTGTGACTCTCGCACTTCTCCTGACCACTCATCTCCTTTTACATCCACGCTCCATTCGTTACCCATTTCGTTACCCGAAAAAACACTGAACCGCCACCCAACAACAGAAAACACTCGTGGTCCTAGTCAACCCAGACCGAGACAACCATGAGTTCAGACTCACCGTCCCAATCAACCGACACAACCACCACTTCAAACTCATCATCTGCATCTATTAAAAGCAAGGCAAGTGTAAAACGAATAACTGAGTTACCTTGTGGATTTTGTCGGTACATCCTTACGTTTTCTTCATCTTCTACTAATTTGTTATGTCTATGAACCACGAAAACTATGAGCGTCAACTATTTTCTTCGATTTCTTCTCCTTTCACTGTCACACACCACAATAAAACTGTTGTTTTTGCGGTGTTTGTTGTGTTCACTGATATTAAAATCGCAATATTCCACTCATGCATACAGATTAAATGTAAGGCACTCCTGTTAGGATCCCTATCATCAAATTCACATAGCATTCTGTTTTTTTATAATTTTTGGCTGACCCAAATTGAGCAACTCATATAGGTTATATGTAAATTAACTAAACTTTATTTGAATATACACCAAATATGACTTTCATTTACTTGCACTTTTCTGTTCTTATTCTTTAGTCTGAATTCCACTAGAATGTCATTATCGCAGTACCGTGTGTCCATCAAAATCTAAACTTCTTAACTGAACACGTATTTGCTTTTACTCATTACAGGCTCATTAATTTTATTCTCTTATTTTAATTGTCCACATATTTATGTGACATACTTCTTTTTAATTATTGCATTGTATGTCACTGTAGATTCAATTTCCAGTTAATCCACAACCCTTAATCTTGCAGTTCACAGCACCATTCCACAATGATACGATTATCTTATTTATCCTTTTTTTTGGCTTCTTTTTTTCTTTCATTTTCATTGCCATATTCTGATTTTGTTTTTCTGACGATGGTTTTTGCAGGACACCATAGATGTGCCTTATTTTTACCACCAACAATGGCAAGTATACCCTTGCTTTGTCCACTTGAGATATCTTGGAACAACGTTTTTTTATCAGAGTTAGACAACATCACAACAAAGTCTACTTTGCCGATGGACTAAACCACTTAAGAAAAAATTTGCAAATTTATGAATCTGTGACCATTACATTCCTGGCAATGTAAAACAAATACACTTTTGACATTTTTTTCACCCCCGATCTACAGCACCAGAGCTGCGGGAGGCCACTCTTGTTCTCAAGAGAGTATGTTTGGACAATTCAAATTACACAATCAATGCTTGGTGCACCGGGACCGCTGGTAACCATAAGAACCTCTTCCAAGTTCCTTATACAAATTGTAGCTTATATATGACAGTGTTTTTTCTGCCATGCAGAGACTTCAAAATAGTGTCATGCCACATGTAAATGCCTGCGGTCAACACATGACCATCCTCAGAAGAGTTGGACCTCCATTACAGTGGAATGTTGAGGTCTTTCATGGAATGAACATATATGTTATACAACCATGGTATCAATTCTTCAAGGATATTGATTTGTCACACGGTGATGAGGTCTCCTTCTATTGTAGGATCTACGACAAAATATGGGAAATGGTGATCCGTCGCAAAATAAATTGGAATCGTTAAATTCTTTTTGTAATTTTAACTTGTCTATCTTTTTTAATTTGCTGAACAATTTCCATATTTCACGTTGAACACTACATATATTATGAATATTTGCTATTTGCAACTTCGGTTTCTTTTGACGTATTAGGCCCATTGGCTTTCTTTGCATTCGTTGGGCTGTAGTCAGCACTTTGGTATTTGCACTTTGGTATTTGCACATTGGGTTTCTTTTCATTCGTTGGGCCCGTTGCCTTTCTTTGCATTCTTCGACCCTACGCACCAGTTTGAATTTTTTTATATCAGCCATCTTATTACAGTGCACATTACAAGAATTTGCCTAATTCCACAACTTAAGCTACCAAAAACCATTTGCCTAATTACATTCCCCCCTCCTACATTATCAAATTACACTCCTCTGCTACACAATAAACACAATAAGAAGCAAATACAGACCCAACAAACAACCAATACATTCCATAAACATTTTTCCTTCATCTTCATGTCACTAATCCTGGTTTGCAAACCCTTTTCCCTCAACTTCAATTCATCGACCTCCTTCATCAAGTCCACAACCATAAAAATGCCTCCCTGGATTTTCCTCAGTCCACGATGTCACTAGTGGAGCCTCTATGTTACACAGACAAAACACGCAACTTCGGGCCTCAGAGGTATACGATGACGAACTCCTTTCCATGGCACCACTACGCAGAGACACCGACAACTACACTAAATTGACAGATAACTCTTCATCCCATGAAAATATTCACATCTAACAACTTTATACAATTTTTCCTTCTAAATTGTCCACAACAAATACATGCATCTTCAAAACTACAACACATAATATAACAACAAAACTCAAAACGGTACAACATTTAGGAAACCCAAACTGCAAAAGAAACATGAATCGAAACACCACAATAACAACCAAACAACAAAACGGACTACTCAACCAAACTAAAACCGTTGCTATAATCACATACACAAAACACAAAAACAAACGAACGATTGTTTATCTAATATTTGTAGATATTTGCCTAATATTTGCAGATCAATTTTTTTGGCATGACAAACACAAAAACAAAATACCAAACTCATGTCTATCCCTATCTCCATGTTGGTCATTTTCCCAATTCAGATTTTGGTTTTCTAAACTCTCAAGCCTCTCATAAATTCCCTCTGTATGCTCCCTCAAAACTTGGTTCATCCTTTGAGTTAAGGATTAGAGAAGACACTTGACACTTAGGAATTTTATCAAACAAGTGGGGTGCAAGGAAATTTAATGACTACAGCTACTTTACTCTTTGTTTTTTTTTCTTCTCTTTTTTTTTTCTACTGAATTTAATAAAGAACAGCCACAAGTTGTGCAATTTTGTTCTTTTATAACACAAACTGCTTCTAATAACGAAATTCGTAACCTTGCAATCAAACTTTTAAGTTGCAACAACAGATTCACTAGATTAGCATTCCCCACAAGACAAGCTCATGTTTAACACTCAACAAAAATCAACACCAAGAACAAATATGCAGCAGAGTATGAAAAGAACAAGAAATTGAAGAAATCAAACAACCAAATTGCACAACCCAAATTTTAGCAAACAGAAATTAGGGTTGTGTCAAAAGCAGAGTATGAACAAAATTGATTAATATAACGGAGAAAAAGGTAATTCAATTCCAACCCTAGAACTGAGGTCTGATACCAAATGATGAGAACCCAAGTGCTTTGGTTCAAAAATCGGATCTTCTAGGATGGAATTCGCGCACCAAGAAGAGAAACCCAGAACAAGTTTTTAATTTCATTCCATTCTCAGTTTTTTCTTTCTTCATCACCTTCAAAGAGTGAACTTTCTTATTTCCACAATAAACGAACGATTGTTTTTCTTATTAGGACGGTTATTCGGTCACAATTGTACTTCACCACTTCAGTCTTCGTAAAATATATTTCGCAAACCACATAACATCCATGTGAAAAACTACAACTCTTAACAACACACAACACATTACAACATTCGCCCAACACAATTTGCAAAACGGACATCATTCACAAAACCATAATAACAACCAATTCAATATATAGGACAACTCAACCGAACTAAAACCCTAAAAACGAATATCAACTGAGGTCAGCAACGATACCATCATCAACCTAGTCCGAACAAACACATGCAAAAGGAAAGGGAGGTTGCGAATCTGCACCCAAAGCTCCACCAACCTGGGCTTTCTTTCGTCCTCTGTTTCAGTCGTCCTCAATGGACACAACGCTCTGCTTTGATCGTTTTACCGCGACGAAGACAACGCTCTGGTCGAATCACGACTTCTGCTACGGTATCGCAATAATCGCTTAATCGTCGGTTGTGGTTTTTCAAAAGGGGGTTGTGGTTTTTCAAGAGGGGGCTGTGGTTTTTCAATTGATTGTTTCCTTTGCTTTTGAAAAAACCTTTTGGGGAAAGCAAAAAAGAAGTCGAGGAATGCTTTGCAACTTCAATCGCGCGTGGGGGGACAACAGACACACAAGTCAAGGCATCCATTTACTATCGGTAACAAGAAAAAAATAAGGACCGTTAGATTTATTTTTCACTAATCAGACAGTTCGCATTGCTTAATTTTTAAAATGTAAAACTTTCGTAGGGTGCGAAAGTAGTTTCACTTTCGCACCCTAGACATCATCTACTATGCAGAACAATGTTACTACGAATAGCTTTAATGCAATATTTATGGCATAAGTTAACATGTTTTGTGCAAAGTAAACAAAAATGACATTCTTTACAACGTACCTCTTCTAAAAAGTACAGGTAGTCCTTCTCTGGCAGCTGTAATTGCATCAAACTGCTCTCCAACTGCAGTTCTTACACTATTAGCAGACCATTTATTAGCAGAACCCTAGCAGACCAAAGCTATCAGCAACATTATTAGTCCTTTGTCACTGTTAAAGAACGAGACCTATCAGCAACAGTGTTTGGACCTTAATTAAAAAAACAGGTACAAATAAATTTAGTGGCAAAATTTAACATAAACTTTTACACTATAAGCTAAAGCCAAAATATAAAAACACTGATAAGGGCTGCTCAATTGAATTGCCAAAAATCCAACCAGGTTGAATTGCCTCACTCCCTCACTTCCTTATCACAGACAGTAACATTGCCCAAGCTCCACTACCCGCTATCCAGCTCCAAAAAAATTAAAAAAGTTCACCAATATGATGAAAAGAATTCAAAATTTCTAAAAATTACATCATAACCCAAGTGGAAGTGGATGACAGGGCAAAAAATACATCATAATAGGTACTGTGTCCAAATATCTACATGTTACAATTTTTACAGGGACTGCTCCCGAATTACCTTGTCCATATCCAAGTAGTCAAGCAGTTAGAGAGAGGTCAGAAAATAAGAGAAAATGCTAAGAGAAAAACGTTACCTGCCATCCATCAGGATTCCGGATCACTGGAGAAGATGATATTACAGTCTCTAAGTCAGTACAACTAATGGTTCCATTAGAGGATGCAGAATAGACCATACAATCATTCTCATGGATTAAACCTACAAAGTTTTCCATTTAGAACCAAACATTTGGACTTCAGGCTAAGACAAAAAAAATAAACCAAAACATGAAAGAAGCATATCATTCTTCTAGTGTTAACACTTAATGGACAAAAAGAAGGACTGGCAGCTTCAAGTATATTACATTTAAAATCTCATAGGCTCATCACATGAAAATGCTAGGCTCCACTATTGTTTAGGATTTATAAAATTCACATACAAATTTACAGTGTCAAGCACTAAGTGTTTGCAACTTAAAAAACACTTGACATTATAAACTGATGAAGTTATATTTCTAAGTAAGGACAAAGGAACACAAGAGGGCTGTTTGGTTTGTTTTCTGTCTTTATTTTCAGTTGATAATTTTTCATTTATAATGACAAAAATCTCATCTTGT
This sequence comes from Glycine soja, assembly GCF_004193775.1. Taxonomy (NCBI): domain Eukaryota; kingdom Viridiplantae; phylum Streptophyta; class Magnoliopsida; order Fabales; family Fabaceae; genus Glycine; species Glycine soja. Next base: position 8,344,404 of record NC_041002.1, on the reverse strand, counting down.
ATTCTTTTTCTTTCTTGTCTTCAAGTTTTAGTGAAAGAACTTAAAAACAGAATACGGAATGCAAACATGGTAACAGTTTTGTAGTTATTAATGAAGATGTGTGAACTGAAAACGAAATCAGAAAATAAAGCAAATACCTTCAGAAACGTCCATTATTTTATGACTATGCACACTATACTACAAGCATCTCTTTCCTAAACCATGCTATTGAAAAATAGTTGACAAAAAAAAAACGAGTTAATCACATGCCACTTAATGACACGATAACAAAGATTAACAAAAGCCAATCAATATGAGGAGCAAGAAATAAAGTTATGCAATAAGATATGGTTGCTCTTACCATCAGTCCGCAACCTTGGTCGTGACAGCCACATTTTCCGCCAAGACCCATCATATTTTGATTGAAGTATCTTATAATTTTCAACAATTCCAGATAGCTTCATAAAAGAGACTCCATAATCAGAAATGTAATTTTATATGCAGTAGAAATTCTATATTCAAAACCTTTTATTGAGTTTACCAGCCAAGCCTCAAAAAGGAAGAAATGCTCTACCCAAAGAGAAGAACAGTGAAAAAGAGTAAGAATGAGCAAAAAAGAAGAGAGAAGATAAAAAGGGTTATATTTTATTATTTCTCAGCAAAAATGTGATGGTTTCAATAAAAGAGTTATAGTTCACTGTTTGATAAGACTTAAGAGACTAGCATCGGTAACTGCCACCAAAATTAAAGCAGTAGGTATAATCATATTTAATTTAAAATTAAATTAAAGATACTAAGACTAAAGTACTGCTCCACACGTAGTTGTAAATAGCAATTGCCAACAACATATAATATTAGTATTTTAATAATTTAAATATAAGTAGTTTAAAATGTTTTGCACTGTATTTGCTTATTGATAATAATTTATAATATTTAATAATAAAATTTATATAAGTTACAAGAAGTTGTAATATATATAATATTTTATATTCATAATTATTTATGAAATACTTAGAAATACAGTTGGGACGAATGATATTTTTTATCCTTTAACTATTTTCATACTTCCTATGATTATCACATTGATTATTCATGTATGAAACTTGAGTGAAATTTATTTATTAATATTATAAATTTATATATATTTTTTGTTTAATATTACTTAGTCTATTATATTAATTTTTTAAAAATATTATTTTATTAAAATCAATTCAATATGTATGGCACTTGAGTGAAATTTAATTATTAATATTATAAATTTATATATATTAAGTTTTTTTTAATATTACTTAGTCTGTTATATTAATTTTTTAAACATATTATTTTATTAAAATTAATTCAATCCTTTTGAATCAGTGCCTCGAATGACAGACCGGTCCAATTTTTAAAATCTCCCTCAAAATACACAATTTTTGGGAATTAATTTTTGTATAATGACTTTACCCAATTTGCAAGGTGGGATTCACTCCCATTGGCTGGTAGAACCCCTCTAATTGAGGTGGAAAGTTGGTGTATTGGATGCTAGGCCCTCCAGCTTCCAAAGCTAGACTTACTTGAACTTATGAGTTATTAGTTTCTTCCAACTATTTCAACAGACATTATTTTTATCAAAAAGCAACCTAACAGGATATCAACAAGATTTTAAATCAATTGGTTGAATAAATACAAAAGTTATTATAAATCCTCTAATATCTATTTTTAATTTTATGGATATAAAAAAAAAAAACTTAACAACTAAAACTTAACGTAAATTTACCCTTCGATTAGCTTGCCATACCCTGAAGTGATTTCATAATAGTAAGAACCTATGAAGCACTGACACCGACACAGACAGCGGACACAGACACGTGGACACCTGTAATGTCCAAAATGTAGGACACGGACATGGCTATATATGTGTGTGTGTGTGTGTGTGTGTGTGTGTATATATATATATATATATATATATATATATAATTAAATAAAATAAAATTACATAAAATTAAATATGAGCAATATGCATAAAAGATCTAAATTAAAAATCAAGATTTATATATTCATCATCATCTCAAAAGAACTTTTCCTATGATAATGAGTCACAAAAAATACTAAGAGACCTCATTATACAATTTGTACGCTTTGTTTCTTTACAAAAAAAAATTATAAAGTAAGATGATGAATTAGCAACTTCAAGTCTTCAAGAATTTCACAAACTAGCAATCATTATTGAAAAAGACACTCTCTAACTCTGGTTCATCTAAAGACAACCTAGCAATTTCAAGAATACCACAATCATCAAGTGATCCAAAATCATTTCCAGCTACATCCCACATTTTAGTTTCCTCTTGATGATATTGTGGAGTATTCCTTGAGAGAAGTTGTAGGTTGCTATGAACAAATACTAAATCTTCAGCTCTATGTGGTGCCATCTTGTTTCTCTTTAAATAATGGATAAATGAATATGTACTCCAATTCCTTTCACAACATGAAGATGAACAAGGTTGCACAAGTAGCTTAAGGGCAACCTTTTGAAGTATTGGAGCATTAATGCCATGAACTAGCCACCAAGCTTTTGAATCCATTTGACCTCTATCATTTAAAGAATCAAGATCATCAAAACCTTCTCTTCCATCCAAGAAGTTGGCAAACTCAATATTCACTTTCCTCCTTACATCCACATCAAGGAAGAATCTCTTGAAGTATTTTAATCTTTCATGAGTGAGTTCCATGTCTTGATGTGGAGGAACTCGATTAGAATCTTCACTTAGCCATTCATGACTATAATATCTACAATTAAAAAGAAATATATACATGATTAAAATTTATGTAATTCTAAAAAAATGTAAGTAAAAAAGTATAGAGTTAATTACCTAGGATTTAAGGAATGAGCTAAACAATGGAGAGGAGTGCTACTCTTAGTCCAACAGTCAATTAATATAGAGTGCACTACCTCATAAAAGGTTGATCCTTCACTCTCCTCCTTTCTCTCATATTGATATATGGCATTCTTCACCTTTTCAATCATTGAATCCCACATCTCATATACTAGATGGAGAGATGAAGCTTCCGTATCAGTTCTTCTAAGGACATCATAGATAGGGCTAGTGAAAGAAAGAATATAATCAACCTTATCCCACCATTTATCATCCAAAAAAGTATCTTTCACAAATTTAGCCTTTGCAACATCATCTTCCTTATAAGAAGACCATTGGTCACTAATGACCATCTCTTGTAGTCTTTTCTTCAATTGCTTGAATATCTTGAGCATTACAATAGTGGAGGCAAATCTTGTTAGAGCAATGGATAGCAATTTCAATGAATTGAAAATTGATAGTCTCATAGAGTGACTCATGACAAAGTTTTTCACAAACATTGCATCATCCGCAATTTGGGTGATCCAAGAACATTCTTCATAAACAACATTATTTTTTTCTGTATTCTTGACTGCACATATGTTCTTCAAAGCAAGATTTAATGTATGGACAACACACGGAGTCCAATAGATGGAAGGTAACTCAGCCTCAATTATTAAACCTACTGCTTTACAAACGACTGCATTATCCGTCACTATTTGTACAACATTTGAGTGTCCAACCTCCATAATTACCTCCCTCATATGTTTGGCAATGAAATCCTTATCTTTGATCTCATTTGAACAATCGATGGCCTTTAAAAACATAGGTCCACTCTCCGTGACAACCATGAAATTAATAAGAGATCTTCTTTGCGGGTCACTCCATCCATCACTAACAATGCTCACACCCTTTTGGCTCCATGCATTTTTAATTGGTTGTAACAAGTTCTCCACATGTCTCCTCTCATTTTGAAGTAATGTTGTCCTTAATTTATTATAACCTGGAGGTTGTAACCATTGATCTGATTATTGGCAACATAGGCAAACGCCTTCTTATAATGAGGATTTCTTGCTAAATGAAAGGGCAGCCTCGAAGAGTAAAGCATCCTAGCAATTTCATGATCAAGTGTCTCTCTAGCTTGCAAATTAAAGGCATTTTCTACAGTTGATGTCTTTCTCTTTTTTGGATCAACACCAAGAGTGTTTGTATTCATTTGGTGTTGAGTAGAAACCGGAGGCTATGACAGATTTTGTTTTTGACTTCTCCACCCTCAATGTAGCCTCATTGTCTATCTTCTTCAAATCTATAAGTTTGGCAATTGTTACCTTTTGTCAAACTCTAACTCCCTTTCTAGTCATCTTCAACAAGTGTGCCCTCACTCTAGTGTAAGACCCATTAAAGGTAAAATCACAAATATTGCATTTTATCTCATAATTTCCACCACCACCTACACTTTTTATCTTTGTATCATAGGTCCATAAAGGTTTGGTATCATCATCTTGTTCTTTAGCTTGACTAGGACTAGAAGCATTCATCTCTACAACAATTTAAAAAAATTAAAAATCAATGTAAACAATTTCTAAGTAAAAAACAAACAACAAAAAGCAATTTCTAATCAATGATGTTCTTGTCTTACTGGCCATGTTGTAGCTTAATTTTATTCAAAACATGACCATTCAAAATAATTTTAGTTTTTGTAAATTATATTTGTTTTATTTTTTAAACAATTTAGATACCTTTTTTAGCAAATAATTTTTTTAAGAATAAATAAGAAAATAAAGAAAATCACAAGAAAGATAATTTTTTATGGCATCTGCAAAAGATAGGTGCCACAAGATTTACAATGAAGTAAAGAAGAAATTTGATTTTTATATTTTTTTTAACAAGTATTTATAGGAAAACAAATAAGAAAGTAAAATAAATTAAGCTCCGGCTCTTAAGTTACAATTAAGTTATGCATAAAATGCTATTTTTTATTATCCTGTAACAGTTTAAATTCATAGACATGTGTGAAATGTTTATGAACTAAAATATTCAAAATTTGAATTTACAAAAAAAAGTTATTGTAAAAGTGATCTATTACAATTTTTCCCTCTGCAACATGTATGTTGTTATTTCTTTAATTACTTAGCAAATAACTTTTTTAAGAATAAATAGGAAAATAAAGAAAATTACAAGAAAGACAATTTTTTTACGGCATCTGCAAAAGATAGGTACCACAAGATTTACAATGAAATAAAGAAGAAATTTGCTTTTTATATTTTTTAACAAGTATTTATAGGGAAAAAAAATAAGAAAGTAAAATAAATGGCGTTGGGGTACTTGCAGCCGATAATAACACAGAGAAAGAGAAAGAGAGAGAATGTGTAAAAAGGTTAAAGGCGTTTGAACAAATGTGGAAGCATAGACACTAGACAAGGACAAATCAGAGGCGAGGGACCTAACGCACATCAACCCTTCAAAGGCCAAACTTTTGTTCTTTATGAAGAAACTAGAAACGGCAGCGAGAAAAACCAAAAAAGAAACAAGGAGCAGATGAGAAAAGAAACAATGGCCTACCTGCGCGGGGGAAACAGAGGCGACGACGTGCAACAATGGAGGCGTTTGGTTCGCTTGCGGGAAACGGCAAGGAGAAGATGAAGAAGAACCATTTTCGTATTTGGTAAGCAGTTTTTAAATAAATAATAAAAATAGTTGAGGCTTGTTGGGCCGCGTCACGCGTGTCCACTTGGTGGGCCGCGTCCAATCGCGCGTGTCCTGTTGTTCAACCGTGTCTGGTGACAGCGGAAGAAACGGACATCGTGTTGCACCGGAGTCGTACCCGCATACGTGTCCGGTGCGAATTCGACGCGGGACACACCGATGAAGTGCCGCGTTCGTGCTTCTTAGGTAAGAACTAATATTCCAAGTTAATAAGAATCAGTATTCATGTATCGTTAGTTATTGTCATGGTAACTATGGTCCTATTACTAGGGGGAAAAGGTCATAATAAAATAAAAACCTGAAATTAATGAAACTAATATTATGTTGAACCCTCCAAATTAGGTAATACATTAATATTGATAAAAAAAAAAAAAGCTCATTTCTTCATATCCTTGCAAGGCTAGTTAGCTACTAGCCAAGAATGCTTCACCAAATAAATAATTGAAGTTTGATCAGATCACCTATACGCATGAGTACGTACAAGGTACAACTAATAATCTAATCAAAACTTTAAATAAAAATTTGCACTTGATTTGGAAATAATTATTACCTTACTCCTTAACACATTATTGGTTTCAATAAGCAATGTTTGGTGAAGCAAGGATGCCATAGTTATGCTTCCTGAAGAAATATATAACAGAAAAAGAACAAAAAAAATTAAGACAAGATCCATGAAATCCCCTTTCAATTTAGTAGCAAGGATGCCATACTCAAAGCGTACAGTTCAGAAACATAGCTAACCTCCATGGTGAAAAAAAAAAGATAGAGATTGACAGAAGAAGAAAATTATATTATATTTAAAGTCATAGTTATGCTTTGAACTTCCATGATCACAAATATAGGACAAATGAACTTCATTTCATATACCACAAAATTTTTACAAAAGGCTTCCTAAACCAGAAAACATCATACAAATGAAATCGCAACACAACAGGAGGCTAATACAGCAATATGAAAACTAGGAAACAATAAACTTAAGCAAAAGCAGGCTTCAAAAAACCCATTTGTAGAAATAAAGAAGAAATCCAAACGCACTTAGTTCAAATGTAAAACCTAAGCATCAATTCTATGAAACCTAGTCCTCTAAAAACATAGAACCCGAAAGGGGGGGAAAATGCTAATTTAGTGTGGAAAAAAAGTTTTGCCTTTGGTCTCTAGAGCTTGCAAATGCGAAATCCTATAGTCCATCTTCCAACAACTGCCCTAAAAAAGAAGGCAATAGCCAATACACCAAAAACCCACCTCAACTGCTATATATATATATATATATATATATATATATATATATATATATATATATATATATATATATTACCGCATCATCAATCCAAATCTCAAAAAAGTGAGCCACATGATACACCTAGCTTACTTCCAAATTCTAACAAACATTACTAAACCTGGCAGAAAAGGAAAAAAAAACATAAAATACTACTACGCACACTGAATGAAATAAAGTAATAGCATCTTTAGAGCAAAGGGGACATAATACACATACAAAGAATATAAAAAAATGGAACAAAACATGACAGCAAAGCAGAAACCACAATTAACCACAACCACTAATGTAAAAGCAAAATGCAGATTCCTATTCCATGATGAAAAAAAAATAGTGAAAATCTATGTCAATAGATTCCAAAAATTACCTAGAACCCCGTAACAGTCAAGGAGTCCGCGAGGAGGTTTCACTTGCTTCTTTGTGTGCTCCAAAGATAGCTGAAACCCGTCGAAGTTCAACCGCCACGACCGATCACCATTGCTTGAATCTGACATAAGTGAGAGCTGCTCCTCGCAGTGAAGCTCCACCGTCACAATTATTGAGTTAAATAAACGTGGAATTCAATTAAAGTAAGGTTAAGAGAAAAGAAAATATAATTATTGAGTTTAAATAATTATACCTTGGCAAAGCCTTCAACGGTGCCGGTTTGAGTGCTGAAGAGGATGGTGACCTTCTTGGTGTCATCGTCAACTTCGATTTCGGGAAGCTTCTCGATGACGCGTTTAGGAGGCTCGAGAGGCTTGGCCTTGGGGGAGGAGGATCTGCACCAGATGAAGACGACAACACAGCCGATGAGGACGACGAAGAAGGTGGTGAGGAGCATGAGGAAGTCACGGTTCTCAAGGAGGAAGGAGCGGCTGGATGATTGGCAGTGGGGTCTTTGAGGTGTGCGGTGGCGTCGTGTGAGTGACTGAGAAAGGGAGTGATACACGCTTTAGGGTTTGGAGGGGAGGAGTGGGGTGTAGCGGGGGGTGGAGTGGTTGAGAGATGAACGAGAACAAATAGGGTTAGTAACTTAGTAAACACCAATACAAATGCGGTTCCTTCTTCAAAATCATCGTAGTTTAAGTTTTTAATAATTACAGAAATGCCACCATGTCACATTCTAAAACGGTTTTTCATAACCGTCTTAGAATGTGTGTCATAAAAACAAAATACAGTGATCTTAATTACAAAAATGTCACCGCGTCACATTCTAAAATGGTTTTCGTATAACTGTCTCAGAATGTGAATCGTAAAAAACAAGTATTTTAGTAGTGAGTGAGACTTCTCTCCGATGTGTTTTGGTTTCTAGATATATCTATCTTTCATGATGATGACTAGGATTAAGAGAATACTCTAATGTTAGGAAGGAGACCTTATTTTACGTTAGTGGGTATTAACCCTTTTATAACCACTACTCCCATCAAATAATAGATATATCTAGAAACTGCTTCACTTAAGCCCACGACTCATTTACAACTTAATCCATAACAATTAATTATTTATTTATTAATCCTTAATAAGTGTTGGGTAATCAATGCTCTCACAAACAAAATTACCCACACCCACAAAGAACCGTGAGAACACAACAAAGATTGCACCGTAGGAAAAATAATAACAGACACAAGAATTTAACATGGTTTGACACCTCATGCCTATGATCACAAAACTGTCTCAAAAATATTTCCCTATCACAAAAATGATTACAAGATTGTAACTCACCTCAAATAGTGTATCACTCTACAAACCCGAGTAGCCCACTCAATGGTTATAAGAAATGATAACACTCACACAAAGACATTTTTCTCTCAACAAAGTGACTTGGTTTCACACTCTCTCTTCATGTGTTGTTTCTCCACTAAATATCTTTTCTATTTATAGTGAAGATTGCCACCAACAATAATAAATAAATTATCTAGGAAGTTAAAACAAAAACAACTTCCAATGCATCCATTCAACTGAGGTTCATTTAGTAAAATGCAATCTTTCACTTTGCATTTAAATCACCAAAACCTTAGTGATAAAAAAAATTCAATTCCCAATGTGCATGCACCTTATCTTTTGACTTGAAACTCTACAATAAGTCACATGCCTCTCACATGAGACATTAAATCTTACATTCTCTTGCTTGGCTCACGTGACATTACCTAACATCATGGGCAAAAAAATAAAAAAAAAACTTATCTAATGCACATTCAAATGACTAAATTGTTTCATACATTGGGAACATCATAATTTCATAATTAAGAATACATACTAATCTAAGTCATGATAGTTTTACATCACTTAATCGGCACAATTTCTTCCATGTACCACAAATTAGACTTCTTAATATGAACATAATTAGAAGCACATAATGGTCCAACATAATGCCTTTAATTAAGATGGTACCTATTTACGTTACTCTAGTACAAACATGCATGCAAACATAGACAACAAGTAACAAAATCATATTATAAATGAGCTCAAAGTGTCAACAATCCAATACAAAAGTAAGCATTACACTCAACAATCCTTAATAACAATAATGTTCATATTTTTAACATGCTCAATAAATATTTTGGGTGATAATCCCTTTGTCAAAGGGTTAGCTATCATGAGATTTATGCTAATATTTACTATTGACACTCTTTATTTATGAACTTCTTTCACGACAAAGCACTTTAATTCCATATGTTTAGCACCTTTAGAGTATTTGTTGTTCTTAGAGAAAAACACTGTTGTGGAGTCATCACAATACATTTTCAGTGGCTTGCCAATACTGTCGACAATTTCAAGCGTTGAAATAAAGTTTTGTAATTAGCCTGAATTGTAGCCTCAAATAATCATGCTACAAATCCAACTTCCATAGTGGATGTAGAAACAACAAATTGCTTTGCACTCTTCCATGATATTGTTCCTCCGGCTAAAAGAAATACAAAACCAAGGGTGGATTTTCTTGTATCCACACATCCAACAAAGTCCGAGTCTAAATACCCAATCACCTCAAAGTGATCAAATCTCCTATATGTAACCATGTGATCCTTTATTCCCTGTAAGTATCTTAAAACCTTCTTTGTAGCTTTACAATGTTCCATTCTCGGATTACTTTGATATCTTCCTAACAACAAATGCATATGGAATTGCTTCCATTTGTTTCCATTCCAAATCATTCTTAAGACATTGTGTGAGACTAAACTTGTCTCTTTTCTGAATTGGAATGGGCAATGTTGAGAAATTTTCCATCCTGAACCTCTAACACTTTATTAACATATGCTATCTGGGACAAGACTAACAATCCTTGTGATATGTTTCGGAATATTTATATTCCTATCACATAGCTTGCCTCACCCATATCCTTCATTTCAAAATTACTAGAGAGAAACTTCTTAGTCGACCAAGATCATTAGTTGCAAGCAAAATATCATCAACATACAGAATAAAAAATATAACCCTACTCTCATTGACCTTCAGATATATACACCGATCAACAATGTTTTCCTTAAATACAAAGGAAACAATGACATCATCAAACTTCAAATACCATTGGTGGGAAGCTTATTTAAGTTCGTATATTAATTTCTTTAGTTTACATACCATGTATTTCATTCCTTCAACTAAGAACCCCATTGGTTGGTCCATGTAAACATTCTCCTCTAAATCTTCATTAAGAAACCCAGTTTTCACATCCATTGGATGTAGCTCCAAGTCAAAATGGGCTACCAATGCCATGATAATCCTGAAGGAATCCTTTCGTGAGACTGGTGAAAATGTCTCTTTATAATCAACACTATTTCTCTAAGCAAAACCCTTAGCAACAAGTTCGACCTAGTAACATTCAAGGTTTCCATAAGAGTCACGTTTAATCTTAAAAACCCACTTACAACCAACTATCTTGCAACCTTTTGGCAATTCTACAAGGTCCTAAACACCATTATGTTCCATGGATCTTAACTCTTCTTTCATGGCTTCCAACCACTTATCAAAATTATCACAACTTACGGCTTATGAAAATGAAACTAGATCATCATCAATAATGCTTAATTCAATTTGTAATTCATGTAGATATACCACATAGTCATTTGAAATAATTGGTCTTATTTGTCTTTGAGACCTCCTTATTGCTACTTCTTGTCATTCTTCTACAATAGGTTCATTTTGAATCATGGGCTCATTATCGTGTTTCTCTTCTTTGTTGTTGTTTGGAACAACATCTAGAGGAACACTCACTTTACTATCAGAGGCACAAGTTAAAGGAACTTTCACTCTAACTTTTTTACTTTCCACATTCCGTGGTACTATACTCCCATTTATTTCACCATTTTCAATGAACCTTGCATTTCCAATTTCAACAATTCTCATACTATGATTAGGACAGAAAAACCTATACCCCTTTGATTTTTTTTTTTGAATAACCAATGAAATATCCACTAATTGTTCTTGCATCTAGTTTCTGTTCTTGTGGATTATAAATCCTTATTTCTGCCTGACAACCTCAAACATGCAGGTGCCTTATGCTAGGTGTCCTATTAGTCCACAGTTCAAAATATGTCATCATAATTGCCTTGCCAAGAACCCTATTCAACAAATACATGATAGTTTTCAATGTATACATCCACAAAAATATGAGTAAATTAGAGTTACTTAACATACTCCTAACTGTATCCATTAATGTTTTGTTACGCCTTTCTGATACACCATTTTGTTGTGGCGTACCTAGCATTATGTATTGCGCACAAATATCACATTTTTGAAGGATTTTAGAAAATGGACCTAGGTGTTGACCAGTTTCATCATACCTTCTGTAGTACTCACCATCTCTATTAGACCTGGCATCCATTACTTGAGATTTCTCATGCAGTAAGTAGACATAACCATAACATGAATATTCATCAATTAATGTGATAAAGTGTTTTTCCTTTCCGAAAGAATTAACATCAAAAGGTCCAATGTTAGTGTGCCCAATTTCAAGAAATTAAGTGCTTCTTGTAGCACTTTTCTTTGTGTGTTTTGTTTATTTTCCTTTAATAAAATCCACACAAATATTCATATCATTAAAATCTAGATTTGGAAGAATTCTATTCTTTGCTCATCGGGAATCATTCATACATTGAATTGCCTGTGCTTGGGTCGGCAAATTCTCAGAGAATCTATCTCCCTGAAATCCAAAAGTTCCATCTCAGCTCAGAGAATCTACCCACCAAGCCTAATACCAAATAAACCTCATGCTATACTAGTAAAACCAACAATGCTTCATATCAGACCTACCCAAACTTGACAAATAAACTGATACTCAGAGATAAAAGCCCCCATGACCTATAATGCAGCAAAAATGGCAGAAAGAAAAGCTAAAAGACTCTGTATGTTCTATGATGAACCCTTTACGCCTGGACATTAATTGAAACATAAAAGATCCCAACTCCTGGTGATGGAAATGGAGGATGATGAGCTATTAGATGAAAAAATAGAGGTGATCAAAGAGAATAAGGTGATCACTGTGACATCTAATCAACGGGATAAAGCTCAGCAACCAATGAATGCTCTCTCAGCTTCGACCTATCAAACCATGAGGGTGAGTAGAGTGCATAATAAGAGTTGCTGCAAATTTTGATTGACAGTGGTAGTACACATAATTTTTTGGATTTGGAGCTAGCCAAGAAGCTGGGGTGAGCTAGAATCCATAACCCCACTCCCTGTCACTATGGAAAATGGTACTCAGTTGGAGGCATTATACGTATGCAGACATTTTTTGCCGCAATTACAACAAACTCAGTTCACATTTGATGTAATGGTGTTACCCCTTGGCTGTTGTAATTTGGTGTTAGGGGTGTAGTGGTTATAAACTCTAGGCCTAATTGTGTGGGATTTTGCTAGGCCAGAAATGGAGTTTTCTATGGAAGGTGTGAGGTTTGTTCTCAGAGGTGCTAAATCCTCTAACATCAAGCTGATTAATAACAAAACCTTCTCCTAAGTGGTCCCGCAAGGAGCACAGTTATGTTTCTTGCATATAGGTAGCACAAACAACTACTTGGAAGTTCCATCCCGCGCACTCTCATCAGTGCAAGCTACAACTCATGTATTACTAGACCTCATTGCTACTCTCATTTAGGAATTCCAGAATATCTTTCAAGAACCTACTCAAATTCCCCCAAGGAGAGCTGGTTTTTATCACAAGATTCCTTTAAAGGAGGAGTCTATTCCCTTTAACATGCGACCTTATAGGTATTCTATCATTCATAAGGATATAGTTGATAAGTTGGTGGAAGAAATGCTTAACCAAGGTATCATCTGGTATAGTAAAAACCCCTATGCATCCCCCGTGGTGTTGGTTAAGAAAAAAAGATGGCTCCTAGTGCCTTTGTGTAGATTACAGGAGGCTCAACCAGCAAGCAGTCAAAGATAAGTTCCCAATTCCACTTATTGAAGATTTGATGGATGAGTTGAAGGGTTCCTCTATCTACTCCAAGTTGGATTTGTGCTCAGGTTATCACCAAGTGAGAATGGAGGAAGGAGAGGAGTACCAAACAACATTCAAAACACATGCAAGGCATTTTAAGTATTTAGTTATGTCCTTCGGCCTCACTAATGCACCAGCCTCATTTCAATCCTTAATGAATTATTTGTTCCACTCTTTCCTATGAATATTTGTTTTCATCTTCTTTGATGACATACTCATTTACAGTCCAACATTGGAAGCCCATGTGATACACCTTAGATCAATTTTTCACATCCTCGGAGTAGAAAGGCTTTTCCTCAAGTAGAGCAAGTGCACTTTTGCCACCTCATGAGAAGAGTACTTGGGCCATTTTATTTCCCAAGAAGGGGTGTCCACTGACCCTTCTAAGGTCCAGGCAATTGCAGATTGACCACTTCCCACCAATATAAAATAGCTTAGAGGATTTTTAGGGTAGGTTGGTTATTATAGGAGATTTGTACAAAATTTTGGCAGTATTTCCAAACCTCTCAATGACATGCTTAAAAAGGACTGTTTCCAATGGTCGATAGAATCTAAGGATGCATTTCACTATTTGCAACAGGCTTTAATATCCACACCCATTTTAGCCCTTCCAAATTTTTCCAAACCCTTTGTGGTGGAGGCAGATGCCTCAGGTTCAGGAGTTGGGGTTGTGCTAATGCAAGAAAAACACCTTATTGCTTACATCAGTAAAGCTTTGGGCCCTAAACAACTGGCCATGTCTATCTATGAGAGGGAATTCCTTGCTATTGTCTATGCAATTCAAAAGTAGGGTGCCTACCTCTCCCATGGTCACTTTATCATCAAGACAGATCAAGAGAGCATTAAATTTATGTTGGAGCAACGCTTGAATACTCTTTTTCAATAGGTCCGGATGACAAAGCTTATAGGGTTTGATTTTGAAATTCACTATAAGGAGGGAGCTAAAAATGTTGCAGCAGATGCTTTATCCAAAAAATCAAGTGTTGAATTACTTCCCCTTATGCTCAGTAATGAGAAGGAATATCTATTAGATCAAATCAAAGGCTGATGGTCCTCAGATTTTGTCTTATAGCAACTGATAAATGAGATTAGTGTTGATCCTCTTAAACGTCCAAAGTACTCTTGACATAGAGGTGAGTTGAAAAGGAAGGGCAAGCTAGTTACTGGAGAAAGCCCAGAGCTCAAGCTAGTTATCTTATAATGGTTACATTACTCCCCTTTGGGTGGACACTATAGCCGAGATGTTACAGCTGCAAGGGTCAAATCCATATTTTATTGGAAGGGCATGAATAAAGAGATCCAATAATATATTAGGGGTTGTGATACTTGCCAAAGGTACAAACCTGATCTTGCAGCCTCTCCGAACCTTTTACAACCTCTACCTATTCCTCATTGGGTATGGAATGTTATTAGTATGGACGTTATAGAAGGCTTACCACATTCTCATAGTAAGCAAGCTATATTTGTGGTGGTTGATAGACTGAGTAAGTATGCATGTTTCCTTGCATTAGCATATCCTTACACGGATCTAGATATAGCTCAATTATTTTTAGATCACATTGTCAAGTTACATGGCTGGCCAACCACCATTACTTGTGACAGAGACCCCATTTTCGTTAGCGGGACTTGGAGTGAATTAGTTCAGCTACATGGTACTTCAGTTAACAAATCCATGACTTACCATCCACAAACTGATAGTCAAACTGAGGTGGTGAACAAGTGTTTGGAAACTTAACTTTGATGCATGTGTTCTGGAAAGCCCTATGGATGGCCTAAATGGTTATCCTTGACTGAATGGTGGTACAACACCAACTTCCATTCAGACCACAACCTCTTCCTACTAATTCCACTATGTCATTCAAGAAAGCAGAGCCTGAAGCTATTTTGGATAGAAAAATGGTGAAGAGGGGTCGTGTGGCTACCACCAAAGTACTCATCAAATGGAAAGGTCTTCCTGTAGAGCATGCCACTTGGGAGTTCTACTATGATTTGCTCAAGAAATTTCTCTCTTTCCATCTTTTTTTAGGACAAGGATGTACTTGGGGGGGGGGGGGTATTGTTACATCATTTAGGAAGCTTAACTTGTGCAAAGGAATGAATAACATAAATATTCCATCAATCTTCTTCCCTAGAATTTCTCTCTCTACATTTCCTTTTGTTATCCCTTACTCATCAGGAATTATTCATACATTGAATCCCCTGTTCTTGGGTCGACGAATTCTTGGAGAACCTATCTTCCTGAAATGCCCCTTAAGACTACCTTCTTGTGGAACACCATTCTCTCCACTACGCCAAGGCTCGCAACTTGGACTCTGCGCGCTGAGTGTTTGATGAAATCCCCCAACCAAATTTTGTGTCCTGGACCACCATGATAGTAGGCTATAACCACTTGGGTCTTTTCAACAGTGCTATTCACATGTTTCTCCAAATGGTTCCCCCTGGAATTTCTGACCAAGTTAATGTTTACCTATGTTCTTGCCTCGTGCGCTGTAGCTTAGGCTCTGGATGTTGGAAAAAAGGTTCATTCCTTCATTGTAAAACTAGGGTCTTCTGGGGTTATTCTTATGGCAAACTCATTGCTTAACATGTATGCAAAGTGTGGTGATTCTATTATGGCAAAGGTTGTTTTTTACTGGATGAGGCTAAAGGATACATCAACTTGGAATACTATGATTTATATGCATATGCAGGTTGGTCAATTTGACCTTGCACTAGCACTATTTGATCAAATGACTGACCCAAATATTGTCACTTGGAATTCCATCATCTCTGGGTACTGTCGTCAGGGATATGACATCAAAGCCCTCGAAACATTTCCTTTTATGCTTAAGAGTTCGTCTTTGAAGTCGAATAAGTTCACATTGCAAAGTATTCTGTCAGCTTGTGTGAATCCTGAAAGCTTGAAACTTGGGAAACAAATCCATGCACATATTGTAAGAGCTGATGTTGACATCACTAGGGTAGTGGGGAATGCCCTGATATCAGTGTATGCTAAATTGAGTGTTTTTTGTAACAACCCCCCTCATCGATACGATATCACTAACTCTAAAATGTGACATTTCAATTTTAAGTGAAAGCTCCATTAATTTGATTATGAAAATGAGTGTAAATTTTGTGATATACATTCATCAAACAACACACAAACACGTGAATAAATACACACTCACGCGCGTGCACGCACACACACACACACACATATCAAACCACTATACATCATTCATATGTGAGAACATAATTCAGTTTTTACATATATCTAAACCTGAGATTTACATGCCCAATCAAAAAGAGTCAAGGAATCAATTAAGGAAGAGTTGATAACAAAACGCAACTCTCTCCCAAAATAAATTACAACGTTATCACGTCGGCTTGGCGGCTCCAACAAAAGACTTCCCTCCAAGTGACCTATTGTTGCTCATCTGCTCCCATGAATGAAAGTTTGAGATCCTTACAAAAACCAACCAAATGACAATGATTAGCAAGAAAATAATAACAATAACCACAATCATTCTCAATAATCCATCAGTTCAACATACATTTAACAAACTAGTCATCTACTTTTCCATAATTCAAATCAATTATGCTCAAAATGATGCATGCACCTGACTAAACTCTAAAATGCAATGTGATACCATTCATCATGTTACTTATGTTAGTGTGTTGTCTGCTTGCACACATGTGGGATAGGTAGAATAGGGTAAATGTTACTTTAATTTGATGAAAAATGTTCATAACATTGAACCCAACTCTATCCACTATGCATGCATGATTGACCTGCTTGGATGTGCTGGATTACTTGAAGAAGCATATAATTTTATTAGAAATATGCCTATTGAACCAGATGTTGTAGCTTGGGGTTCACTTTTGTCTTCGTGTAGGGTTCATAAAAATGTTGATTTGGCTGAAGTGGCTGCTGAAAAATTGCTTCTTATTGATCCCAATAGCGCTTGCTAATACACTTTCAACTTGTGGTAAATGGGATGTTGCTGCCAAGGTTAGGAAGTCAATGAAGGAGATAGCAGTAAAGAAAGAATAAGGAATCAGTTGGGTTCAAATCAAGAACAAAGTCCATATTTTTGGGGTTGAGGACTCTCTTCACCCACAAAGAGATGCAATCTACCATATGATTTCCAAAATATGGAAGGAGATCAAGAAAATGGGCTTTATTCCTGACACCAATTTTGTATTGCATGACCTAGAGCAAGAAGTGAAAGAACAAATCCTTAGACATCATAGTGAAAAACTCGCCATTGCATTTGCATTAATAAATACTCCAGTGCATACTACACTGAGGATCATAAAGAATCTTAGAGTCAGTAACGACTGTCATTCTGCCATAAAATATATCTCTTTGCTTGTGGAAAGAGAAATTATAGTAAGAGATGCAATGCATTTTCTTCATTTCAAGGATGGTTCTTGCTCTTGTCAGGATTACTGATAGAAGAAATAGTTGAATTTCATGTCTTAAAGGGAATGATTGGAGGAATGATTGAGTCAATCAAGCTTACAGATGAAGTCTCATATTACCAAATTGGACATGTTCAGGAACGTTGGATTTGAATCAATCACTTCAGATAATTCAGTGAACCCTCTTAGGCTAGTATGTGAAGGTTCTAACTTCTAGGTGTTTATATAAGTGATAACCCATTCTTATTGATTGATGATGACTTACTCTGGAAGTAGTAACAGTATTCTACTTTAGTTGAGTAGGCAATTTATTCTTTCTGCTCTGTTGGCCCGCAGGAAATTTGTTCTACAATGAGCATAAAAGCATTTCAAGGAGTATAAAACATATATATACAAGGAAAATAAAAGGACCAGTTGTTGTTGTTATATGCAGATTTTTACAAAATATTACAGTACTTGGAAAAAAGTAGTTATTAAAGGCAATGTTTTAATTTTTAAGTTATAGTTGTGATTGCAGTTTGATTGCTATCTTTTACATTGTGGAAAATTGCAGATTAATATAGTCAATACAACCACATTTGTCATTTTCTGTCACGGTAACTCTAAATTGCAATTCTGGACCGCCGTTTATAAACCTTGATTAGAAAAAACCAATCCACTTAAAAAATTTAGTTTTCTAATGTTGGAGTACAAGTGTAAGGTGAAGTCCCACATCGAGTAGAAGTGAAAAAGTTGAGCACCATATAAGTGAGGAAAAGACCCATAAACTTGAGCCTTAAGGTTTTGGGTTAAAGTATGGTGTCAAGTTCTATTATGTGGTTGCTCATGGCTCATTGATGTAAATCTCCCCGGTGTTTAATCCCCTTGAATTCCCCAACAACTGGTATCAGAGCCGATGGTTCAACTTGGTGACCGGCTCAAACGAGTATGATGGCGGTGATGGATCCTTAGCCTCGAGCATCCCTTGTATCGAAAGTCTTCTTGGCGGTGGATTGTTCGAACCTGGCAAGTGCACCAGATCGCACAAGTAGTATAAAATGGTAAGAACCGAGTATCGAACTCTCGGGGAACTTGTGTTACTTGGTAAAGCTATATTCAGTGAATAGGTGTATTGTATGAAAAGATATGTGTGGACTATGAATAGGTATGTAAACTAACTATTAAAAAGGAAAATCATGTGAGTAATGATGTGTAAAGACAAGTAGACAACGTGTTGGTCTTCCTATTAGGTGCCTGATGTTATAAGGATATAATGTATCCTGTACAATTAATTGGAGTTAGGGATAAGACAGATATCAAGGAAAGTAGCTTAAACCACAGTCTCACGACTACTGTTTCACTCAAGCACAAGTGTTTAAGCTTTTCATCAATAACAACTAGCAAGAGGTCCAGTCTTTACACTTAATCTCATGCCATAAAGTCAAGATTGCATAAATAGAATCAAACGGACTTTCACAAGCTTATAGTGAGGCTTGGCTACAAAAATAATTGGTTTTTCTAGGATTCAAAGGCTTAGATTCTAAGAGAGCATAAATTCTAGACTTATCCAAGTAATCTTTTCAATACAATTAGCTTACTCACTAGCCTTTCACTTTAATTTGCATTTGACCTTATTACAACAACACACACTTTCTTTGATTGGTTTCTTTCTTCTTTTTTTTTTCTTTTTTTTAACACAACTTATTTGTTGTGTGTGCTGATGTGCTTTACCTTTTACTTTACATCCCAGTTAAATCCCCCAAATTTTGGGGTAAATTGCCTTGAACCATATGCTCTCCTAGAATCTAAGCAAGGTATCTGGAGATATTCATTCAAGTTCAGGGTTCAATTTTGAAAGTGTAATTTATCTCACAAAGGGTGCAAAGGATACAATTATAATTCAAGGTAAGCTTTTTGGTCAATTGGCTTGTATATACAATCATGGCCTTCATCATGTCCATATTCATACATTTCATTCTAAAATTCAGAGATTGATGCGAAGACTATTACTCAAAGCTAGTCGTTCACTCACAGTTTAAGATCACACTCTCACCGGTTATGGTTCAAGATTTTCTTTCTCGATCAACCTGTCTACTGACTAACAATTCTAATTGCAAGCTCACATTCTTGTTCTTTCTTTGTCTAACATACACACTAGCTCAAACTTATGAAAAGAAACACAATCTTCATCACAATCATGCATTCAATCCAAAATCAGTTTATAACACCCATTTCACAAAATGATAAAAGTGTTTCACTACATATTCATCAAGATCAAGTTAAACTATTCCGTATGCTTCAAAACATGCATACTAACTTTCCACAAAAAACACAAGTATATATAAACATCAACCAAAATCACTAAAACAATGTACTAAAATATAATAGTTATGATAATTGTCAACATAAACAGAAGGACAGGAATTTAAGAATCCTGTGACTGATCCTGTGTCTCCTCCTCATTCATCAGATGAAAAACAGGGGAATCAGAGAGAGCAACAGCTTCTCCAAATGTTGACTCTGTAGGGTCTTCAGAGATGATAATAATAGGTGAAGATGGGGGAGCTGCTTCAAGTTCGGGAGAAGATGGATCTGCCACTGGAGAATGTGGATCAGCTGGCACTGGTTCAACCTGTGCAGGTGTAGGCTCAAGAGGAGCAACAGCCTCGTCGGATCTCTCCTGTTGAGGTGTCTGAGTTGCAAAGCTTCCACCAGTTCTCACAATCAAGGGTTAAGCTCCAGGCCAGGCCACCTGCTCAAGGAACTGCTCTACTGACAGAATGGACCCTGGAGGAGCTACCATCTGTAGGCTTTGCATAATAATAACCTGTCCCTGGAATAAGCTTTGCAGCATAGTGGTTGTGGTTTGGGAGCTTTGGGCATCTGGTCTTGCTGATGCAGATAGAGGTGCTGGAGTAAATGATGAAGGGATGTCATCTGCTCTAGCCCTAGTTTTCCTTTTTCTCGATGCCATATGTAATGAAAAGAACTCAAAATTTACCTTAGACTACATTTATTCAAGTTGAAAAAAAAAACAGAAATTAAAGGCTGAAATTGACGATGGGCGCTTAGCGGGATACAACTCGCTTAGCACGCCCTAAAAAATATAACACTTCGGCTTAGCGCAACAGGGTGTGCTTTAGCCGAATCAAGGCCACAAAAGATATGTGCTAAGCTCAGCAGGGTTGCGCTTAGCGGCACCATGAATTTCAAAAATTTCACTAAGTATGTGGGCTTAGCGAGCTAGGCCCGCTTAGCGCAATGGCTGCCGCAATGAAATGAGCTTAGCCCAGATAGTCTGGGCTTAGAGTGCAGCTTTCAACAAAAAATTGACTAAGTTACCTGGGCTTAGCGAGTCAGCCCCACTTAGCCACAGGTATCTTATCAGGAAGATGAATGTTCATCCACAAAAGATGAACTCGCTTAGCACAGTAGGCACGTGATGTGTCATCATTTTCTCTTATTTCTTAACTCTTTTTGTCACCATTTTAATTACTAATTAGCCTTAATTGTCAAATTAATTATGCAGTTTTATCATTTGGGCCTATTGGATTAATTTTGTGTTTTTAATTTAATTTTAGCAGAATTATAAGCAATTGGGCTTGAATCCAAAATTGGGCTTGGACTTGAAGATAACAGACTATTTTATTCTACCAAATCTTATCTCATCTAGATATTATTTCATCTAGATTTTATCTTATCATATCTAGATTTTATCTCATCTAGATATTATTTCATCTAGATCTTATCTTATCTTATCTAGATTTTATTTCATCTAGATATTATTTCATCTAGATTTTGTCTTATCTTATCTTATCTAGATTTTATTTTATTTATGGGCTTGGACTTAAAACAGATTTGTAAGCTTTGGGGCTGAGAACCTATATAACAGCACCAAGGTTGTAGTTTGAGCTCACTCTCTTTTTGGTTTTAGTCACTTTTCGTTTTAGGGAGAAAGAATAATTTTAGGTTTTGCAATTCCAATTTTTACTATTCACGTAGCAATAAAATTTCGTTTTCTGCTTCAATCTACAATTTCATTTCTACTGATTAATGGAAGGCTAAGTCTCCAGTGTTGTTTTCTCTTGAGGATCAAGCACAGCTCTCTTTGAGGTTTTGTTATTACTATTCAATTCTGATCAGTTTCTTGTAGAAGCAAGCTTCATGATGATGAATCAAGTTGATTCAAGAAGTTTTGATAATGACAAAAATGATGACAAAAAGCCCAAAGAATGATTTCAAGATTAAGTCAACAAGTTCAAGATCAAGTTCAAGAGAAGTTTGATTTCAAGATTCAAGAAAAGATGAATTCAAGTTTCAAGAGAAGAATTCAAGAAGACTTCACAAAGGGAAGTATTGAAAAGATTTTTCAAAAAACAAACATAGCACAGTTTTGTTTTTCAAAATAGTTTTTACAAAATTTTCTAAGTTACCAGAGTTTTTACTCTCTGGTAATCGATTACCAGTTTCCTGTAATCGATTACCAGTGGCAAAGTTTGATTTCAAAAGCTTTCAACTGAATTTGCAACGTTCCAATTGATTTCAAAATGGTGTAATCGATTACAAGATATTGGTAATCGATTACCAGTGTGTTTAAACGTTGAAATTCAAATTCAATTGTGAAGAGTCACATCCTTTCATAAAAAGCCTTGTGTAATCGATTACAAGGATTTGGTAATCGATTACCAGTGACAAGTTTTGAACAAAAATCAAAAGATGTAACTCTTCCAATGGTTTTCTGTTTTTTTTAAAGGTTATAACTCTTCCAATGGTTTTCTTGACCAGACTTGAAGAGTCTATAAAAGCAAGACCTTAACTTGTATTTCAAAAACTTACAACCTTTACAAACAACTTTTCCATATATTCTTTTACAACCTTTGAATCTCTTTGAACATTTTCTTCAACTTCTTCTTCTTCTTTCTTTGCCAAAAGCTTTCTAAAAGTTTTCTGGGTTTTCAAACCTTGAAAACAAAAGTGTGCTATATCTTTTCTTTCTCTTCTCCCTTTGCCAAAAGGAATTTGCCAAGGACTAACCGCCTGAATTCTTTTTGTGTCTCTCTTCTCCCTTTTCCAAAAGAACAAAGGACTAACCGCCTGAATTCTTTTGTGTCTCCCTTCTCCCTTTTCAAAGAATTCAAAATAACACAGTCTAAGAATTCTTTTAATTCTTCCCTTTCCCTAAAACAAAAGATTTCAAAGGACTAACCGCCTGAGAATTCTTTTGTTTCCCCTTCACAAAGTTTCAAAGGACTAACCTCCTGAGAACTTTGTCCTAACACATTGGAGGGTACATCCTTTGTGGTACAAGTAGAGGGTACATCTACTTGGGTTGTTGTAACTGAGAACAAGAGAGGGTACATCTCTTGTGGATTAGTTCAAGTGGAGGGTACATCCACTTGGTTGTTACAAAGAGAACAAGGGAAGGTACATCCCTTGTGGATCTTTGCTTGTAAAGGATTTTACAAGGTTGAAAAGAAATCTCAAGGACCGCAGGTCGCTTGGGGACTGGATGTAGGCACGGGTTGTTGCCGAACCAGTATAAAACTCTTGTGTTTGTCTTCTTCTTCCCTACACTTTTAATTTTCGTTGTGCACTTTAGTTATCGCTTTTACTTTTGGTTAAGTTTCTTTTCTATTCTTTACTTTCTTAACAACATAGTAAAAGCCTAAGAAGAATTAGATTTTTAATTAGTAAAGGTTCATCAATAATTAATTCAACCCCCCCCTTCTTAATTATTCCGAGGCCACTTGATCCAACATTTCTCCTTTTCACCAATTATTCTGTATTTGTTGCTATTAATCCATGCATGCTTAGTGCTTGATTAATTGTCTCTGCGCTTAATTTACGTTCATGCTTAATGATCAGTTTCGTTCATGATTAATTTGTGTATGTGTTGCATAATCACATAATGACAACCTCATGTTAAATTTCGCTTAGTAATTTAATTTAGGGTTGGATTAAGTGGTTGAACTGATAAAGGATAAATT
Organism: Glycine soja; assembly: GCF_004193775.1. Lineage (NCBI taxonomy): Eukaryota > Viridiplantae > Streptophyta > Magnoliopsida > Fabales > Fabaceae > Glycine > Glycine soja. The sequence continues at coordinate 8,320,824 of NC_041002.1, read as the reverse complement.
CTCGTAACCTAGGATAAGAGACTTGCTTGTGAATCAAGGGGAAACAACGTGTTTTAATTCTGATGTTTTCTAATTAAAATTTGCTCGCTGTTTAATTTACAAAAACAAACACCCCCCAATTCGTTATTGTTTTATTACTATCTGTTATGAACGTTTGGTTGACCATTGCTCGTTGGGAGACGACCTAGGATCACTTCCTAGATACTGCATTTTTAATGTTTATTTGATTTGGGTACGACCTCGATCAAATTTGGCGCCGTTGCCGGGGAGCAGTGGGCCAAAGGTTCATAATAGTGTGTAGTTATCTTATTTTGTGTAGCGTTATGTTTTGCATTTCAGTTGCATTCCCTTTTTAGCGAATGTTTTAGCGACGGATTTAACGACTGATTCAGCCTTTTGTTTTGCTGTGAACAGTGCTGAACAGTGATTAGCGACTGGGAATTAGCGACGGATTTTGCAATTTAATTAACGAATTTTGTTTTGATAGTTAGAGTTGTTATTTTTGGCTGAATTTTTGTGTGGTAGCTTCTTTTGATCCATATTTTGTGTGAAAAATACTAGGAGCACTTGGTGTGGCATTATTTGAGAGAGACAAAAAAATTTGAAACTTGTTTTTAGCAAAACATAAAACGGCCATAACTTTTGCTCCGAGTATCAGAATGACTATTATTATATATGCATTTGGGGTAGAAAAAAATCTTCCATATTGTGGCAACCTGACGAAGCCGATTGGGGACTCCCAAACTCCAAAAATCAGTTGTTTACTATGTTTTTTTTTATTTTATTTTTTTAAGTATTATTGTCTTATTTTTCTAAACTTTGCTTAGGTAGTTTTCATAGTTAGACTTTGAATTTTTGTTTGAAATTTTTTGTGCTATCCTTTCATGATTTTAGGCTGTTCCTCACAAAATTTTAGCTCATTTTGATATCGTTTGAATATAGCTGTTGTTTTACCCCCTTGTTAGGTGCTTGTTGAGAAACACATTATTTGCTGCATATAGTGCATGAATAGGGGCAATCCAGGTGATTTACAACCCTTTGATCCTGAAATAGATAGAACCTTTCATAGATTAGTTAGGCATAGTGTGCATCCTGGTCATTATGTGCATTTTGAGCATTTTGAGCATTCTGTTGAGGGTGATTCTGAATATTCGGATTTTGGAGCATTCCACTACTAATTTTTATACTGAGAACATGGCTCAACCTCCACCTCGTGAGAGGACTCTTAGGGAGATGGTTGCACCTGATTTCACTTATGAAAGCTTGTGCATTCAATATCCTGATGAGGGTGTTCCATATGTTCTCAAGACTAGACTAATACATTTGATGCCCAAGTTTCATGGTCTTGCAGGTGAAGATCCTCATAAACATCTTAAGGAGTTCCATATTGTTTGTTTCACCATGAAGCCCCCTGATGTCCAAGAGGATCATATCTTTCTAAAGGCTTTTCCTCATTCTCTGGAGGGAGTGGCAAAAGATTGGCTATACTACCTTGTTCCCAGGTCCATTTTCAGCTGGGATGACCTTAAGAGGGTGTTCTTGGAGAAATTCTTCCCTGCATCTAGGACCACTGCCATCAGAAAAGACATTTCAGGCATCAAGCAACTTAGTGGAGAGAGCTTGTATGAGTACTGGGAAAGCTTCAAGAAATTGTGTGCAAGCTGTCCTCACTACCAGATTTCTAAGCAACTCCTTCTTCAATATTTCTATGAGGGACTTAGCAACATAGAGAGGAGTATGATTGATGTTGCCAGTGGTGGAGCTCTTGGTGATATGACCCCTGCTGAAGCTAGGAATTTGATTGAGAAGATGGCTTCCAACTCCCAACAATTCAGTGCAAGAAATGATGCTATTTTTCTTAGAGGAGTCCATGAGGTGGCCACGAATTCATCTTCATCTACTGAAAATAAAAATCTTGAAGGAAAACTTGATGCCTTGGTCAACCTAGTAACCCAGCTTGCCATGAATCAGAAATCTACACCTGTTGCAAGAGTCTGTGGTCTATGTTCTTCTGTAGATCACCATACAGATCTCTGTCCTTCTTTGTAGCAATCTGGAGTCAATGAGCAATCTGAAGCTTATGTTGCAAACATTTATAATAGACCTCCTCAACAGCAAAATCAACAACAACAGAATAATTATGGCCTTTCAAGCAATAGATACAATCCAGGTTGGAGGAATCATCCAAATCTGAGATGGACAAGTCCTCCACAACAACAACAGCCTGTCCCTCCTTTTTAGAATGCTGCTGGTCCAAGCAAGCCATATGTTCCTCCTCCAATACAACAACAGCAGTCACAACCAAGACAACAAACAACTGAGGCTCCTCCTCAACCATCCTTAGAAGAGCTAGTGAGGCAAATGACCATCCAGAATATGCAATTTCAGCAAGAGACAAGAGCTTCCATTCAAAGTCTAACAAATCAGATGGGGCAGATGGCTACTCAGATGAACCAAGCTCAGTCCCAAAATTCTGACAAATTGCCTTCACAAACTGTGCAGAATCCAAAAAATGTGAGTGCCATCACCTTGAGGTCTGGCAACCAAATTCAAGTGCCTCCACCATTAGCAACACCTGCACCTGAACCTGTCAAGCTTCATTCTACACCTAAAAAAGAGGATGAAATTGTTGCACAAAAGAGAAAGCTTCCTAACAAAAATTTTCATGCAGGTGGACCTTCTTCTAGTAATTCTGACTTACAACAGCCTTCTATCCCTCTTCCATTCCCACCTAGAGCGATTCCAAACAAAAAAATGGAAGAAGTGGAAAAGGAGATCTTGGAGACCTTCAGGAAAGTAGAGGTGAACATACCTCTGCTAGATGCCATCAAGCAGATTCCAAGATATGCCAAGTTTCTAAAGGAGTTGTGCACCCACAAAAGGAAGCTCAAAGGCAATGAAATGATTAGCATGGGCAAAAATGTGTCAGCATTGATAGGTAAATCTGTTCCTCACATTCTTGAGAAATGTAAGGACCCAGGTACTTTATGTATACCTTGCATTATTGGGAACAGTAAATTTGAGAATGCCATGCTAGATCTAGGAGCATCAGCTAGTGTCATGCCTCTGTCCATTTTCAATTCTTTATCTCTTGGACCTTTGCAATCTACAAATGTGGTGATTCATTTGGCAAATAGAAGTGTTGCTTACCCCACAAGTTTCATAGAGGATGTGCTGGTTCGGGTTGGTGAACTTATTTTTCCTGTTGATTGTTATGTTCTTAATATGGAAGAGGGGTTTTCCCATGGTTCAGTTCCAATTATTTTAGGCAGGCCATTTATGAAAATAGCCTGAACCAAGATAGATGTTTATGCTGGCACATTGTCTATGGAATTTGGTGATATTGTTGTTCATTTTAACATTCTTGATGCCATGAAACATCTATTTGAGGATCATTCTGTTTTTCGTACTGAGATAATTGATCAGATTGTTGATGATTATATGTTTGATTTTGATTATGTTCTTTATGGTAGGAAACATCCATTTCTATCTGATCTGCATACTTGTCATTCCTTATGCATTGAATCTGACTCTGAGTTTGAATTTGATCTTGTATCTGATTTTTATGCTGAGAGTGAATTTGAATTTGAGTCTGGTATTGTACCTCTTGATGTTGATTTTTTAGAGTCAGAATGCACTAACCATGTTGCAGGAAGTACATATACTTCTGACTTGCTTTATGAGGTACAGGTTGAGGAACCTTCTTCTTCTTCTCCTACCCTGGTTCCTCCCACTTTTCAGCCACCACCCACACCAGAATTGAAGCCCTTACCAACAACCCTCAAATATGCTTACTTGGAGGACAAGGAAAAATTTCCAGTGATCATCTTTGCCTCCCTTGCTGCTGAGTAAGAGGAGAAGTTGTTACTAGTTCTCAAGAAGCACAAGAAGGCCATTGGATGGACTTTAGCAGACATTCCTGGTATTAGCCCATCTACCTGCATGCATAGGATACTTTTAGAGGATGGAGCTAAGCCAGTGAGGTAGCAACGACTGTTAGACAAGTGGCCTCAGATATCTTAAGAAAGGGGGGTTGAATTAAGATATTACAAACTATTTCCTCGATTAAAATTCTATTTCACTTTCTATTCAAGTTACAAATTGCCTTAATAATGACCTTCTTAAATATTGATTCAAATAGAACAATCTGAATATAAATATAAAACAATAATAAATAAAAGAGTTTAAGGGAAGAGAAAATGCAAACTCAGATTTATACTGGTTCGGCCACACCCTTGTGCCTACGTCCAGTCCCCAAGCAACCCGCTTGAGAGTTCCACTATCTTGTAAAATCCTTTTACAAGTTCTAAACACACAAGGATAATCCTTCCTTTGTGTTTAGAATTCTTTTACAACAAGAGACCCTCGGTCTCTTAATCCCTTAGAGAATTAGAAAGAGAAGAAGAATGAATCTCTCTTGAAAGAGATAGATTTTACAATTTGAGCACTCAAATGATTCCTTAATGAATTGCAATTGAATTGGCCAAGGAATTCTTAAGAGGATAAAATGATTTTGCTCTTTGAGAGAATAAACACTTGTTGTTCTGAAAAACTCTGAGCAAATTTGTGTTCTAAGTCACATATATATAGACCATTGGTGGTCATGTAAAAACCTTTTGAGAAGTTGTGACTCTTAGAAACATTTTTCTGAAAAACTTGTCTGGTAATCGATTACAGGATTTGTGTAATCGATTATAGCTTTTAAAATTTGAATTAAAACGTTTATTAACTGCTGGTAATCGATTACCAATATTGTGTAATCGATTACACAGTCTAAAATTTGAATTCAAATATTTAGTAGCTGTTGTAAAGTATTTTTGGCCACTGGTAATCGATTACATCCTCTGGTAATCGATTACCAGAGAGTAAATCTCTTGAAAAACACTTTTTAACTTAAATTACTTGGCCAAACCTTTTGCTATATCAATTAGGAATTCCCTTCCTAAAATACTAGTGATCATCTTGATGTCCTGGCTTGTATTCTTGAATCATTGTCTTGAATTTAAACTTGAAAAGCCTATTTGCATCATTTGTATCAAATCATCATGATCATTATCAAAACATCAAAGATATTTGCTTCTACAATCTCCCCCTTTTTGATGATGACAATATAAGTCCTGAAATCAAGATTCAAGCAAGCAATGTATATCTATAAAATTTGCGTTCACTCCCCCTATGTTTTGGAATTGATGATCACTTGATTTCTAAGCTTTTTCTAAGCCTTTCTACACCCCATTTTTCTCCCCCTTTGGCAACATCAAAAAGCCAAAGTACTTGGGAATCAAACTAGATATAATAATGAAGTGGAAACAAATCAATATCAAAGTATAAGGCATAACCAACCAAACTCACAAATAAGACATAACCAAACCAGAATTCAAACAGTTCAAAATTCAAAACCACATAGTATCAAAGCATAAAAGTCTGAAATCCAAATACTACAAGATAAATAAAGTACTGAACATAATAATCTAAGTAGCATAGCCAAAATACACGGCTTATAAGAGTCATAGAATTAGAAACTAAATTCTAAGAAGGTGGAGGTGGTGGTGGAAGATCGAAACTCTGACGAATGTAACCCACATCCTCTTCAAGCTGTGTGAGGCGAATATCCATGCCGGCACAATGTGTATCCAATGAGTCAAAATGTTCACCAACATAAGAACGAAGACCCCGTAATTCGAAAAGGACTTCATTCATAAGTGTTGAATCATCTCGCTGGGGAGGAGGTGAAGGAGTATGCTCATCTTGAGGAGGGAGTGCGTCTTTCTTCAGCCATTGACCATTCCGATCCTTACGGTATCCAAAGGAAGTCACTGCACCAACACCAATTGCAAAGGAACGCTTGACTTGAACAAATGGTTCATCCTCAAGCGGAATTTGAAAATGACGCAGAAACAAAGTTATCAATTGTGGGTAAGGGAGAGGTGCATTGGCCCATAATGCCTTAAGCATTCGGTACCGAACCAAGTGGGCCCAGTCGATCTGACGACCGGTAAGGAAAGCCCACATCAGAATCAAATCCTCCTCAGAGGCTTGTGCTAAATTTGAAGACTGGGGAAGCAAAATTCTAACAATTATATAGTGCATGATGCGATTATCAAAAGTTAATGATCCGGCCAGCATTCTACCGATCATTTCAGCCTGGTCATTGCAGACCATACAGTGAGCATCATGACTAGAATAATCAAATTTCCAGTCATCAACAATGGTGCCCTCAAAAGGTGCACCTTGACTGGGTAAATGAGTTAAAGAAAAGAACAATGACTGATCAATGACCATAGGAATACCATGCACCTCAGAGGAAATAATGCCATCCTGAATTTTTAAATTGCAGTAGAAGACCTTTACAAGTTCAGGATAATGTGGCAATTTTAATGACATGAAATCAACCAGGCCAAAATTTTGAAACACTTGATAGCAATCAAACATTTCATCATTAAAGAAATCTACGTCTAGGTACTTAGGGTCTAAGATGATCCTAGAAGAAAATTGAGAAAGGTACCATAGACGCTGATCATCGGATGAAAACAATGTTGATGATCTTGGAGATGACAAGGAGGGATGCATAGGTGTTGTGGGTGCTTCGGATGGTCCGTGGCGGCGATGGGCAGCAGCAGCGGCGGTGGAGGATGATCCCTTTCTCTTCTTCGATGGTTCTGCCATTTGATGAAGTTTTAGTGGATTTTAATCGGTGGAAGTGAAAGAGGAGTGAAAAAAAGGAAGATTGGGCTTTATGGGACGTGATTTGGTGAAGATTTGAGTAAGATACGAAGGTTGGAAGATTTAGGGATGGAGGAGGCGTGAGGGGAGGCCTTGGCTGCGCAGCAACGCTGGTTTCGTGAGTATTTATAGACGAGGACAAGTTGTAATCGATTACAAGGCTTGGTAATCGATTACAGGAGTAATAAGCCTTATGGTAATCGATTACAGGATGTTGTAATCGATTACAGGCTTCCTGTTCTTGTGTAATCGATTACACTAGATGGTAATCGATTACCAGAGCATAAATTAGGCTAGTTTAAAAAAAAATACCTATGTCTATGCTAAATACATCTAATATGATTAATTATCACTACTAATGCACTTAATTCAATCATTCAACTATAAAACACACAGGAATTCATAAATTCTATCATAATAACAAGAATTTAAACAAAATCAATCAAAGTAACATATAAACAATCAATCATAAGAGTAAATTAATCAATCAATCCTTATTTTTCTAAATCACTAACATCTAAGAGGCCTAATTCCCTTCTAATAGAGAAGAATGCTTCTTTGGGGAGAGGTTTTGTGAAAATATCAGCAAGTTGATTCTTAGTATCAACAAACTCTAATACACAATCTCCCTTTAGGACATGATCTCTTAGAAAATGGTGCCTAATTTCTATATGTTTAGTTCTAGAGTGTTGAACTGGATTCTTGGAGAGATTAATTGCACTTGTATTATCACATCTAATAGGTATATGGTCAAGAAGGATTCCATAATCAGAAAGTTGTTGCTTCATCCATAAGATTTGAGCACAACAACTGCCGACAGAAATATATTCTGCTTCTGTAGTGGATAAAGCAACACTATTTTGTTTCTTACTGTGCCAAGAAACTAGAGCAGATCCAATGAATTGACAAGTTCCATTAGTGCTCTTTCTATCTGTTTTAGAACCGGCAAAGTCTGAATCAGAATATCCAATTAAGGTGCATATGGAATTTCTAGGATACCATAAACCTATGTTTGTAGTGCCTACCAAATATCTAATGATTCTTTTACAACACTAAGATGTGATTGTTTAGGATTTGATTGAAATCTAGCACACATACACACACTAAACATTATATCAGGCCTGCTAGCAGATAAATAAAGAAGTGATCCGATCATACCTCGATATTGCTTAACATCTATTGACTGACCGGTTTCATCTTGTTAGACAAGTGGCCTCAGATATCTTAAGAAGGGGGGGTTGAATTAAGATATTACAAACTACTTCCCCAATTAAAATTCTATTTCACTTTCTATTCAAGTTATAAATTCCCTTAATAATGAACTTCTTAAATATTAAAATAGAACAATTTGAATATGAATATAAAACAATAATAAATAAAGAAGTTTAAGGGAAGAGAAAGTGCAAACTCAGATTTATACTGCTTCGGCCACACCCTTGTGCCTACGTCCAGTCCCCAAGCAACCCGCTTGAGAGTTCCACTATCTTGTAAATTCCTTTTACAAGTTCTAAACACACAAGGACAATCCTTCCTTTGTGTTTAGAATTCTTTTACAACAAGAGACCCTCGGTCTCTTAATCCCTTTTCAGAATAAAGAAGAAGAGAAGAAGAAATCTCTCTTGAAAGAGATAGATTAAACAATTTGAGCACTCAAATAATTCCTTATTGAATCACAAGTGTTTTGGCCAAGGAATTTGTAAGAGGGTAAAACGATTTTTCTTTTTTAAGAGGATAAGACCTTTTTGTTCTTAAAAACTCTTAGCAAATTCGTGTCTCAAGTCACATATATATAAGCCTTTGATGGCCATTTAAGAATCAAATAAAAAGATGTGACTGTTGAGAATATTTTCTGAAAATCTCCTCTGGTAATCGATTACAGTATATGTGTAATCGATTACAAGCTTTAAAATTTGAATTAAAACGTTCAGTAACTGCTGGTAATCGATTATCATATATGTGTAATCGATTACACAGTGCAAATTTTGAATTCAAATTTTAATAGCTGTTGTAAATCATTTTTGGCCACTGGTAATCGATTACATTCTCGGGTAATCGATTACCAGAGAGTAAATCTCTTGAAAAAAAACTTTTTTAATTTAAATTTCTTGGCCAAACCTTTTGCTACTTCAATTGGAATTCCCTTCCTATTTAATACACCCTTCCTAAGACTCTAGAGACTGTCTTGATCATCCATCTTGAATATCTTTAATTTCTTTGTCTTGAATAAAGCTTTGAGAAGCATGTGATCCATGTGATCCTTTGGCATCATCAAAACATTCAGCTTGATCCTTTGTCTACAATCTCCCCCTTTTTGATGATGACAATCCCTGAAATCAAGACAAGCTATATACAAGATGATAACACGTTCACACAACCCTTACTCCCCCTATCTTTTGGCATGTATGCCTAACTTTAATGATTTTAATTGATTTCTAACCCAAGTTTGATTTCTAACCCAAGTTCTAAGTTCTCTCCCCCTTTGGCAACATCAAAAAGAACTAAGCAAAAATTATCCAAACAAAGCCAAACATTAAACCAAAATAAGTCGATACATTGTCATAACCAACCAAAGAAAAGTCGAGAAATATAATTTGCAAGATTACGATAACTAGAACAAAAAGCCAAATACACGGCGATAAAACTAAGTACTAATAATATTTAATCATAATAATAACAAATAAGCTAAGAGGATGATGGAGGCGATGGTGGTGGATCAAAGCAAGTACGGATGAAGGAGACATCTTCTTCAACCTTGGTGATTCTTGATTCCATGGCATCGAACCGCATGTCAACTTGCAATTCCATGGCATCAAACTTGTCTCCAACAAAAGTCTGAAGACCATCGAACTTATCCAAAAGCTTTCGAAGAAGAGAGGAATTATCTTCAACTGGTAGGTTGCCTTCATCATCAGCGGGTTGAGCACCTTTTTTGACCCAAGAGCCATCATGCTCTTTGCGGTAACCAAAAGAAGCAATCACAGCAGCACCAATTAAAAAGGATCTCTTGATTGGAACATAAGGTTCAGAATCAAGAGGAATTTGAAAATGGCGAAAAAAGAGAGTGACAAGGTGTGGATATGGCAATGGAGCATTTAATCGCAATGCCTTATGCATGCGATATCTGACTAAGTGTGCCCAGTCAAGTTGACGCCTGGTATGAAAGGCCCACATGATAACAAGATCTTCCTCAGAAACCTGGGCAAGGTTGGAAGATCATGGTCCGGTCATATCCGCATGGTTGGTGCACACCAACTGGCGGGCATCATGTGCAGAGAAATCAAATTTCCAATCGTCATTCAGTGTACCTTCAAATGGGACACCGTCACTGGACAATTGGGTTAAGTCATGGAAAAGGGATTGGTCAATGACCATTTTTATCCCAAAAACCTCAGAAATCAAGGTGCTGTCCTGAATTTCAAGGTTACAATAAAAAGCTTTAACCAATTCAGGATAAATGACATGAAAGGTATGAGACCTAAGTTCTGAAATGCTTGAATGCAATCAAAACTTTCAGCAGAAAAGAATTCCATATCTATGAACTTAGGGTCGATAATGGAACGAGATGAGAAAAGGTTTGAGTACCGTTTCTGCTGTTCTTCAGAAGAAAACATTGTGGAAGAGGATAAGGAGGGTGGAATTGGTGTTGTGGATGCGTTGGTGGCTCCGGAACGATGAGCTCTTGAAGCCGAAGCAGAGGTGGATGAACCCTTACGTTTCTTTGATGATTCTGCCATATGATGGAGTTTTTGCAGATTTTAATCGGTGAAATCAAAAGAAAATTGAAAAAGAAGAAGATTGCAAGTTACGGGAGTCGATTTGATGAAGAAATGAGTAAGATAGGAAGGTTTGAAGGTTTGGGAATGGAGGGACGTCGCAAGGAGGGAGAGGCTGCGCAGGGATTTCTGAAAAACATGATATTTATAGACCAAGACGCATTGTAATCGATTACAAGTAATGGTAATCAATTACAGGTGGAGGCAGCCTACTGGTAATCGATTACATGAATACTGTAATCGATTACAGGCCATCTGTTCTAGTGTAATCGATTACAGTATTCATGTAATCGATTACCAGAACAAAATAATAGCCTTTTCCTAAAAGAAAACTTATTTCTAAGTCTAAAAACTTATACTATCTTAAGAGTTAATTATACTAACAAGAAAAGTAAACTAAATTAAACAGAAACAAGCGTCATACTTAATCAAAACACAATCAATCAATCATAAACTTTACCTATCCAAATCACTAAGGTCTAAAAGTCCTAATTCTCTTCTTATTGAAAAGAATATATCCTTTGGGAGAGGTTTTGTAAAGATATCAGCAAGCTGATTCTTTGTATCAACAAACTCTAGCAAACAATCTCCCTTTAGAACATGGTCTCTTAGAAAATGGTGCCTAATTTCTATATGTTTCGTTCTAGAATGTTGTACAGGGTTTTTGGATAGATTTATGGCACTAGTATTATCACACCTAATAGGTATGCGATCAAGAAGGATACCATAGTCAGATAATTGTTGCTTCATCCATAAAATCTATGCACAACAACTGCCAGCAGAGATATATTCAGCTTCAGCAGTGGATAAAGCAACACTGTTTTGTTTCTTACTATGCCATGAGACAAGAGCAGATCCAATAAATTGACAAGTTCCACTTGTGCTTTTTCTATCAGTTTTAGATCTGGAAAAGTCAGAATCAAAATATCCTATTAAGTTACATGTTGAGTTCTTAGGATACCATAATCCTAAATTGATTGTACCTAATAGATATCTCATGATTCTCTTTACTGCACTCAAATGTGATTGTTTGGGGTTGGATTGAAACCTTGCACACATGTATACACTAAACATAATATCAGGTCTACTAGCAGATAAATAGAGAAGAGATCTGATCATACCTCGATACTGTTTAATGTCTATAAACTGACCAGATTCATCTTTATCTAAGTAACAGCTAGTGCTCATCGGTGTAGCCATGTGTTTTGCACTTTCCATCCCAAATCTTTTGATCAATTCCTTGCAGTACTTGGCTTGGTTGATGAATATACCTCCTTGAGTTTGCTTGATTTGTAATCCCAGGAAGTACTTTAGTTCTCCCATCATTGACATTTCAAATTCACTTTGCATATCAAGGGAAAACTCCTTGCACAATGAATCATTAGTGAATCCAAAAATTATATCATCAACATATATTTGAACCAACAAAATATCATTATGCTTTCTCTTTATGAACAATGTGGTATCCACTTTTCCTCTAGAAAATTCTTTTTCTAGGAGAAAATTGCTTAAACGTTCATACCATGCCCTAGGGGCTTGTTTCAAACCATAAAGAGCCTTTTGCAATTTATAAACATGATTTAGTTTATCCGGGATTTCAAAACCTGGGGGTTGTTCAACATATACTTCTTCTTGAATTAAGCCATTTAGAAAAGCAATTTTAACATCCATTTGATAGAGCTTAAAATCCATTATGGATGCATATGCTAAGAGCATTCTAATGGCTTCTAATCTTGCAACAGGAGCATATGTTTCTTCATAGTCTATTCCCTCTTCTTTATTATACCCTTTTGCTACTAACCTAGCCTTATTTCTAATAATTATGCCATGTTCATCTAATTTATTTCTAAAAACCCATTTTGTTCCTATGACAGGATAATTTTCAGGTTTTTCTACTAGTTTCCACACATTGTTTCTTTCAAATTGATTCAGTTATTCTTGCATGGCAATGATCTAGTTATCATCTACTATGGCTTCTTTTATATTTTTAGGTTCAATCATAGAAACAAAAGTCATATTATTGCATAAATCTTTAAGAGAATATCTAGTTGTTACCCCTTTTGAGATATCACCAATAATGTTGTCAAGGGGATGATCTCTTGAGGCTTTCCATTCTCTTGGAAGTTCATTATTTGCTCTAACTCCATTATCTTGAGAATTCTCATTGCTTCCTTCATCTTTTTCTTTAGATTCATTTCCATGAATATGTGTATCTTCTAAGGAATCTGAAATATCATCTAAAAAATCCTTCCTTGGAAGAATGGCATTAGACTCGTCAAAGGAAACATGTATAGACTCTTCAATTGTCATTGTTCTTTTATTATATATTCTATAAGCTTTACTATGCAGAGAATATCCAAGAAAAATACCTTCATCTGACTTAACATCAAATTTTCCTAAGTTATCTTTTCCATTATTCAATACAAAACATTTACAACCAAAGATATGAAGATGTGAGATGTTCGGTTTTCTGCCATTGAACAATTCATATGGAGTTTTCTTTAAAATGGGTCTTATTAAAACCCTATTTAAAATGTAGCATGCAGTGTTAACGGCTTCAGCCCAAAAGTATTTTGGAAGAGGAGTATCATTTAATAAAGTTCTAGCAATCTCTTCCAAAGATCTATTTTTCCTTTCAACAACACCATTTTGTTGAGGGGTTCTTGGTGCGGAAACGTTATGCTCAATCCCATGCTTATCACAAAATAATTCAAATTCTTTATTTTCAAACTCACCCCCATGATCACTCCTAATAGATATAATCTTGAGACTTTTCTTATTTTGAATGATTTTTGCAAGTTTTCTAAATGCTTGAAATGCATCATTCTTATGAGTGATAAAGAAAGTCCATGTGTATCTAGAATAATCATCAACTATAACAAGAGCATAGTAACTTCCTCCAAAACTCATGATTCTAGAAGGACCAAACAAATCCATATGTAGTAATTGTAAAGGTTGCGTAGATGAAACAATGTTTTTAGATTTGAAAGAAACTCTAGTTTGTTTTCCCTTTTGACATGCATCACATAGTCTATCTTTTTCAAATCTTAGTTTTGGCAAACCAACAACTAAATCTTTTGATATTAATCTATTTAAGTGTTCCATGTTTATATGTGCAATCCGTTTATGCCACAACCATGGATCATCATCTTTACTAAGAAAACATTGATTATTATCTAGTTTTTGACTTAAGTCTATCTATTAAACATTGTTGACTCTAAACCCTATATGCTTTATTTTTGTATCATGTTCATGTTCAATGACACACTTTTGAGAATCAAATGATACCAGATAGGCTTTGTCACATAATTGACTCACACTAAGCAGACTATGTTTAAGACCTTCAACAAGTATAACATTTTCAATGGAGGTTGAAGAATTTGTACCTATTTTTCCAACTCCAAGAATTCTACCTTTATTGTTGTCACCATAAGTTACATGTCCGCTTTTCTTGGGAGAGATATGTGTGAATTTTGATGCGTCTCCCGTCATATGTTTTGAACATCCGCTATCTATGTACCACTTTTTCCTCAAGGGTTCCTACAAAATCAAGGTTGTGACTTAGGTACCCAAACTTTATTGGGTCCTGAAGTGTTAGTATGAATAACGGATCCTTTTGGGACCCAAATCATTTTAATATTGTTACAAATTCCTTCTAAAATAGCATGTAGATGTGCCATGCCCTTTTCTTCCACAATAAAAACAAGTAATGAAAGGGGAATTATATTTTTGTGAAGAAGAAAAGAAATTTTTGTAAAATTTTTGTTGTTTTTCTGGTTTGTATCCAAGTCCTGCTTTATCAAAAATACATCTTTGATTTCCTAATATGACATCCAAGTTATTTTTGCCAATAGAAAATTTAGCAAGTGAATTTTTTAAATCTTTAATTTCTTTTACATACTTGCTACAACGTTTGCATGAATCAGATATAACTTTTTCATCAAGAGTAGTAGAGACAAGAATTTTATTATTTGATTTGGAATTTGAAACTTCAGTTTTAAGATGATCTAATTCTTTATTTAATTTTGAAATTTCATTTTCCAATTTTGAAATTGTTTTCTTAGAGGATGAAACTAACTTTGCAAGTTTAATTGATTCTTTATGCAAATCAGCAAATGCATCTTGTAATTCATCAAAAGAAATGAATAAGTTGTTATTTGAAGATGTTACCTCTTCATCACTTTCATAACTTTTTGCCATTAGACATAGATTTATCTCTTCATTCTCTGAATCCTCAGATGATTCCATATCATTGTCATCCCACGTGATGTAGGCCTTCTTCATCTTCTTTTCACTGAAATTTTTCTTTTCAGATTTCTCCATTCTTTTCTTGAAGATTGGGCAATCAACTCTCAGATGTCCAGGTTGATTACATTCAAAGCATTTTAGAGTAGAGGATGAATCTTCTATCCTTCTTTTAGGTTTAAAATTTGGTTTCTTTTGATTTCCTCTGACTCTCAGGCACTTGTTGAATCTTTTTACAAAAAGACTAATATCTTCATCATTATTCAAGTCAATTGAATCTTCTTTATCATTGTCTTCTTGGATTGCAGATGAGGCTTTAAGAGCGATTCCCTTCTTCTTCTTATCAGTTTCTTCATGTTGATTTAATCTCAATAATTCTATTTCATGCTCCTGCAATTTTCCAAATAACGTAGCAAGAGACATACTAGACAAATCTTGAGATTCTGTGATGGCTGTTACCTTTGGTTGCCATTCTCTATTAAGACATCTTAAAACTTTATTTACTAGATCTTCATTTTGAAAAGTTTTTCCTAGAGATGCAAGATGATTAACTATGTCTGTGAACCTCTTTTGCATGTCTTGTATACTTTCATTTACATTCATCCTAAACAGTTCATATTCACGAGTTAATGTGTTTATCCTAGATCTTTTAACATTTGTTGTGCCTTCATGTGTTACTTGTAGGGTATCCCACATATCCTTAGCACTTTTACAATTTGAAACCCTAAAGTATTCATCTATTCCTAGGGCAGATGTAATAATATTTTTGGCCTTTAAGTTATATTGTACTAATCTTCTTTCTTCCTCAGTCCAATCTGCTCTAGGTTTTTCTATTGTTGCACTTCCGGCCACTATAGAGGGAACATAAGGTCCTTGTTCTATGGCTTCCCAAATATTTAAATCTATTGCCTCTATAAAGATTTGCATGCGGGTTTTCCAATAGTGGTAACCCACTCCATTAAAGATGGGAGGTCTATTTATAGAATTTCCCTCGGGAAACAAGTAGTTTGATGAGGCCATAATTCTTGAAGCTTCTAAACTTTATACAAGAATGAAGCTCTAATACCACTTGTTAGACAAGTGGCCTCAGATATCTTAAGAAGGGGGGGTTGAATTAAGATATTACAAACTACTTCCCCAATTAAAATTCTATTTCACTTTCTATTCAAGTTATAAATTCCCTTAATAATGAACTTCTTAAATATTAAAATAGAACAATTTGAATATGAATATAAAACAATAATAAATAAAGAAGTTTAAGGGAAGAAAAAGTGCAAACTCAGATTTATACTGCTTCGGCCACACCCTTGTGCCTACGTCCAGTCCCCAAGCAACCCGCTTGAGAGTTCCACTATCTTGTAAATTCCTTTTACAAGTTCTAAACACACAAGGACAATCCTTCCTTTGTGTTTAGAATTCTTTTACAACAAGAGACCCTCGGTCTCTTAATCCCTTTTCAGAATAAAGAAGAAGAGAAGAAGAAATCTCTCTTGAAAGAGATAGATTGAACAATTTGAGCACTCAAATAATTCCTTATTGAATCACAAGTGTTTTGGCCAAGGAATTTGTAAGAGGATAAAACGATTTTACTTTTTAAGAGGATAAGACCTTTTTGTTCTTAAAAACTCTTAGCAAATTCGTGTCTCAAGTCACATATATATAAGCCTTTGATGGCCATTTAAGAATGAAATAAAAAGATGTGACTATTGAGAATATTTTCTGAAAATCTCCTTTGGTAATCGATTACAGTATATGTGTAATCGATTACAAGCTTTAAAATTTGAATTAAAATGTTCAGTAACTGCTGGTAATCGATTACCATATATGTGTAATCCATTACACAGTGCAAATTTTGAATTCAAATTTTAATAGCTGTTGTAAATCATTTTTGGCCACTGGTAATCGATTACATTCTCTGGTAATCGATTACCAGAGAGTAAATCTCTTGAAAAAAAACTTTTTTAATTTAAATTTCTTGGCCAAACCTTTTGCTACTTCAATTGGAATTCCCTTCCTATTTAATATACCCTTCCTAAGACTCTAGAGACTGTCTTGATCATCCATCTTGAATATCTTTAATTTCTTTGTCTTGAATAAAGCTTTGAGAAGCATGTGATCCATGTGATCCTTTGGCATCATCAAAACATTCAGCTTGATCCTTTGTCTACACATCTTTATCTAGATAGCAAGCAGTGCTCATTGGTGTAGCCATGTGCTTAGCATTTTCCATGTCGAATTTGTGGATTAACTCTTTGCAATACTTGGATTGATTGACAAAGATACCATCCTTAGTTTGTTTAATTTGTAATCCAAGAAAGAAGTTAAGTTCTCCTATCATTGACATTTCAAACTCACTTTGCATGTCATGGGAGAATTCCTTGCACAACAATTCGTTAGTGGATCCAAAAATAATGTCATTAACATAAATTTGAACTAATAAAATATCATGTGATTTTCTCTTTATAAAAAGAGTAGTATCCACTTTTCCTCTAGAAAAGTCCTTTTCTAAAAGGAACTTACTTAGACGCTCGTACCAAGCCCTAGGGGCTTGTTTCAAGCCATATAAAGCCTTTTTCAATTTATAAACATGATTTGGCTTATCCAATATTTCAAAACCTGGTGGTTGTTCAACATATACTTCTTCTTGAATTAAGTCATTCAGAAAAGCACTTTTAACATCCATTTGATAAAGCTTAAAAATTCATTATGGATGCATATGCTAAGAGCATTCTAATGGCTTCTAATCTAGCAATTGGAGCATATGTTTCCTCATAATCTATACCTTCTTCTTGATTATATCCTTTTGCAACTAATCTAGCCTTATTTCTAATGATTATTCCATGTTCATCTAACTTATTTCTAAATACCCATTTTGTTCCTATTATGGGATAATTTTTAGGTTTCTCTACAAGTTCCCACACATTGTTTCTTTCAAATTGATTCAGTTCTTCTTGCATGGCAATAATCCAGTTATCATCTACTATGGCTTCTTTTATATTTTTAGGTTCAATCATAGATACAAAAGCCATATTATTGCATAAATCTTTAAGAGAATGTCTAGTTGTTACCCCTTTTGAGATATCACCAATAATGTTGTCAAGGGGATGATCTTTTGAAGCTTTCCATTCCTTTGGAAGTTCATCATTGGATTTGACTTCTTCTGGAGGATCTTCATTGCTTCCTTTACCTTCTCCTTTAGAATCTTGTCCATGAATATGCATTTGTTCTAAAGATTCTGCAATATCATCTAGCATATTCTTTCTTGACAAGATAGCATTAGATTCATCAAAAGTAACATGAATGGATTCCTCAATATTCATAGTTCTTTTATTATATATCCTATATGCTTTGCTTTGTAATGAATATCCAAGAAAGATGCCTTCATCAGATTTTGCATCAAATTTTCCTAGATTATCTTTACCATTATTAAGCATAAAACATTTGCAACCAAAAACATGTAGATGTGAAATGTTGGGTTTTCTACCATTATATAACTCATATGGGGTTTTCTTTAAAATGGGTCTTATTAAGGCCCTATTCATGATGTAACATGCAGTATTGACCGCTTCAGCCCAAAAATATTTTGGAAGAAAAGTATCATTTAATAAAGTTCTAGCAATTTTTTCCAATGACCTATTTTTCCTCTCAACAACTCCATTTTGTTGAGGGGTTCTAGGTGCAGAAAAATTGTGTTCAATACCATGTTCTTCACAAAATGATTCAAAATCTTTGTTTTCAAACTCACCCCCATGATCATTTCTAATGGATGCAATCTTAAGATTTTTCTTGTTTTGTATAACTTTAGCAAGTTTTCTAAATGCTTGGAATGCATCACTTTTATGAGTAATAAATAAAGTCCAAGTATATCTAGAGAAATCATCAACTATAACAAGGGCATAGTAATTTCCTCCAAAACTCATGGTTCTAGATGGACCAAATAAATCCATATGCAATAATTGTAAGGGTTGAGTGGTTGAAACAATATTTTTAGGTTTGAATGAGACTCTAGTTTGTTTGCCCTTTTGACATGCATCACATAGTTTATCTTTTTCAAATTTCAATTTAGGCAAACCAACTACTAAATCTTTTGAAATTAATTTGTTTAAGTGATCCATGTTTATGTGAGCAATTCTTTTATGCCATAACCATGGATCATCATCTTTGCTAAGAAAACAATGATTGTTATCTAGTTTTAGGCTTAAGTCTATCATGTATACATTGTTGACTCTATGTCCTACATGCTTTATATTAATGTCATGCTTATGTTCTATAAGACATTTTTGAGAATCAAATGATACTAGATAGCCTTTGTCACATAATTGACTAACACTAAGCAGGCTATGCTTAAGACCTTCAACAAGTAGAACATTTTCAATGGAGTTTGAAGAATTTGTACCTATTTTACCAACTCCAAGGATTCTACCTTTGTTGTTGTCACCATATGTTACATGCCCGCTTTTCTTGGGAGAGATATGTGTAAACTTTGATGCATCTCCAGTCATATGTTTTGAGCATCCGCTATCTATGTACCACTCCTTCCTCAAAGACACCTACATAATCAAGTTTTTGACTTAGGTACCCAAACTTTATTGGGTCCTTGTGTGTTAGTGTAAACTAAGGATCCTTTTGGGACCCATATCATTTTAATGTTGCTGTAGTTTTTCTTAAAGTAGCAAGTAGATATGCCATGTCCTTTTCTTCCACAGTAAAAACAAGTGATAGAACTAGAATTATATTTTTGTGTGGAAGTAGAGAAATTTTTATGAAATTTTTGTTGTTTTTCAGATTTATATCCTAGTCCAGCCTTATTGGAGACATATCTTTGTTTTCCTAATATGACATCTAAATTATTTTTACTATAAGAAAATTTTGCAAGTGAGTTTTTCAACTCTTTAATTTCTTTTTCATATTTTTCACAACAGCTACAAGAATCTGATATTTTCTTGTCAGAAATAGTAGAGATATGAACTTTTTCATTTGAGTTAGAAATTGAGACTTCATTTCTAAGATGATCTAATTCTTTGTTTAATTTTGAAATTTCATTTTCTAAATTTGAAATTGTTTTCTTAGAAGATGAAACTAATTTTGCAAGTTTAATTGACTCTTTATGCAAATCAGCAAATGCATCTTGTAATTCATCAAAAGAAATGGATAAGTTATTTGAAGATGTTACCTCTTCATCACTTTCATAACTTTTAGCCATTAGGCAGAGGTTTATCTCTTCATTTTCTGAATCTTCAGAAGATTCCATATCCTTTTCATCCCATGTGATGTATGTTTTCTTCAATTTCTTTTCACTAAAATTTTTCTTTTCATACTTCTCCATCTTTTTCTTGAAGATGGGACAATTAACCCTCAGATGTCCAGGTTGATTGCACTCAAAGCACTTTGGAGTAGAAGATGAAGTTTTTGTCCTTCTTTTAGATTTAAAATTGGGTCGCCCTTGATTTCCTCTTACTTTAAGAAACTTGTTGAATCTTTTTACAAAAAGGCTTAGATCATCATCTTCATCTAGATCATTTTCCTTATCACTTTCTTCTTGGATTGAAGATGAGGCTTTAAGAGCAATTCCCTTCTTTTTCTTGTCATTTTCTTCATGTTGGCGTAATCTCAATAATTCCATTTCGTGTTCCTGTAACTTTCCAAATAGAGTGGCAAGAGACATGTTAGATAAATCTCTTGATTCAGTAATGGCTGTTACTTTAGGTTGTCATTCTCTGCTTAAACATCTTAGCACTTTGTTTATGAGATCTTCATTTTGAAATTATTTCCCTAAGGCTGCAAGATGATTTACTATATGTGTAAATCTCTTTTGCATGTCTTGAATGCTTTCATTTGCATTCATCCTAAACAGTTCATACTCATGAGTTAGTGTGTTTATCCTAGATCTTTTAACATCTGTAGTTCCTTCATGTGTTAATTGTAGAGTGTCCCACATTTCCTTAGCACTCTTACAATTTGAAACCCTGAAATATTCATCCATTCCCAGGGCAGATGTTATTATGTTTTTGGCTTTTAAATTGTATTGTACTCGTCTTCTATCCTCTTCAGACCATCTATCTCTAGGTTTTTCTATTGTTATGCTTTCACTTGATGTGCTTCCATCTATTGTAATTCTTTCTACTGTGGTGGGTATATAAGGCCCTATTTCTATGGCTTCCCAAATACTTAAGTCTATTGCCTCAATAAAAATTTGCATTCGGGTTTTCCAGTAGTGGTAACCCTCTCCATTAAAGATTGGAGGTCTATTGATAGAATTTCCTTCTGGAAATAAGAAGTTTGCTGAGGCCATTTTTCTTGAAGCTTCTAAACTTTATACAAGAATGAAGCTCCGATACCACTTGTTAGACAAGTGGCCTCAGATATCTTAAGAAGGGGGGGGGGGGTTGAATTAAGATATTACAAACTATTTCCCCGATTAAAATTCTATTTCACTTTCTATTCAAGTTACAAATTCCCTTAATAATGACCTTCTTAAATATTGATTCAAATAGAACAATCTGAATATAAATATAAAACAATAATAAATAAAAGAGTTTAAGGGAAGAGAAAATGCAAACTCAGATTTATACTGGTTCGGCCACACCCTTGTGCCTACGTCCAGTCCCTAAGCAACCCGCTTGAGAGTTCCACTATCTTGTAAAATCCTTTTACAAGTTCTAAACACACAAGGACAATCCTTCCTTTGTGTTTAGAATTCTTTTACAACAAGAGACCCTCGGTCTCTTAATCCCTTAGAGAATTAGAAAGAGAAGAAGAATGAATCTCTCTTGAAAGAGATAGATTTTACAATCTGAGCACTCAAATGATTCCTTAATGAATTGCAATTGAATTGGCCAAGGAATTCTTAAGAGGATAAAATGATTTTGCTCTTTGAGAGAATAAACACTTGTTGTTCTGAAAAACTCTGAGCAAATTCGTGTTCTAAGTCACATATATATAGACCATTGGTGGTCATGTAAAAACCTTTTGAGAAGTTGTGACTCTTAGAAACATTTTTCTGAAAAACTTGTCTAGTAATCGATTACAGGATTTGTGTAATCGATTACAACTTTTAAAATTTGAATTAAAACGTTTATTAATTGCTGGTAATCGATTACCAATATTGTGTAATCGATTACACAGTCTAAAATTTGAATTCAAATATTTAGTAGTTGTTGTAAAGTATTTTTGGCCACTGGTAATCGATTACATCCTCTGGTAATCGATTACCAGAGATTAAATCTCTTGAAAAACACTTTTTAGCTTAAATTACTTGGCCAAACCTTTTGCTATATCAATTAGGAATTCCCTTCCTAAAATACTAGTGATCATCTTGATGTCCTGGCTTGTATTCTTGAATCATTATCTTGAATTTAAACTTGAAAAGCCCATTTGCATCATTTGTATCAAATCATCATGATCATCATCAAAACATCAAAGATATTTGCTTCTACAGCGACTCAACCCCGTCATTCTAGATGTGGTGAAAAAGGAAGTGACCAAGGTCTTACAAGCTGGAATCATCTACCCCATTTCTGATAGCCAGTGGGTGAGTCCAGTCTAAGTGGTTCCTAAGAGGACAGGCCTCACAGTGATCAAGAATGAAAAGGATGAGCTTATCACTACAAGAGTGCAAAACAGCTGGCGAGTCTGCATTGATTATAGGAGGCTGAACCAGGTAACCAGAAAAGATCATTTTCCCCTGCTATTCATTGATCAAATGCTTGAGTGCCTGGCAGGTAAGTCTCATTACTGTTTTCTTCATGGCTTGTTTGGTTATTTACAAATTCATATTGCTCCTGAGGATCAAGAAAAGACCACATTCACCTGTCCCTTTGGCACTTTTGCCTATAGGAGGATGCCCTTTGGCCTATGCAACACCCCTGGTACCTTCCAGCGGTGTATGCTTAGCATTTTTAGTGATTTTTTTTAGAGTTGCATAGAGATGTTTATGGATGATTTTAGTGTTTATGGATCCTCTTTTGATGCATGTTTGGATAGTCTGGATAGAGTTCTTAGTAGATGCATTGAAACTAACCTTGTGCTGAATTTTGAAAAATGTCACTTCATGGTAGAACAAGGTATAGTTTTAGGGCATATCATTTCCAATAGGGGTATAGAGGTAGACCCTGCAAAAATAAATGTTATTTCACAATTTCCTTACCCCTCTTGCATGCGAGAGGTTCGTTCTTTTCTTGGTCATGCAAGGTTTTATAGGCGCTTTATCAAGGATTTTAGCAAAGTGGCCCTTCCATTATCCAATTTGCTACAAAAGGAGGTGGAGTTTGATTTTGATGACCAATGCAAAGAGGCTTTTGATTGCCTCAAGCGTGCGATGACTACCACCCCTATCATTCAGGCACCTGATTGGACAGCCCCATTTGAGCTAAGGTGTGATGCATCCAATTACGCATTGGGGGTTGTCCTTGCTCAAAAGATTGATAAGCTGCCTCGGGTGATCTACTACGCTTCCAAAACTTTGGATGCTGCTCAAGCAAATTACACTACCACAGAGAAGGAGCTATTAGCGATAGTTTTTGCTCTTGAAAAATTTCGTTCATATTGTTTATACTGACCATGCAGCTCTAAAGTACCTATTGAAGAAGGCTGAACCAAAGCCTAGATTGATCAGGTGGATGCTTTGGCTCCAAGAGTTTGATTTGGAGATCCGTGATCGGAGTGGGGCACAGAATCTCGTGGCTGACCACTTGAGTAGGATTGAGCGTGCGTCTGAGGACTCACCCATTCGAGATGATTTTCCGGATGACCATTTGTACATTCTATATAGTATTTATGATTCCTTCCCCACTCCTTGGTTTGCTAATATTGTGAATTATTTGGTTGCTTCTATTTTTTCTCCCTTAGCATCTAAAGCTCAAAATGATAAAATTAAGAGCGATGCTAAGCATTATATTTAGGATGAACCCTATTTGTGGAAGTTGTGCAGTGACCAGGTTATTAGGAGATGCATTCCAGACCATGAGATTGACTCAGTCCTGCAATTCTGTCATTCTTCCACACCAAGTGGACATCTTGGCATACAGAGGACAACTCGCAAGGTGCTTGACTGTGGTTTCTATTGGCCCACCATCTTCAAGGATGCGTGGAGAATCTGTAGCACTTGTGAGCCTTGTCAGAGAGCAGGCGGCTCACTTTCATGGAGACAGCAAATGCCTCAACAAACCATGTTATTTTGTGAGGTGTTTGATGTTTGGGGTATAGATTTTATGGGGCCTTTCCCTGTCTCTTTTGGTTTTGTTTATATTCTCCTTGTTGTTGATTATGTTTCAAAATAGGTGAAAGCCAAACCCACCAGAACTAAAGATTCTAAGGTTGTTGTGGATTTTGTTAGATCTAATCTTTTTTGCAGGTTTGGAGTCCTTAGAGCCATTGTTAGTGATCAAGGCACCCATTTTTGTAACAGATCGATGTATGCCGTGCTAAAAAAGTATGGGGTCATGCACAAAATTTCCACACCTTACCACCCCCAAACTAATGGGCAGGCTGAGATTTCAAATAGGGAGATAAAAAGGATTTTAGAGAAGATTGTGCAGCCGAACAGAAAGGATTGGAGCACCAGGCTAGATGATGCTCTTTGGGCGCATAAGACTGCCTACAAAGCACCCACAAGAATGTCTCCTTATCGGGTTGTCTTTGGCAAGGCATGTCATCTTCCTGTAGAGATAGAGCACAAAGCCTACTGGGCTATAAAGACCTGCAGCTTCTCTATTGATCAAGCTGGAAAGGAAAGGAAGTTGCAACTAAGTGACCTGCAACTTATCGGGTTTTCTAGTTTAATTTTGTTAGGTTTTCTAGGTTATTTTTGTTATTTTGGTTTTATGTTTTGTGTACAACATTGCATGCTCTCTTTGAATTATAGGTTATGTACAGGTAATGGGTAATTGTTTTTGAAATAGGAGTTTCTTGGCATTTTGTGAATTGAAATCCTTGTTTTTACTCTACATGTCAAGTTAGTTTTGAAAGTTCGAATTGAAGGTGATAGATTTACCCTTGGTGAGAATTTGAGCCATCATCATCTATTTTATTCGGTGTGTTTTGCCCCATTGATTGCTTGCACAATAGCCTTGGCTTGACTCTTGTTGATACTTCTTGCTTCACATGCATGTTGGGACATGATTTAGGCATTTTATTCTTATAAGCCTCTAGCCAAATGAGCCTACCCTGAATTAATTCCTTTGATAGCCCCTTTGAGCCTATGTTCCCCTTTCTTTGTTTTGAAGCTCATTACAAGCCTTAAGTGAAAAACCATGATTTCACCGTACCCTTAAGGAATTTTGGAGCTTTGGAATTGTTTTGGGAATAAGTGTGAGGTGGGGGGGGGGGGGGGGGGGTATGTTTCATCGGATGATATGTTTTTATTGGCCATGCTTGATGATGTATACATATATTGCCTAATTGTTGCTTGAATTTTCAATTGCTTTCAAATGCTACTGTCCACGTTAAAAAAAAATAAAAAAAATCAAATAATAAATAAATAAATAAATAATGAAGTTGAATAAATGAGATCTTGATTTGAAGACTTGGATTGGTTGAAGACTTGTTTGATTTTGTTTTGAGTTTATTTTCTAAGGCTTAATTTGTAATTTTGGTTTTGGGGTTTATTACTTTTTCTTACTTCCCACTTATTCCTCATTGCTCCTCTATTCCTTTGGGTTTTAGCTACTATCCCATACTTTCATCTACCTTTTCCTTGGCCCCATTACAACCTTAAAAGACCTTTTGATCGTCATGTGCATGTGCTTGTGATGTGGTTTTCAATTTTAAAGTCTTGCCAAGTCTGTGGTGTTTGTTTTCATGGGTGCTCTAAGAGTAAACAGTAGCCTAGACACTTGAGAGATAAAGTGCATATCTTGTGAGGCTCTATCACTTTTCATTCTTGAGCTGATTGACTATCTTGCCATGTTTGAGATGCTTGGATGATTCTCGTGACGGCCTTGACTCTTTAACTCTTTACGTGTTGGATGTTACCCATTCTATTCATTCCTTGAGATTCATTGAGAAATATGTAATTGTTGTTGTGTCTGTTTGTTTCTCTTTAATGTCATTGGATTTGTCCCTTGCTTTTTTTTATTATTTTGCCCAGGAGTGCAAAAGGCTAAGTGTGAGGGGATTTGATGTGTCATCATTTTCTCCTATTTCTTAACCCTTTTTGTCACCATTTTAATTACTGATTAGCCTTAATTGTCAAATTAATTATGTATTTTTATCATTTGGGCCTACTGGATTAATTTTGTGTTTTTAATTTAATTTCTGGAGAATTATAAGCAATTGGGCTTGAATCCAGAATTGGGCTTAGACTTGAAGAGAGCAGACTATTTTATTCTACAAAATCTTATCTCGTCTAGATACTATTTCATCTAGATTTTATCTTATCATATCTAGATTGTATCTCATATAGATATTATTTCATCTAGATCTTATCTAGATTTTATTTCATCTAGATATTATTTCATCTAGATTTTGTCTTATCTTATCTTATTTAGATTTTATTTTATTTATGGGCTTGGACTTAAAACAGCGAGTTCATTTGAAAACGCAAATATTCAAGCAATTTTGATGAACCCGCTTAGCGCAGCATGCGCGCTAAGCGAATTCATCGCGTTTTCTAGAAAAAACACAGAAAATGAAGTTCGTTTTCTTCTCTTTTTTGAGCCTCTTTAAGGCATATCAAGCATGCAAACCAGTCAAAACTATCTACATAGCACAATCATTCACAATGTCCTAATTTTTAACTTATCTAATATCATTAAAACCCTAATAATTAAAAGCTAAATTCTATGGTTTTCTATCCTAAGGTTCACCAAAGTAAAAGAGTAAATGGAATGTGGAACTTACTTGGATTTTTGTTTGCTGAAGATGTGGAAAGAATGAATGCAAGAATGCACGAATTTGGTAAGAGAAAGGATGCAGGCAGTGTTCTGAAAATTTCAGGCAAAGGTGAGTGTAACTGATGTTACACTCACTTAAGCAATTTTTGACCCTCTCGCTTAGCGAACCACAACGCTAAGCGAGCCAGAGAAACATTTGGTTTCTCAAAAATGTTCGCTTAGCGGGACTGCGCGCTTAGCCCAAACTTAAAATTCAAACTGAATTTTTTTTTCATAAAGTTGGGCTTAGCGCACAGAAGGGGTGCTTAGTGAGTTCTGCATATCAAAATACCTGCAACTCTCGCTGAGCCTGGCTCTGGGCCGGCTTAGCTAATATAATGCATCTTGAATATAGAGGGGCAGGTGCTTAGCGGATGATGGATCGCTTAACACTGCTATGGCTGCAAGGAATTGGGCTTAGCTAGCATGAGTAGTGCTTAGCTCAATGAACCCCAATTTAGGTTGCATCGAAATGGGCTCAGTGGCGACGTCTCGTGCTTAGCCAGTGAATACAATGCGCTTAGCGAGCAGGCCATCGCTTATCCCAATTCAGATCGAATTAAAATGGGCTTAGCTCAGCCTTGGCCAGCTTAGCAGACCAAATCGGCTTAAGATGTAAGGGTTGAACACTAAGCGCGAGAGACTCTCCGCTTAGCGAAAGGAATGATTTTCAGAAAAAAGTTTCTAAGTTATATCTGAGTCCTTTTATCAAGAAGTTTGAAACCCTTATATCTATCATTCAAAAACAAGTTGATATACCCCAATGTAATGATTATGAAGCAAGTTCCGCATTATACAATGCATAAAAAAGAATAGAATAACAGAAATTAGAACTGGGTTACCTCCGAGGAAGTGCTTCTTTAATGGCATTAGCTTGACGCTTTTACCTCAATGGGCGATCAAATATTGGTCCTCACCTTCAGGACTTCTTCTTCAACCTCTATCACTTGCAAGCAAACATTATGCTCTGGCACTGGCTTGTTTTCTTCAAAAAGATCAAAATTCATCTTCTGATCTTTAAAACCCATCTCCAATGTCTTTCTTCCCATATCAATTATGCAACTTGCAGTTGACATAAAGGGACGTCCCAAAATGACTGGAACCTCACGGTATTCCTCCACATCCATGACCATAAAATCAACTGGAAAGACCATATGTTTCACTCTTATCAGAACATCCTCAATTACCCTGTAAGGTCTTGTGATGGATCGGTCAGCAAGTTGTAAAGTCATTCTCGTGGGCATGATTTCCAACTCTCCCAACCTTCTACACATAGAGAGTGGTATTAGGTTGATACTGCTCCCAAATCAATGTGATCCTTTCCCACAGTGACTTCACCGATTGAACAAGGAATAGTAACACTTCCAGGGTCCTTATGTGTTGGTGGAAGAATTCTCTGTATTACAGCACTGTAGTTGCCTTCCACAACAACATTCTCCTGGTGGATGTATTTGTTTTTCCTCGTCAACATATCTTTCAGAAATTTTGAGTAGAGTGGCATTTGTTGTAAAGCTTCACCAAAAGGCATAGTTATTTCCAGTTTCTTGAAAATGTCAGGAATCTCGCCAAATGGCGGTCCTTGTCCTTCTTGGAAGGTACCACTAGATATTGTACTTCTGTATCCTTATTTGAAGCTTTTTCTTTCTTCTTCTCTCTTGCTTTCTCACTTCTACTCTTTTCTTTCCCTTCTTTATTTTTTTAAACTTTTTCTTTTTCTTTTTCTTTTTCTACCTCTATTTCTTTTTCTTGGTCGTTTATTTCTTTCTCCTCGACCATTACTAGTTTTTCACTCTCCTGACTTGTCATATCTATTACCTCCTCTTTCTTTTTCTTAGTTCCATCCTTTACAACAATTTGTTTCTCCAAAGCCACCCCATCCTCATCCTCAACTACCAAACGCTTCTTGTATCTTGTCATCACAACATTACATTCCTCTTTGGGATTCTTTTCTGTGTTCGCCCCAAAGCTATTGGATGACTTTTCAGCTAATTGTTTGGCTAGTTGACCCACCTGGATCTCAAGGTTCTTCAATGCTGACTTAGTGCTTTTGTGATTTAACATGGTCACCTGCATGAATTGAATCAGAGTCTCCTCCAACTTGGTTGTCCTCTGAAAAATGTTAGACCCTTGTTGAGGCGGCATGTTGGAAGGTCCACCCTGGTCTTTGTTGAATTGATTACCAGGGTGTGATCTCCACTGTCCTTGTTGGTTGTAAGGACCCTACTGGAAACCTTAGAATCCACCTTGATTGTATCCCTGCCTTTGTTGATTCCCCATGTAGCTAACCTCTTGCATTTGCTCTTCAAAAGGAATGCAAAGGCCGGATTCATGAGTACCACCACATATGGTACAACCTGTAATCTGCAAAATAGAAGGTTGTAAAGGTTGACCATTAGACAAGTTAGTTAGCAACTTACTCAAGGTTTCTGTCAAGATCTCAAGTTGCCTAGAGAGCAACTTATTTTGTGCTAACACAGCGTCTTGTGATGATAACTCCAGTAAACTCTTCTTAGTGGGTTGATGCACTCTATCACGTAGAATGGCGTGATCATGGGCATATATGTTTTCAATCAACTCCATTGCTTCTTCAAGGGTTTTCAGTTTTATTTTTTCCCCTACAAAAGCATCTAACAACTACTTAGATTGTGGCCTCAACCCATCTATGAATATGTTAAGCTGGGTTGGCTTAGAGAGTCCATGGGTGGGGGTCTTTCTTAACAAACCTCTAAACCTCTCCAATGCTTCACTTAGGGATTCATCAGGGAACTGATGAAATTGCAGCTTTCCCTTTCGCAGTCTTTGACTCGGGGAAGTATTTCTTCAGAAATTTCTCAACAACTTCTTCCTAGGTCTTCAAACTATTACCCTTAAATGAATGGAGCCACCTCTTGGCTTCTCCTGGCAAGGAAAATGAAAATAGGCTGAGTTTAATGGCTTCATCTGGCACGCCTGCAATCTTTACAGTGTTACAAATTTCAATGAATGTTGCCAAATGTGCATAGGGGTCCTCATTTGGTAATCCTTGGAATAAGTTCCCCTGTATTAAATGAATTAAAGAATGAGGGTAGTTTATATTGTGAGCTTGGACTTCCGGACGTGCGATGCTGGTAAAGAATTGTGGCACTGAACTGCTTGAGTACTCCTCAACCCTTTGTTGGTGTTCATCAACCATGATAATGACTTCTTGTAAATATGTCGCGGATTCCCTTCATGATGGTGAGTCAGATGATGTAGAATCAGAAAAATGAGCTTCTTCCTCTAGAATGGAACCTACTGTCCTGTCTTGTAGTAATTTTCTTCTCCTCTCGGCTCTGTTCCTTCTTAACGTAGCTTCAATCTCCAAGTCCAGAGGAACTAAATTGCCTGTGGGAGATCTATGCATATAAAACACTAACGGAAACAACGGTTATCCAGTTCAAGAAGAAAACAAATATGAATCGAAAGAAAATATTCACAGTTAATCAAAGAATAAAGAATAGACACCTAGGACTAAACTAACTTTCCTAATAGAAAGAAGTTCCCCGACAACGGTGCCAAAAACTTGTTCGAACCCGGCAAGTGCACCGGATCGCGCAAGTAGTATAAACCGATAAGAACCGAGTATCAAACTCTCAGGGAACTTGTGTTACTTGGTAAAGTTATATTCAGTGAATAGGTGTATTGTATGAAAAGATATGTGTGGACTATGAACAGGTATATAAACTAACTATTAAAAAGAAAAATCATGTGAGTAATGATGTGTAAAGACAAGTAGACAATGTGTTGGTCTTCCTATTAGGTGCCTGGTGTTATAAGGATATTCTCTACTTAACAATGCTCATGTGTTCTATGGTGTCTCCTGAAATGCTAAACCTCGATCCCTCGTGATAGTCTAGCCTAATCCTGATCAAGCATCATCCCCAGATCCCTCTTGTTGGACTAAACTTGACCAGAACCGCATTAAGACAAACATACAAACAACTAGGTTACCATACCCCGATCCCTTGTGATAATACAATAAACTAGCCCTGTCCTATCATGTTCTAAGAATCTGACCAGTTCCCACTGTTGAATGATCCTAACAAAGCATGCATCTACGTGATCAAGGCAAAAGCATACTAAAATGACGTACTGATAGCACAGAGAACACATAAAACATCGTTAAATAGATATAAAGGTATTTACATCAAGTACCTACAAGGAAGAACCAACATAGGATTTAGCTTTCCATATCTGGGAAGCTTCCTTTACAACAAAGAGAAGAGAAAAATGAAGGATTGAAGAAATACAAGTAGTGGGGATGTCTCCTCCACCTCTAGAACCTCACAATCACTCACAGACTCATCTCATGCTCTCAGGATGGCTTCCTCTTCAAGCTCAGTTCTCTGTCAGTTTTCGCACAGCAAAAGCTCTCAAAACTCTCTCGAACTTGGACCTTTCTCTCTCTAGAAATCTCTAAACATGCAGAAGCTTTGAGAAATGTCCAAACTCCCTCTCCATTTCTGATTTCAGGCTTAAATAGGTGGCCTTGTTGGTGCTTGCGTGCTTAGCGCAACTCTGACTCGCTTAGCATGCATAAGTGAATTTTGGCTTAGCGTGCGTCTTCTCGCTTAGCGGATGCATGCAAGCGGTGCACTTAGCGGGATGAGCCCTCACTTAGCATGTGTGTCCAGCTCATCCTTCTTCCATATTCTTCCTCGCGCTCAACCGCAAAAGTGGTGCACTCAGCGGATGGCTCGCTAAGCCGGCAGATTGGCTTAGCGAGAAGCTAAAAATCAGCACTTCACAAACTTGCCTAATTAACCTGAAATTCAAAGGAAATGATTATTAAATACTCAAAATGGGAGTACTAAGTACTTATTACCTATATTTAACAAAAAGTAATTACAACACTACAAAATAACCATAAATGGGAGGAGTTAGATACAATTTTCACAAATTTCTTACACAAAAGTTAGTCGTATTCATCAACTAACATGGATCCAGGCAGCATGTCCCGCAGTTGGAGCAGCGATGCAAGTACCGCAAGTAACTAGAGCTTGTGGGCTTTAATGGCTATACTTGTGGATGATAATGACTTCCGCTCGAGGGGTTTCTACCATGTGGAAGAGACTCACACTTGAGGGGGAGATTGTTGGAGTACATGTGTGAGGTGAAGTCCCACATCAAGTAGAAGTGAAAAAGTTGAGCACCATATAAGTGAGGAGAAGACCTATAAACCTGAGCCTTAAGGTTTTAGGTTAAAGTGTAGTGTCAAGTTCCCTTATGTGGTTGCTCATGGCTCATTGATGTAAATCTCCCCGGTGTTTACTCCCCATGAATTCCCCAATAACTCAGCACCATTATCATCAGTATGAATTTTGGCCAACTCCAACAGCTTAGCATCCAAAGCATCTCGTATCCAATGATACTTCACATCAATATGCTTAGACCTTGAATGAAAGGTTGAGTTCTTACCAAGATGAATAGCACTCTGACTGTCCACAAATAGTAGATATTTATCCTGAACAAAACCAAGCTCCTGTAAGAATTTCTTCACCCATATCAACTCCTTGCATGCTTCGGTAATGACAATGAATTTTGCCTCTGTAGTAGACAAAGCTACACACTTCTGTAGCTTGGACTGCCAAGTCATAGCTCCCCATGCAAATTTAATCAAATAGCCCGAAGTGGACCTCCTGGAATCAATGTCTCCAGTCATATTTGAGTTTGAGTATCCCACCAAAGTAGGCTTATCACCACCAAAACAAAGCCTCATATCAACAATACCATGAAGATACCTCAAAATCCATTCCACAACATTCCAATGCTCTCTACCTGGTGTCGAAACCAAACATCACAACAGGACGGCGAAAGAAAATAAGAGATTTGTCTTCCATGAAGAAAATGAGTGGGAGTCACCACCAACGTTTATTTAAGGGAAACGTTAGAAAACCCAAAAAGAAAAGGTTTGCGAATTTTGAAAAGAAGGGGTTCGGGAGTTGTTTACGCATAAGGAAGATGCTAGCACCCCACACGCCCATCACATAGAACGATAGCCTTTAATCGAGTGTGCAATAAAAATGCGACTTCAAAATTATTTATTTTCCCAAGAGCAGTGAATTCTTTTTATTTATTTATTTGTTGTTGTTGTTATTATTATTATTATTATTATTATTATTATTATTATTAATATTATTATTTTCGAATCGACAAGGCCATTGCCCTTGCTCCTACGTATCCTCAAGAGCAATGAGGAAATCAGACCTACGTAGTTCTTTAAACAAAATGTTTGTGTGTTGAATCGATTTTATCTTTTTGAGATATTTGTCTTAATTACAAAAAGAAAAGTCGTTAAGGCATTGGACCCTGAAAATGATCTCAAGTGATATTTGACGAAAATAAATTTGGTTGTGAGTTAATTTCTTTTTTATTTGATTTTGTTCATGAGTCGGATATCCTTTGGATCCACTTATTATGAATATCTCCGAGCGTTGTTAGTTGTTATTCATGAGTTAGTTTGATATTGAATATTTGCAAGGAATTAGCGCTTTACCTCCAATTTGTAGGAATTGTACATATTTTTCTCTGTAGTGTGATTTTATAGAGTAGATACTCCAATTTTGGGAATTAATGTTGAATCCAACTCAGTTTCAGGCCAAAGAAGAAAAGGTTCAAGTAGCTGATGACTCGCTCAGCGAGGCAGATCCGCTCAACGAGTGGCATCCACTTAGCGAGGCATACAGCTCGCTTAGCGGATTAGGAAACACTAGAAGAGGATAAGCCAGAGATGTGCTCGCCCAGCGCGCAGCCAGCCCGCCTAGTGAAGACGTTGTCTTTTTTCACGCTCAGCGTGCCCTATCCCGCTAAGCCAAAATTCACTTACTCTCGCGTAGCGAGCTAATCTCGCTAAGCGAGTCTTCAGAAGCTGAAAGGTCCAAGAGCCTTTAAAACACTGAAGTTGGCAGAAATAAGAGAGAGCGAGAGAGAGACAGAGAGTTCGCACTGGAGGAAGCAAAAGAGACACAAGGAGAGCAGCAGAGAGAGCTTAGGCTAGAAAATAGAGAGATTTAGGGTTTAGAGGTTGTAAGAGACATCCTCAACCATCTTCTTCCATTTCTTTCACAAAAAATAGTTTCTTTCTTTTAGTTTGAGTTTCTTGCTTGTAATGGAAGGTTAAGCCTCTTTGTTGGGGAGCTCTGCTGAAAAACCTTGATGTAACACTCTTACTATCTATTTAATGTTATTTTTATGTGTTCATTGCTTCTATCTATGCTTATTATACATGCTTGTGGCTTGATCACCCATTTGTATGTATAGTTAGGATTTTTAGTATTGGGAAATGCTTTACAACCTTAGAACTTGGTAGAGCAAGCTAGAAATCTGTATGTCTAGGAATGGAGTGCAGTGATCTAGTCTATATTATGTTGTAGGCTTAATGTAACTCTTTTAGACTAAGTTTGTTGAGGGATCAAGGACAAAGTTTAAAGAGAGTTAGGCTCATTCACTAGAGGGATCTTGGTTTAAGTAGTTTCTCAGCATAAGAGCACTAGGATAACGTTAAATAAAGAAAAATACATATTAAACATCAAGAGAAATTCAGTAGAACGACCCAACGCTTTTTACTTGATAGTTTCCACTCTCTATAGCTTTAGATATTTTGTTTATGTTCGAATAGGTTTTCTAGTACAGAACCCAATATCTACTTGTTTTTTATTCCTATAAATTATTTGCATACTGAATGTACATGATCTGAGTGAAACAAATTCCTTAAGGATACGATACTCGGTCTTACCATTTTATACCACTTGTGCAAATCGGTACACTTGCCTGTTGGATCAAGTGGCCTTGGAATAATTAAGAATGGGGGTTGAATTAATTATTAATTAACCTTTACTAATTAAAAATCTAATCCTTCTTAGGCTTTTACTATGTTGTTAAGAAAGTAAAGAATAGAAAAGAAACTTAACCAAAAGTAAAAGCGATAATTAAAGTGCACAGCAGAAATTAAAGAGTGCAGGGAAGAAGAAAACAAACACAAGAGTTTTATACTGGTTCGGCAACAACCCGTGCCTACATCCAGTCCCCAAGCGACCTACGGTCCTTGAGATTTCTTTTCAACCTTGTAAAATCCTTTACAAGCAAAGATCCACAAGGGATGTACCCTCCCTTGTTCTCTTTGAACAACCTAGTGGATGTATCCTCCACTAGAACTGATCCACAAGAGATGTACCCTCTCTTGTTCTCAGTTACAACAACCCAAGTAGATGTACCCTCTACTTGTACCACAAAGGATGTACCCTCCAATGTGTTAGGACAAAGTTCTCAGACGGTTAGTCCCTTGAAACTTTTTGAAAGGGATACAAAAGATATCTCAGGCGGTTAGTCCTTTGAAATCTTTTGTATAAGGGAAAGGGAAGAATCAAAAGAATTCTCAGACTGTGTCATTTTGAATTCTTTGACAAGGGAGAAGGGAGACACAAAAGAATTCAGGCGGTTAGTCCTTTGTTCTTTTGGAAAAGGGAGAAGAGAGACACAAAAGGAATTTAGGCGGTTAGTCCTTGGCGAATTCTTTTTGGCAAAGGGAGAAGGGAATGAAAAAGATGAATAGCACAAGTTTTTGAACAAAGAACTTTTCTTGGAAGAAAAAGTGTTGATAAAAAACTTTTAGAAAGATGAAGAGAAAAGAAACCAGAAAGTTCTGATGAAAGATATTGAAAGATAGATTGAAAGAGATGATTGAGATGAATTAATTTTTGTTTCAAGCCAAGGTCACATATTTATAGTTTCTTGATGACTCAAGTCAAAACTTGTAACTCTTGGCAATTCCTTTAAAACTAATTACTTAAAAATTTATGACTTTTGAAAGAATCTTCAGAAACAAGTCACTTGAAGAATTGTGACTTTTGGAAATGAATTTTTTGAAAACAGTCACTGGTAATCGATTACCATTAAGGTGTAATCGATTACTCATCAACAGATGTGATTCTTCATTTTGAATTTTGAAAATCTTAACGTTTTAAAACACTGGTAATCGATTACATGTTTATGGTAATCGATTACAGCTTTGTAAATTAGTTTGAAAAACAATGTTGGCTACTGGTAATTGATTACTACCTTATGGTAATCAATTACCAGAGAGTAAAACTCTTTGGTAAAAGATTTTGTGAAAACTTCATGTGCTACTCAATGTTTTGAAAAACTTTTTAATACTTATCTTGATTGATTCTTCTCTAGAAACTTGAATTCATCTTTTCTTGAATCTTGAAATCAAATTTCTCTTGATTCTTGAATTGTTCTTGATTTAATCTTGAAATCATTCTTTGGGCTTTTTGTCATCATCTTTGTCATTATCAAAACTTCTTGAATCAACTTGATTCAACATCATGAAGCTTGCTTCTACATTGCCGACTTTTACGAACAAGTTTTTGGTGCCATTCCCGGGGAATTTCTTTCCACTTAGATAGTATAATTTAGTTTGGAAACATTTATTCTTTTTTCTTTGATTAATTTTTGTGAATAGTTAGAATTCAATTTTTCTCTTGATTTGGTTAACTGCTGCCCTGTTTAGTTGCTTCTTGTATGCGAGGTAATTCTTCAGCAAGGAATTTAGCTCCACTAGATTTGGAGATTGAAGCTACTTGCAGGAGAAACAATGCAGAAAGGAGGAGAAAAGCTTTGCAAGAGAGGATAGTACAACCAAGTTCCAAGGGAACTCGTTCATCCGAATCATCTTTAGCATTTCCAGCAGACTTGAGGGAATCCGAAGTTGGTGCATCTGAAGCACACATCATGGTGGAAGATCAACCACAGAGGGTTACTCTAGAGGACTACTCCAGCTCTATCGTGCCGCAATTTTTCACAAGCATTGCGCGGCCAGAAGTCCAAGCTCACAACATCACATATTCACATTCCTTGATCCAGTTGATTCAAGGAAATCTGTTTCATGGTTTTCCTAATGAAGACCCTTATGCACACCTTGCAACATACATAGAAATCTGTAATACAATGAAAATTGTAGGGGTGCCTGAAGATGCAGTGAGGCTCAGCTTTTTTTCATTCTCTTTGGTTGGAGAAGCAAAGAGGTGGCTGCATTCTTTTAAAGGGAATACCTTAAAGACATGGGAAGAAGTAGTAGAAATTTTTTTGAAGAAGTACTTCCCAGAATCAAAGACAACTAAAGGCAAGGCAGCAATTTCTTCATTCTATCAATTCTCAAATGAGTCTTTGAGCGAAGCACTTGAATGATTTTGTGGCTTGCTGCGAAAGACACCTATTCATGGATTCTCTGAGCCTATTCAGCTGAATATTTTCATTGATTGTTTGAGACCACAGTCTAAACAATTGCTAGATGCTTCTATTGGGGGAAAGATTAAGTTAAAGACTCCTAAAGAAGCAATGGAACTTATTGAGAATATGGCTGCTAGTGATCATGCTATTTTGTGTGATAGAACTCATGTTCCCACCAAGAGAATCTTGTTAGAGCTTTCTTCACAAGATGCATTATTGGCACAGAACAAGCAACTAGCTAAGTAGCTGAAATCGCTCACTGAGACACTTAGAAAGCTGTCAACACAGTTACAAGCGGCTCAGCCTTCCCATTAAACAATTATGCAGGTTGGAGATTGTAGTATATGTGGAGATGCACATGAATCTGGTTGTTGCATACCCCTAGATGATGCGGCAAAAGAAGTAAATTATATGGGAATCAAAACAGACAAGGATTCCATTCAGGCAGTTTTTCACGTTACCAGCAAGGAGGAAATTTCAATCAAAATCAAGGGCAAGGATGGAGGTCACATCCAAGGAATCAGTTCAATAAAGACCAAGGAGGACCATCCAACAGACCTCAGGATCAAGGGCCTAGCTTGTACGAGAGGACCACTAGGTTGGAAGAAACTTTGGCTCAGTTCATGCAAGTTTCAATGTCTAACCATAAGAGCACTGAGTCAGCTATCAAGAACCTAAAAGTTGGCTAAGCAAATAGCTGAGAATTCTTCTGGAAGTTTTGGAGCTAATACTGAGAAAAATCCCAAGGAAGAATGTAAGGTTGTCATGACTAGAAGCAAGAGGGAGACCGTGGTGGAGGATAAGAGTAGGATTAGTGATGAGAAGAAGTTAGAAGCTGAGGGAGAAAAACAAAATAAGGAAGATCAGATGAGGGAGAAAAAAATAAGTGAAGAGAAAGAAGGAAAAAATGAAAAAAAAAAGAGATAATGAGGAAGAGAAAAAGACTAAGAGTGAGTTGGCCAGAGAAAAGAAGTTGGAGGCTATCCAATGTATAGGGAAGGAAGCACCATATCCCTTGGTGCCATCTAAGAGAAACAAGGAATGACATTTTGCTCGTTTCCTTGATATCTTCAAGAAATTGGAGATAACTATCCCATTTGGAGAAGCCTTACAACAAATGTCGCTCTACTCCAAGTTTCTCAAGGATCTGCTGACCAAGAAGGGCAAATATATCCCCAGTGATAATATTGTGCTGGAGGGAAATTGTAGTGTTGTTATCCAGAGAATCCTTCCACTAAAGTACAAGGATCTAAGGAGTGTTACAATCCCTTGCTCAATTGGTGTTTTGTAAGTTGGAAAAACTCTTATTGACTTAGGGGCTAGCATTAATCTGATGCCCCTATCCATGTGCAGAAGGATAGGAGAGCTAGAAATCATGCCAACAAGAATGACTTTGCAGCTAACGGATCGCTCAATCACAAGGCCATATGGTGTAGTGGAGGATGTGTTGGTCAAAGTGCATTAATTTACTTTCCCTGCAGATTTTGTGATAATGAACAT
Organism: Glycine soja; assembly: GCF_004193775.1. Lineage (NCBI taxonomy): Eukaryota > Viridiplantae > Streptophyta > Magnoliopsida > Fabales > Fabaceae > Glycine > Glycine soja. The sequence continues at coordinate 8,282,465 of NC_041002.1, read as the reverse complement.
TGAAGAGGACACTGAGATTCCATTGATTTTAGGCCGTCCATTCATGTTAACAGCCAATTGTGTGGTTGATATGGGGAAAGGTAATCTAGAAATGAGTGTGTGATCGAGGTCGTACCCGAATCAAATAAACATTAAAAATGCAGTATCTAGGAAGTAATCCTAGGTCGTTTCCCAACGAGCAATGATAAACCAAATGTTCATAACAGATAGTAGGAAAATAGTAACGAATTGGGGGGGGGTTGTTTGCTTTTGAAAATTAAACAGCGAGTACAATTGAATTAGAAAATATCATAATTAAAATATGTTGCTTCCCCTTGATTCACAAGCAAGTCTCTTATCCTAGGTTGCGAGAATTTATCCTTTATCAGTTTAACCACTTAATCCAACCCTAAATTAAATTACTTAGCGAAATTCAACATAAGGCATTCATTATGTGATTAAGCATCAAATACACCAATTACTCATAAACGATCATTAAGCATGAACGTAAATTAAGGGGAGAGACAATTAATCAAGCACTAAACATGCATGAATTAAAAACAACAAATTCAGAGTAGTTAGTGAAGAGGAAAAACTGAACAGAATGTAACAGTAATAATAGAACCTCAAAGAGAACTGTGCTTGATCCTCAAGAGAAAGCAACGCTGAGGACTTAGCCTTCCATTAATCAATAGAGAACGAACTTATAAATTGAAGAACGAAATTTTATTGCTACTGGAATTGTAAAACGAAAAGATGTCTCAAAGAAAAGCCTAAAACTAAAAAACGAAAATAGGAGAGGGAGAAGAGAGGGCCTAAACTAGAACCTTGGTGTTGTTATATAGTTTTCTAGCCCCAAAGCTTACAAATTTGTTTTAAATCCAAGCCCATAAATAAAATCAAATCAAATCTAGATAAGATAAGATAAGATAATATCTAAATGAGATCAAATCTAAATAATATCTAGATAAGATAAGATAAGATAACATCTAATTTTGTAGGATAAAATAGTCTGTCCTCTTCAAATCCAAGCCCAATTCTGGATTCAAGCCCAATGCTTCATTAATTCCTGAAATTAGATTAAAAACATCAAATTAGCTGAATGGGCCCAAATAATAAAACTGCCTAATTAATTTGACAATTAAGATTAATCAGTACTTAAAATGGTGCAAAAAGGGTTAAGAAATAGGAGAAAATAATGGCACATCAGTGTGGATGACTAGAAGGTTACATTCAATCTGTTTGATGCAGTAAAGCATTCAATTGACCGAAATGTCTGTTCCAAGATGGATGAGATTGAGAATGAGATAGCTCAGAATGCAAGAGCTAAGGTTTCGCAGGACCCTTAGAGGTAACATACGTCAAGCTAGTGACATTAAAGAAGCGCTTACTAGGAGGCAACCCAACTCTTTTTCTTTATTTTCTCAATCAATTTTCTGTTCATCATTGCATGAAGCTAGGTTTCAACTTATTTGTGATTGCTAGAGTAAGATATCAGCCTGTTTTGTATGATAGAGGGGTTGTGATGCAATCCTACCCCCCAAGGGCATTGGATAGAAGACTCCAAGAAGATTGGGCCAAAAATGCAAGAGAAGGCCCTAGAGTTCTCATGAGCCTTAGGGTAGATTTCGGGCCCACGGGCTAAGTATGAGCCCACTTATCTTGGCACATATTAGATTAAGGTTTCATTAATTTTGGGCCTTGTATTTAGGGCTCCATAATGTAGGTAGGGTACCCTAGAAATATAGGATTTTTCAGCCCTTGTATTTTAGGGCACCTAGACTAGTTTTTGTATTAGGGGTAGTTTTGTAATTTCACATGCACTAAGTGGATATTTGATGTGTGTGGTTGGAAATAAATTTAATTGAATTGGTAGAAGCCCAATCCAATTAAATTTTAGAGGGGGAGGTGAGCATTTGCTTACTACACCCCATTGCCACATCATATAGTCACACTTTGTGCATGTCCTTCATGCTTTTCATGCCTCATGACACCTAAGCACACTTAGTGGAGAATCTTGGAATTGATCTTGGATTAGTGGGCTGAACCATAACTAAAATTCACTAATCATAATTAGTGAAATTTTGGCTCCAAAGTTTGGCTCCACAAATTCAATTTCAAATTCAAGTGAAATTTGAATTTCCCTCCAATTTTGTGTGACACTTAGGCTATAAATAGAGGTCATGTGTGTGCATTTTTTTGGAACTTTGATGATTTGAATATTAAACTTCAGATTTCAAAGCTCATTTAGAGCACAAAATTTCGTGCTCTTCTCTCCCTCTCCCTTCATTCATCTCCTTCTTCCTCCAAGCTCTTATCCATGGCCTCCTATGGTGGTGAGCTTCTTCTAGACTCATCTTCTCCTTGAAGTGGCGTCTCCTCTCTCTTTCCCTTTCTCCATTCCGCTGCCATTCATCTTCCAAGAAGCAAAGGAATCCATTGATGAAGAAGATCCTAGGCCTACAAGCTCCAATGGAGCTTGCATCATGTGGTATCAGAGCATCTTCATCTAGGTGATGTTCTTTTGCTTCCTCTATCTTTTTGTTCGGTGAATTCTCTTTAATTCCTTGTTCTTCATCTCATTCTCCATGTATATCCTCCATTGTCTTGTGGTTTGGTGCTGTTTAGAGTAGATTAAAAAAAATAAACCGATTAAATCTTAGATCTACACTTGTTCTTGCATTTCTATGGTTCAAATTTTGTAGATCTACTCTTGAATCTTGTTTTTGTGTTGATTTTAGGTTCTATCAATTTTCATTCTTAATATTCTTGTGCTGAAACTTAGATCTAAATTTTCTTCCAAAATATTGATTAGAAAAAAAAAACACAAAAATCTAAGTGTAAATCACTTAATCCATGTTGTCTTAGAGTCATGTTTAGTCATAGTAATTGTCACATTATGCTCTAAGTTTGTGTTGAATTTTTATTTTGTTTTTTTGAATTCTAGATACATTTTTTCATGTATTCTTGTCATTCTTAGCCTATCTTTTGAATTTTGAGTCTAATTCATGCATGTTATTTAGTTCATAACATGTTCTAAATCAATTCCTAGAAGTAGTCTTGTTGTTGAACTCTTTTTTGTTTTCTAAGATTCCTACATGATGCCTATGATGAAGTTGAGATGTGGTGTTGAGTTGTGGCTGGATTTGTGAATCAAATAAGTCTTAAGCTCTCTTGAATTGTGTTATTCAAGATAATTGAGCATAAGTAAACACAAATTGTAACTATCCAAGCCTTAAGCAACATAAACACTACTCTTGATTTCTAGGTTGAAATCGCTGGTGCTGGCAGCTTGAACATACGAACTTGTATAAATTACTGGGAATTGGTCACTACGTTTTCTGAGCTGAAACTTTTACTGAATTTTCTAGACATCTGGAAAAAAATTATAAAAAAAAGAACCAAGCGATTTGGATTAAAGGAAAAAATAAGAAAAATCTCACAAGTTGGCAGAAAAATCAGTGTCCAGGAAAAAAAAAAAGAAAAGTGAAAGGAAAGTGTGCTTGTTGTTTTGGCTCAAAATTTGTTCTATAATTGGTGCCATATCTTGAAGAATTTGAGTCAAGAAGCAAGGGTCCAACCACCTTAAGAGCTATTGGACTAAGAAGCACTCCAAATTGAGTGAAACACTAAAGAGAGAATAGCCACCACAATTGAGGACTTTTTTCTTTGTAATTTTGTAATTGGCAATTTGCTTTGCTTTCAAATTTTGTAACAAAAAGGCCTTTCATTGGAAGTAAGTTGGGAGCCTCCGCTAGGTCACCCTACTTCCATTTGTGTGTAATAATTTTAGGCAATTTCCCCTTAGGATAGTGAGTGTTTTGTTGGGAACCTTAAATGAGGTCATCCAAACACTCTTAGGATCCGCCTAGTTTGCATTTCTTGCACTTTAATTTCTTGCTTATTTTCATAGCTTATTTCCTTTACCCTCCATTGTCAAACCGCCTAGATAGCTTGCCTTTTACCAATTAGTTTTTACCTTATCTTTCACACCTTTTTTAGTGTTTATTTTGGCTAGTTTCAACCATAGTTTCTTTTACCTTTTTTTCAAACCCCCAACAAGAAAGAACCATAACTTAGGAACCAACATGAGTCTTCATTCTTCATCTAGTGTTAATGGTGAGGGTTCTACTCCTAAGGACCCCTTGTATAAGATATTAGATGAGTTGAGATCCCTTAAGTTGTGGAAAGAAAAACAAGAGAGAAAAGAAAAAGGTAAAAAAAGAGTGGAAGAAATAAGTCAAGATGAAAGAGAGAAAATAAGAGAGGAAGAAAGAAGAAAAATAATGAAAGAAATGAAAAGAGAAAAACATGCCTCCTATAGTAGTCATGACTCTTGCAAGAATTTAAGTGAAGAACTTAGCGACTATTATAGAGGGCGTCATAGTTCACATACTAAACATCACTCCCAAAGAAGAGAAAAGGATAGAAGGCCTCAAGAGGTTAACATTAGCCTCCCATATTTCCACGGAAAAGATAATGTTGAGGCCTACTTAGATTGGGAAATGAAGGTTGAACAACTCTTTGCTTGCCATCATATTAGCGAAGAGAGAAAAGTTCCATTGGCTACCCTTAGCTTTCAAGGGTATGCCCTCTATTGGTGGACTTCCCTTGTTAAAGAACGAAGGATTCATGAGGATCCTCCAGTAGAGTATTGGAATGATCTTAAGAGTGCCCTTAGGAAGAGGCACATTCCCTCCTACTATGAAAGGGAGCTTATGGACAAGCTCCAAAGGCTTAGACAAGGGAGTATGAGTGTTGAAGAATATAGACAACAAATGGAACTACTCCTTTTAAGAGCTGGACTTAGGGAGGAGGAAAGAACAAGCATAGCTAGGTTCCTTAGTGGGCTCAATATGGAAGTGAGGGACAAGGTTGAACTCCTTCCATATAGGGACCTAGATGAGCTAGTCCAACTTTGTATAAGAGTGGAGCAACAACTTAAAAGAAAGCCTTCTTCAAAATCTTATGGCTCTCACTCTTATCCAAGGAAGGACCAAGCCCATGGAATTTTAGGGGCTGCACCTTCAAAACCCAAGGAAGATAAGGGTAAGACCATAGAGAAATACACCCCTAAGACTAGTTCCCAAGAAAGGACTAGCAACATTAAATGCTTCAAATGTCTTGGGAGAGGTCACATTGCCTCTCAATGCCCCACAAAGAAAACCATGATCATGAGGGGTCAAGACATTTATAGTAGTCAAGAGGAGACTACTTCTTGCCCTTCCTCTAGTGGAAGTGAAGATGAAGTAAGGGGTGAAGAGTCTAGTGAGGAAGTCTACCCTCATGAAGAAGGTGACCTCTTAATGGTTAGAAGGCTCCTTGGAGGTCAATCTTGTGATTTATCTCAATCCCAAAGAGAGAACATCTTTCATACAAGATGCAAAATTTTAGATAAAACTTGTTCTCTCATTGTGGATAGTGGATCTTGTTGCAATTGTTGTAGCACAAGATTAGTTTCCAAGTTGAACCTCACTATCATTCCCCACCCAAAACCTTATAAACTTCAATGGCTCAATGAGCAAGGGGAAATGATAGTTAACCAACAAGTGAAGGTACCTTTCTCCATTGGGACATATAAGGATGAAGTTAATTGTGATATAGTTCCCATGGAGGCAGGACATATTCTTTTAGGAAGGCCGTGGCAATTTGATAGGAAGATCATTTATAATGGCCTAACTAATGATATTAGCCTCACCCATCTTGGCACTAAATTTGTGTTGCATCCTCAAACACCTTCACAGGTGGCCAAAGATCAACTAACTATGAAAGATAAGAGGGATGAGGAAGAAAAATTAGAAAAACAAAAGAAAAAGAAGGATAGTAAGGCCTTGTATTCAAAGGCCAAGGGGAAGGAGAAGGAGGAAAAGGATTCCTCCAAGAAGATTGTTAACAAGGAAAATCATTTTGCAACAAAATGTGATATTAAAATAGCACTCCTTAAACAATCTTTCTACCTTCTCCTATCAAGGGAAACATCCCTTAGCACCGCCATACCTCTTGAGCTTGAGGTTATTCCTCAAGTAAAGGAGTTGTTGGATGAGGGTTTGGTTCGCAAGAGCTTAAATCCTCGTGCTTTGTTGGTGCCTAAAATAGGTATTATTAGGCACCAAATCCCTATGATAGGTGGTATAATGAATGTGTTGAGTGGTGCAACACTCTTTTGTAAAATCACTCATGCACCCATCATCTTCATGATTTGTGTACATAGGGACTCATTAGGTAGGTTTGTTCTTATTTTTTGTTTCAATGCAAACCTAGGTGCTCATGTGGGACACCTTAGGTTTGTCGTAATTTTTTTTAGGAATAATCAACATGAAAATAAAGAAAAAGGTATGTATTATTCCATTACTTTCCTTAACTTTTTAAATAGTGATCAAGGCCTTCCCATGGACCCTAAGAGAATAAAGGCCATTCCTAAGTGGCCTACTCCACCAAGTATAAGGGAAATTTGGGGCTTCAATATCTTAACAAACTTTTACAAAAAGTTTGTCCCATATTTTTCTATACTTGTAGCACCACTCATTGAGTTGGTGAGGAACTATATTCTCTCATGGGAAGATGACCAGGAAAGGGGTTTTCAATCCTTACCATACTCTAACATACCCAACATCACTAATGCATATGTTTTCATTCTTTTTACAGGTGTTGAGGAAAGAATCCATGAGTTTCAAGAACCTCTGGATTTGAGGTCAAATCCTTTTCAAGGGGGAGGGAATGATGCAATCCTACCCCCCAAGGGCATTGGATAGAAGACTCCAAGAAGATTGGGCCAAAAATGCAAGAGAAGGCCCTAGAGTTCTCATGAGCCTTAGGGTAGATTTCGGGCCCACGGGCTAAGTATGAGCCCACTTATCTTGGCACATATTAGATTAAGGTTTCATTAATTTTGGGCCTTGTATTTAGGGCTCCATAATGTAGGTAGGGTACCCTAGAAATATAGGATTTTTCAGCCCTTGTATTTTAGGGCACCTAGACTAGTTTTTGTATTAGGGGTAGTTTTGTAATTTCACATGCACTAAGTGGATATTTGATGTGTGTGGTTGGAAATAAATTTAATTGAATTGGTAGAAGCCCAATCCAATTAAATTTTAGAGGGGGAGGTGAGCATTTGCTTACTACACCCCATTGCCACATCATATAGTCACACTTTGTGCATGTCCTTCATGCTTTTCATGCCTCATGACACCTAAGCACACTTAGTGGAGAATCTTGGAATTGATCTTGGATTAGTGGGCTGAACCATAACTAAAATTCACTAATCATAATTAGTGAAATTTTGGCTCCAAAGTTTGGCTCCACAAATTCAATTTCAAATTCAAGTGAAATTTGAATTTCCCTCCAATTTTGTGTGACACTTAGGCTATAAATAGAGGTCATGTGTGTGCATTTTTTTGGAACTTTGATGATTTGAATATTAAACTTCAGATTTCAAAGCTCATTTAGAGCACAAAATTTCGTGCTCTTCTCTCCCTCTCCCTTCATTCATCTCCTTCTTCCTCCAAGCTCTTATCCATGGCCTCCTATGGTGGTGAGCTTCTTCTAGACTCATCTTCTCCTTGAAGTGGCGTCTCCTCTCTCTTTCCCTTTCTCCATTCCGCTGCCATTCATCTTCCAAGAAGCAAAGGAATCCATTGATGAAGAAGATCCTAGGCCTACAAGCTCCAATGGAGCTTGCATCAGGTTGGCAAAAGCTTCTCTGAAGCATTGGATGAGGAAAGAACTTAGAAAAAATTTCAATCATCCACTCGCTCAGCGCGCCCCATGCCCTAAGTGAGACATACCTATGTGCTAAGCGAGTAGCATCTCTCGCTAAGCGCACCAACCCCTACCCATTGGCTGAAGGGGTCTTGCTAAGAGAGACATTTGCACTAAGCCCAAAAACCTCTATGGATTTGCATTAAATGGATTAGGGCTAAGCGAGTCAGCTCGCTAAGCGCAACATAGTCTCTCGCTAAGCACGTCTGTGCATTAAGCATAAAAGGCTCTCTGCCTGGACCCTCATGTAGTTTAGGCTAAGCGGGTCATACCTGCTAAGCCCAAATCTTTCTCTGGAATGGCATAGCGCCAAGCAAGCCCATCTCTCTAAGCACAACCCCACTACTGCATCCTGAGGCATTTAATCCGCTAAACCGGCCATGTCTCGCTTAGCGGAAGTTGTAGACCAATCAAAGCTGCATAACTCGCTAAGTGCACATCTGTGCGCTGAGCCCAAAACCTTCTCGGGTTTTCTAATTTTTGAATTGAGCAAAGCAAGCATGTCCCACTAAATCCTGAAAAATTCAAACGTCACTAAGTGTTTGCTTAGCGAGTCATTCGCGCTTAGTGAGTCAATTGAAAATGCCAAAAATAAAAAGTAACTACCTTAGGCAGTTACCATTTGCACAATCATATAACTTCCCACGCACACATACCTTGCAATCATTGGCATTCATCTGCACTGTGCTTCCATTACCTGCTTCTCTACTTTTTGCCTTCATTTTACTCATTCACCTCAACAGTCCAATTAAATTCTTTAACCTTTTGTCAATTTAATTTTTGAACCCTAGGGTAGAAGACAATTTAGTTGTACTGTGATTTGGTAATGTTGATGCTGTTGATTACTTGTAGTTAATTGCTTGGTTAGCTTGTTATTAGGACTTTAGTTTTGGATGTAATGTAGGTTGATTCCAGGGGCTTTGCTTAGATTTCCTATGCCTGAAAGTGGCTAGGGAGTTGAGGCTTCGAAGCCCCAATTTCTTTCTGGAAATTTTAATGTACTCGCTAAGCGAGTGTGCTCGCTAAGCAAGTTCATCCATTTTGGATGAATTTCTGGGTTTTCTGATGAACACGTTAAGCGGGTTCTATCTCTCTAAGCGCGTTCATCATTTCTATTTGAATGTATGCATCATTGTATGAACTCGCTAAGCCACTGCACTATGGCTTAGCGAGCATTTAAATTTAAAGTTTTTAATTTCAAAGTTCGTATGAACTCGCTAAGCCGGCATGCCGCGCTTAGCGAGTTAGTTTAGTTAGGTCTGAGTCATAGAGGGTTTTGGCATTCTAGTTGCAGCTAAGCGAGCCACGCTCGCTAAGCCACCATGCCTCTAAAGTTTGAATAAGCCTACGCTAAGCGAGTCTATCTTGCTAAGCCCAAGGCAATTTAGTTTTGCAAAATTGTGTGCATGCACTAAGCGAGCCATGCTCGCTAAGCGCAATTTCTTCTCTGTTTTAGAATTTGGCTTAGTGAGCTCGCTAAGCCATTTATGTTCCAGTAATCTAGTCATGCTAAATGCCCACTAGCGCTAAGCCTGTGTAGGGTGTCACGCTAAGCGAGCAATGCTCGCTAAGCGCAATTAGCTCTCTATTAGAGAATAAGGCTTAGCGAGCCATGCTTGCTTAGCCACTGTGTTGTTTCAATAAGCGAGGGTGTCTCGCTTAGCCAGAGTCTTTATTTTTCAATAGTCGCACTAAGCGCACCCTGCGCGCTAAGTGAATGGTGCTATTTTCTGAAGGCGCGCTAAGCAAGTCTGTCTCTCTAAGCGCCCAGTCCTTTTTCTTGTTTTATTTTTCTGTTATCAGTCTTCAATAAAACCTGTCTAAAATTATTTCTTGTGATTCTTTTAATGCAGATGGCCTCCAAGAAGAGAAAATCATCCACCTCCAGACCTCAAGAACCTTATGACACTACGAGATTCATTTTTGAGGTCGCTTGGGAGTGTTATGAGCAGAACGTGCATTCCAGAAACTGTGGAAGCAATGCTTTCCAAGTTTATTTTGATGATGCCAAAGACTCGAGTCAAGTGAAGAGTCAAGATTCAAATCAAGAATCAAGATTCAAGTGAAGATTCAAGAGAAGACTCAAGATATGCAAGAACTTCAAGAAAAGCATCAAGATAAGTATAAAAAGATTTTTTCAAAAGAAAAGATTGAATAGCACAATTTTGTTCAAAATAATTTTTCAAAGAAAAATCTTTTACCAAGAGTTTTACTCTCTGGTAATCGATTACCAGAAGGCAGTAATCGATTACTAGTAGCCAACGTTCTTTTTAAATTGATTTACAAAGCACTAATCGATTACCATGAGCATGTAATCGATTACCAATGTTTTTGAACGTTGAGATTTCAAATTTCAAGAGTCACAACTTGTGATAAAACATTTTCAAACTTGTGTAATCGATTACACAATATATGTAATCGATTAGCAATGTTTCTAAACATTTTTAATTTTCAAATTTAAACATGAAGAGTTACATCTGTTGATGTGTAATCGATTACACTATGATGGTAATCAATTACCAGTGACTAATTTTGAAAAATAAATTACCAAAAGTCACAATCTTTAAAGTAACTAGTTTTTGAAGATTTTTTCAAGAGTCACAACTTTTAAAGTGACTAGTTTTCAAAAGAGTCATAACTTTTAAAGTGACTAGTTTTCAAAAGAGTCACAACTTTTAAAGTGACTAGTTTTCAAGAGAGTCGCAACTTTTAAAATGACTAGTTTTGAAGAAATTGCCAAGAGTCACAACTTTTAACTTGGTTTTTTCAAGAGCCATCAAATGGCTATAAATATGTGACCATGACACGAATTTGAAGAGAACTTTCTGATTCATTTTCTCAACATATTTCTAAGAGTTTTTGTTCAATACTTTCTTTATTCAAGAAAAGTTCATTGGCCAAAAACTTGTGCTATTCTTCTTCTTCATTCCTTCTCCCTCCTGCCAAAAGAATTCAAAGAACTAACCGTCTGAGAATTCTCTTGATTCTTTCCTTCTCCATCTTGCCAAAAGAATTCAAAGAACTAACTGTCTGAGAATTCTTTTGATTCCCCAAACAAAGAATTCAAAGAACTAACCGTCTGAGAATTCTTTGCCCAAACACTGAATTCCAAGAACTAACCATCTGAGAATTTTGTGTAAGAAGCAGGTAGCTTCTTGGTTGTAATAGTGAACACAAGGGAGGGTACATCCTTTGTGGTTCGCTTCAAGTAGAGGGTACATCTACTTGGTTGTTCAAAGAGAACAAGGGAGGGTACATCCTTTGAGGCTCTTTGCTTGTAAAGGTTTTTACAAGGTTATTGGAAATCTCAAAAACCGTGGGTTGCTTAGGGACTGGACGTAGGCACGGGTTGTGGCCAAACCAGTATAAATCTTGTGTTTGCTTTCTTCTTCCCTACACTCTTTACTTTTCCGCTGTGTACTTTTTATTTCCGCTTTACTTTTGTCTAAGTTATTGTTTCTGTTCTTTACTTTCTCATAACTTAATAGTAAAGCCTAATTGAATCTAGTAACATTAAGAAGGATAAATTTTTAATTAGTCAAGACACGTTCATAATTAATTCAACCCCTCGGAATAATTAAGAAGGGGGGTTGAATTAATTATGAACGTGTCTTGACTAATTAAAAATTAATCCTTCTTAATGTTACTAGATTCAATTAGGCTCCACTACTAAGTTATGAGAAAGTAAAGAATAGAAACAATAACTTAGACAAAAATAAAGCGGAAATAAAAAATACACAACGGAAAAGTAAAGAGTGTAGGGAAGAAGAAAGCAAACACAAGATTTATACTGGTTCAGCCACAACCCGTGCCTACGTCCAGTTCCCAAGCAACCACCGGTTCTTGAGATTTCCAATAACCTTGTAAAATCCTTTACAAGCAAAGATCCACCAGGGATGTACCCTCCCTTGTTCTCTTTGAACAACCAAGTAGATGTACCCACCACTTGAACTGATCCACAAGAGATGTACCCTCTCTTATTCTCAGTATTACAACCCAAGTAGATGTACCCTATACTTGTACCACAAAGGATGCACCCTCCAATGTATTAAGATAAAGAATTCTTAGGCGGTTAGTCCCTTGAATCTTTGTAAGGGGAAACAAAAGATATCTCAGACGGTTAGTCCTTTGAAATCTTTTGTTTAAAGGGAAGAGGAAGAATCAAAAGAATTCTCAGGTGGTTAGTTCTTTGAATCTTTTGGCAAGAGGGAGAAGGAAGAAAAGATAGCATACTTTTGTTTTCTGCAGAATTTCCACTTGCAGAAAAACAAAGTTTTGAAAACAAAGTTTAGAATGTTTTTTGGCAAAGAAAAAGCAATGGGCAATGGTTAGAGAAAGATTGTGAAAAAGGATTGTTTGGAAGAATATCACACACACCTATTGAACGTGCGCCAAAGTCATGTTTTTATAGACTCTTCATGTCTGGTCAAAGAAACCATTGGAAGAGTTATGACTTTTAAGAAAACCATGTTAAGAGTTATAACTCTTAACTTTTTCTTCAAAACTCTTCACTGGTAATCGATTACCACAAAGGTGTAATCGATTACACAATGTGTTTTATGAAAAGTTGTGACTCTTCACAATTGGATTTGAATTCCAATGTTCAGATTCACTTGTAATCGATTACTAATATAGTATAATCGATTACACTATTTGAAAATCATTTTGGAATGTTATAAATCATTTGAAAACATTTTTAAAACCAAACTGGTCACTGGTAATCAATTACAGATAACTGGTAATCGATTACCAGAGAGTAATCACTCTGGTAACTTAGATCATTTAAAAAAGTTCTTTTGTAAAACAAAACTGTGCTATTCGGTTTTTGAGAAATTCTTTTAATACTTATCCTATATGAAGTCTTGACTTGTTGCTTCTTGATTTCTTCTCTTGAATCTTGAATCTTGGATTGGATTCTTGATGCTTGATCTTGAAGTCTTGAATCAATCTTGAATCTATCACTTGGGCTTTTGGCGTCATCAAAATTGCTTGGTTAATTATCATGAAGCTTGCTTCTACACAATTAAACACGGAATAGTCACACTCCCAAAATCTTTGCGCTTAGGTGGAAGGATCCTCTGAATTACAGCACTGCAGTTTCCTTCCATAATGATGTTTTCACTGTGAATGTACTTATTCTTCCGTGTGAGCATATCTTTTAAAAACTTAGAGTACAGCAGCATTTGTTGAAGAGCTTATCCAAAGGGCATAGTAATCTCCAATTTCTTGAAGATATCAAGGAAACAAGCCAGATGTCTTTCATTGTTGGTACCAATGGATATGGCACCTCCTCCCTTTTGCTTGGACTTTCCTCCTTTATCTTTTCTCTAGCCAGCTCACTCTTGGTCTTTTTCTTCTCTTCTTTTCTCTCATTCTCTTTTTCTTTTTCATTTTTTCATTTGTTTCATTTTCTTTTTCTTTCTCTCTTTCTTTTTCTTTTTTTTCTTTTCCTTCTCACTTATTTCTTTTTCACTCACTATTATTGGTATCTTCTTCTGCTGGTCATCTTTTGCTTCCACTTCTTCCTCAATCTCACTCAAAGGTTCCACCACTGGGTCAATTTCTGGTTCGATTACCAGTTGTTGTTTTTCTTCACCTATCCTCTTCTCACCTTTATTCATGCTCACCATTTTGCTTCTAGTAATAACAGCCTTGCACTCCTCCTTAGGATTCTTCTCTGTGTTGGCTCCAAAGCTGCTTGACGGTCGGTCTGCCAATTGTTTTGCCAATTGTCCCACCTGGACTTCTAGATTCTTGATGGTTGACTCTGTGCTTTTTTGATTGGACATGGATACTTGCATGAACTGAGCAAAAGTCTCCTTGTTGCGGTAGCCTATTAGATGGTCCACCCTGGTCTTTATTGAACTGATTAACAGGGTGAGTTCTCCATTGTCCCTGTTGCTGATTATATTGTTGGCCATGTTGGAATCCAGAATATCCACCTGCATTAAAGTTTGGTCTTGGCTGGTTCCCCATATAGTTCACTTTATGTGTTGTATCTTCTGTGGGAATGCAGCAGCCCGAATCATGTGCTCCACCACATATAACACAACCTGCAACCAGCAAAACAGAAGAGGGTGAAGGTTGTTCAGCATGCAATTGAGTTGGAAACTTACTTAGTGTTTCAGTTAAAGCTTCAAGTTGCTTGGATAGCAATTTATTTTGGGCCAACAAAGCGTCCTGTGATGAAAGCTCCAGCAGGCTTCTTTTGGTTGGGATATGTTTTCTATCATGCAAGATTGTGTGGTCACTAGCAGCCATATTCTCAATTAATTCCATGGCTTCATCAGGGGTCTTCAATTTTATCTTTCCCCCTGCAGAAGCGTCTAAAAGTTGCTTGGGTTGTGGCCATAACCCGTCAATGAAAATATTGAGCTGGATTTGTTCTAAAAATTCATGAGTAGGCGTCTTTCTTAGTAACCCACGAAATCTTTCCAAAGCCTCACTCAAGGACTCATCTGGAAATTGATGAAAGGATGAGATGGTAGCTTTTTCTTCAGCAGTCTTAGACTCTGGGAAGTATTTCTTCAAGAATTTTTCAACCACTTCATCCCAAGTCTTAAGACTGTTACCTTTAAATGAATGGAGCCATTTTTTTGCCTCTCCAGACAGAGAAAATGAAAACAAGCTCAATCAAACAGCATCCTCAGGCACACTAGCCAGTCTGGCAGTATTGCAAATCTCAATATAAGTGGCTAGATGTGCATACAGGTCTTCATTGGGAAGACCATGAAAAAAAATTGTTTTGAATCAACTGAATTAATCAATGTGGATAGGTTATATTCTATGCTTGAACCTCCGGTCGTGCAATGCTAGTAAAGAACTGCGGCACAGATGTACTTAAGTAATCTTCCAGGGTCACTCGTCGAGGTTGCTCTTCAGCCATGACTTCGGCTTCAATTTATGTTGCTTGAGATTCCCTGGATGTAGGTGAATTAGAAGATGATGACTCAGAAAAGTGAGCCTCTTCAAGGATTGATGCTACTGTTCTGTCGTGCAAAAGCTTTCTTTTTCTCTCTGCATTGTTTCTTCCAAAGGTTGCTTCAATTTCTAAATCCAATGGGACCAATTCACCTGCAGAAGATCTATGTATGCAAACACTAATAGGAAAAGCAGTTAACCAATTCAAGAAGAAAATAAATTTTGAACTAAAAAAATACTAATAAAAACAAAAATTAATAAATCAAAGAATAATGAATTAATTCCTTCAAATTGAACTAAACTTTCCAAATGGAAAAAGTTCCCGGCAATGGCGCCAAAATACTTGATGGATTTGCTCTGGGATACTACTTGTTTGTGTGGATGCGAAATCTACCGGCAAGTGCACCGGGCCGTCAAGTAAATAATTAAAACGGTGTGAACCGAGTATCAAACTCAAGGAACTTGTTCATTTGGTAAAGGTTTGTTCAATAAGCAGGCATTTGCAAACAGAAATCATGATTGTGAATGAAAGTAAAAGTATGTTCTATCCTAATTACAAAGCAATAAACATGAGCAAGTAAGTGTGAAAACAGATATCTAAAGGTGTTGGGTCCTCTTACTGAGCAAATTGATGCAATTAAAGATGTTTCTCTAATTAAAAATACTTTTGTGTTCTATGTTGAAGGCTCAAGTACTAAATACCAATGTTTCATGAGTTTAGCCTAATTCTAATTAAACATCGTTCACAGATGTCTCTTGTTGAACTTAGCTTAATTGAACAGCTATATGATCACAGCATAATAAAAACTAAATTACCGCACTTTGTGTCCAGACATACGGTAACCTAATCCTGCTCTATCAAGTTCTAAGGAGACAATACATCTTTCAATGCTAAAGCCCCTAACAGTACACACATGTGGGTGATCAACCCACAAGAATGCAATAATAAAGTGCCGATAGAAACAATGAACACATAAAACAACCTGTCGCAACCTACCCTTCGGCGGGAGGGCGACGCGTGACTTGCGGGATGCGTGTTCCACGAAAGGAATACGCGCGGATTCGCCACCAACGTTTATTTGAGGAAAACGTCGGAAAAACCGGAAAAGACGCGATCTACGAACTTTAAGTGAAAGGTTCGGGAGTTGTATTTACGCACGGGGAAGGTATTAGCACCCCATACGTCCGTCCCAAGGGACGGCAGCCTTTAATCGAATGTGCAAACGTGACTTTGGTTTTTATGTTCCCTTTTATGTCCTTATATCCTTTATACCCTTTTTATATTTTTTCTCTTTTTGTGGTCGACAAGGGTGTTTCCCTTTGCTCCTACGTATTCCTCAATTTGCGATGAGGAAATCAGACCTACGTAGTTCTTTCTTATCAAGTGATTCCTTTTTACTTAAGAGGTGATCATTTTAAGGCGTTGGACCTTGAAAATGATCCATTTTACTTAGTAAGAAATTGAAATGACAAACTTCAAAAACCTATTTTTATGGACGAGCTTGACTAGGCGAGTTGATTTTAGCCTTAGTTTCACTTTACTTATTAGTCAATTCGGTTAAGAATGAGAAATTCCAAAGAGAAAAACGTCCGATTGATTTTCCGCTTTATTTTACTAAAAAGATGTTTTTTTTATTATTATATTATTTTTTACCTCTTTTTGATTTCCAACGTGGTTACGGCACGACCGAACGGTCGGAATTTATTTTAACCGAAGTTAACGGATAATACAATTCAAACGATCGGTGGAAATTTATTTTATTTTTAAGTTAAGCGAGAAATGACTTAAGTAAAATGGCTTAAGCACGTCAAGAGGGGGTATAAAAAGTAAATGAAACGAGAATAGAAATACACAAAACACAATGTGGACCACCATGGGTACATAGAACGAATCGAAAAGCTTGGTTCGAGGTACTTACCCGTTGAAGATCGAAGAACGATGAAGAACGGTTGAAACCTTTGCAAAATTCTTCACGGAAAACATTACGGAAACGTTTCGGAAGCGCCTCGGCTTAGATTTTCTTCACGGAAACAATTTTTCCAAGCAAATTCGAAAGAGAGGGAAGTGCCTAAGGGGCTGAACCCTTTTCTTCTTCACTTCCTCCCCTATTTATAGCAAAATAGGGGAGATGGTTGCCTCCCAGCTCGCCCAGGCGAGCCAGGTTGCTTCCTCCAGAAGCAACAGCCTTCTGGAGGAATCTTCTGGAGGGCCCAAGTGGGCCTGGTTGCTATTTGCACCCCTATTTTTACTAAGTACACCCCCTCTGCTTTTTTTTGGTGATTCTTTTTTCGTAAAGTTACGGAAACTTATGAATTTCGTAACGATACTTGTTTTCTTTCCGTAATGTTACGGAACCTTGCGGATTACATAATCATCCCCTTTTTGACTTACGGAATGTTACGGAACCTCACTTAATTATGCAACGATGCTTCCATTTGATTTCCGGTGTGTCACAGAAACTTACGGATATTGCATCAATATTTTTTTGGTTTTTCGGCATGTCCTGGAATTTCACAAATTGCCTAATGATGGGTGCCAAGCACCTCATAAGGACCAAAGAAAGGTCGCAGGTCATCAAGCAAAGGTCCCCGGACAAAATTAGGGTATGACAGTTGCCCCTCTTTACTTGTCTTTTGTTGGAGATAAAAGGAAAGTAAAGATAAGACACTAATTTCGTTCCTCTCGATTGACAAGAGTCGCGGGTGACCATAAAATCTCCACATGCAAATTACTTGTTGTTCCCGAGGGAACAAAAGGTGCAGAAGACGATGTCAGTCTCTGCAAGCTATCAAGCATTTTGTCTTACAGATAGCAAAAGAATGTTTATACGGATAACCACTCGGGTATTTCCACCCGTCAGCGTGACTCAAAAGTCAGTATGACGGATCTTGTGAGTGCGGAAGATAATGTAAATCTCCGCATGTCATCGGGCCCGCCACCTCTGGATGACAAAGGGTGCAGAATGACCAAATTTTGTCTCTGCGCGCCATCGGACACGACTGTGTCTGAATGGCAAAGGGGTGCGGAATGACATAATTTTGTCTCCGCATGTCATCGGGCCCGCCGCCTCTGGATGACAAAGGGTGCAGAATGACCAAATTTTGTCTCTGCGCGCCATCGGACACGACTGTGTCTGAATGGCAAAGGGGTGCGGAATGACCAAATTTTGTCTCCGCGTGTCATCGGGCCTGCCGCCTCTGGATGACAAAGGGTGCAGAATGACCAAATTTTGTCTCTGTGCGCCATCGGACACGACTGTGTCTGAATGGAAAAGGGGTGCGGAATGACCAAATTTTGTCTCCGCGTGTCATCGGGCCCGCCGCCTCTGGATGACAAAGGGTGCAGAATGACCAAATTTTGTCTCTGCGCGCCATCGGACACGCCTGTGTCTGAATGGCAAAGGGGTGCGGAATGACCAAATTTTGTCTCCGCGTGTCATCGGGTCCGCCGCCTCTGGATGACAAAGGGTGCAGAATGACCAAATTTTGTCTTTGCGCGCCATCGGACACGACTGTGTCTGAATGGCAAAGGGGTGCGGAATGACCAAATTTTGTCTTCGCGTGTCATTGGGCCCGCCGCCTCTGGATGACAAAGGGTGCAGAATGACCAAATTTTGTCTCTGCGCGCCATCGGACACGACTGTGTCTGAATGGCAAAGGGGTGCGGAATGACCAAATTTTGTCTCTGCGTGTCATCGGGCCCGCCGCCTCTGGATGACAAAGGGTGCAGAATGACCAAATTTTGTCTCTGCGTACCATCGGACACGACTGTGTCTGAATGGCAAAGGGGTGCGGAATGACCAAATTTTGTCTCCGCGTGTCATCGGGCCCGCCGCCTCTGGATGACAAAGGGTGCAGAATGACCAAATTTTGTCTCTGCGCGCCATCGGACACGACTGTGTCTGAATGGCAAAGGGGTGCGGAATGACCAAATTTTGTCTCCGCATGTCACATGACCTCAGGGTCAGTATGACAGATCTTGTGGGGCGGCCGACAAAAGCAAGGCTCTTGCTCCTACGTATCCTCCAATGAGGAACTCAGACCTACGTAGTTCTAGATAACTTGTGAGACTTGAAAAAGTCTCCACCGGAAGATGCTGACATCTCCGAAAAGGGCCCAGATGACCACATTGGCCTCTGCTCATCAATCACACTTGGGGTCACTGAATGACGAGGTGCGGATAACCGTAAGGTGTCTCCGCGGGTTACCAGCTTTTGAGTCATGGTAACAAAAAGCGGTGTGGTCGACAAAAGCGAGGCTCTTGCTCCTACGTATCCTCCAATGAGGAACTCAGACCTACGTAGTTATGGATAACTTGTGTGACTTGAAAAAGTCTCGGTGTTTTCTCCACTAAAATGCAAACATGCTTTAGCAAAGAGACAAATATTCCAACTGATTAGAGCAGCATATGCTTTTTTGAGTGAAAAACAATGCGTCCACCGGGGAAGGAGAGTATGTTGATGAAATCCCCCATAACCATAAATGAGATTTTGGATGTTTAGCATTTCATTTCTAAATGACCATTTAGAGGAAACACTGGGTTCGACAAAATAGAAGAAAATCACTCAAAGTGTATCAATCTCGCACAGGTAAGTGTTTCATCCTAATTCCGAACCATAGATATGTCATGACTTGATTTTGCCATTTATTTCCTATCAAATCAAAAATTACATGCGTGATCATGGATCAATAGGACTTCCCTTGGGAATGGGTTCTTTTGATGGGTTTTTAGGCTTTTGTGTGTTTTTGGCTTTTGATTTTTGGTTGGCTTTTTCATTTTCTGTTTTTGTTTAGTGCGGGGCGAAAAAGTCGCTAGCGCACAGGATTTTGGTTGGTAATCAAAGGGAGAAGACCACTTTTAGATCATGGTTTCCTTTTCTTTCTTTTGTTCATTTGGTGACAATTCTGTATTGTTCAGATATCGTCTGGTCCAAGGACCTCTCGGCATATTTCTTCTGGTTTCTTTGACCAGGAGCTTTCTTCTTTTTACTTCTCTTTTTTTCTTTCTCCCATTCTTTGATTGGGAATTTTTCTTTCTTTTTTCCTTTGATTCGAAATTTTCCTTCTCTTTTTCTTTGATTGGAAATTTCCCTTCTCTTCTTTTTTGCTTCCGAGGGTAAGGATTGACATTCTCACCTTGGGTCAAGGTTTACGGTGAGTCAGGATTTTGGCTCAAGACTTGTAGAATGGCTAGGCATGATACATGTCAGGGCTTGGTTTGGTTCAAGGATAAAAAGGGATGCCCCACATTATTTCCATGACACAAATGCAAAAATGATGATTTGGAAATTTTATGCAAAACTGGTCATGCATGCACCTATGCGGACGCTCAAGTGTCAAATTTTTATGGTCATGTGATGCTAGGGCTCAGGATTCATTTCCTCTATTTTATTTAACCCAATGTTTCCAAAATATGTTCTTTTATCAATTTGTGCATTCATCCGAGTCCATTTTGGGTACTCGGGAAAATTTTCACAGCATTCACCCTTCAGGTGTGCACACATTTTTTTTCAACAACTAGCTATGATCAGCGAATTTTTTTTTTTTCAAAGAAGAGTTGGAAGTCATCTCTTTTCGAAAGCATGTTGGTTTTTCAGCTAGACAACTTATTTTTCTTTTTCTCTCTCTTTTTTTTTATTTGTTTATTTCTTTTTCTTGTTTGTTTTTGTTTTTTTTTTCTTTTTTTTTCATGAGGTATTTTGCTACCTAAACATGTGTATATTTTTGTGAGGTATTTTTGCTATATACATGCATGTCCAAGGTATCTTGCTACCTAAACATACATATATATATTTTGTGAGGTATCTTTTTGCTACATACATGCATATCTAAGGTATCTTGCTACCTAAACATACATATATATTTTGTGAGGTATGACTACCTTCCGAGCTTGTGCTCGTTTTATTTAAATTCTTAGGATCATGAGCAACTAGGTGTGTCCCAATAAGACTTGAGAAACAAAAGGTGATCAAATAGCAAGCAGAAATTTAAAAGTTACTAGGTTGCCTCCTAGTAGCGTTTTTTTAACGTCTTGAGCTGGACGCCTTATGACTTGTCGGTCACTGACCTAGTACTTTGCTTACCTTTGGCTTTGGACTTGGTCGCCTATGGGTCGGCCATGTGTCGTAGGCAACGCTCTAACCTTTTTATGGATGAGCTGAGGTGAACTCTAGAGGTGGTGGCGGTGTGTCTATTGCCCGCTACCGGCCATCCCAATGCTGCTGTGGTGTTTCGCCCTGCGCCTGCCTGGGGGCGCAGTACTTCTTGATGAAAGCTCGATTGGTAGGGGGGCCTGATAACCTTGCTGGGGGCGACAGGCACTCCCTAGAACTGACAGAGACCCGTAATTAGAGCTTGACAACTCCAAGACCCTGTTGGACTTCTTCGGGTCCACTGGGTGTCTTGCAAGCGCGATCCCTGCAAACAATAGATGAAATCAGAAATCAGTTGAGCGATGTGCATACTTACCTATGATGGCGTGACCTTGCCGGGGGGGTACGGGCAACCTGTAGGATTGATAGAGGCCCGTAACTAGAGCTGGAAACCCCAGGGCCCTGTTGGACTTCTTCAGGTCCACTGGGTGTCTCTGTGGGTGCGATCCCTGCAAACAATAGATGGTATCAGAAATCAGTTGAACCATATGCATACTTACCCATGTCGGGACGACACAGACCAACTGATACTTTTGCAGGGGGAGATTGGCATTGCGGTCGCTGGGCAGAATGTTGCTAAGTAGCAATGTCATCTATATCTGTGTAAGAGTGGTCATGTTGGTGCGCATGATCCGCACTCGTCTCTTTGCAGCGGCACGGGTGAAATCTTGCCCCGGTATGCATAGTAGCTGTGTGATAGCCTCCCTCTCTGGTTGTGCTCGCACAGTTGGCCCTCCTCCAATATCAGGGGGTGGCCCAGGAACCGTTAAAAGGAAACTACTGGTCCCTTAACCGGGACTGCAAGTCTCGGTTAAGCATTTAAGGACAGAGGACCTTAAATTCTCTTAAGGTGCAGATGTGGAGCACACTGAAAATGAGCACACGTAGCCCTCTAAAGGTGAGGGCGTGCAGCCCTCTGTTGGCGAGGACGTGTAGTCCTCTTCAAGGTGAGGGCATGCAGCCCTCTGTTGGCGAGGACGTGTAGTCCTCTCAAGGTGAGGGCGTGCAGCCCTCTGTTGGCGAGGACGTGCAGTCCTCTCAAGGTGAGGGCGTACAGCCCTCTGTTGGCGAGGACATGTAGTCCTCTCAAGGTGAGGGCGTGCAGCCCTCTGTTGGCGAGGACGTGTAGTCCTCTAAAGGTGAGGGCGTGCAGCCCTCTGTTGGCGAGGACGTGTAGTCCTCCCAAGGTGAGGGCGTGCAGCCCTCTGTTGGCGAGGACGTGTAGTCCTCTGAAGGTAAGGACGTGTAGTCCTCTAAAGGCAAGGACGTGTAGTCCTCTAAAGGTGAGGACATGTAGTCCTCGGAAGGTGAGGGCGAGGACATGTTGTCCTCTGAAGGTGAGGACATGTAATCCTCGGAAGGTGAGGGCGTGTAGCCCTACGAAGGCGAGGGCGCGTAGCCCTCTGAAGGTGAGGACATGTAGTCCTCGGAAGGTGAGGGCGTGTAGCCCTACGAAGGCGAGGGCGCGTAGCCCTCTGAAGGTGAAGACATCTAGTCCTCTGAAGATGAGGACGTATAGTCCTCGGAGCCGAGGGCGTGTAGCCCTCTAAAGGTGAGGACATGTAGTCCTCTGAAGGTGAGGGCATGTAGCCCTACGAAGGTGAGGAGGTGTGGTCCTCTGATGGCGAGGGCGCGTAGCCCTCTGAAGGTGAGGACGTGTGGTCCTCTAAAGGTGAGGGCGTGTAGCCCTACGAAGGTGAGGACATGCAGTCCTCAGATGGCGAGGGCGTGTAGCCCTCTGAAGGTGAGGACATGCAGTCCTCTGATGGTGAGGACGTGTGGTCCTCTAAAGGTGAGGGCGTGTAGCCCTACGAAGGTGAGGACATGCAGTCCTCTGATGGCGAGGGCGTGTAGCCCTCTGAAGGTGAGGACATGCAGTCCTCTAATGGCGAGGGCGTGTAGCCCTACGAAGGTGAGGACATGCAGTCCTCTGAAGGTGAGGGCGTGTAGCCCTACGAAGGGGAGGACATGCAGTCCTCTGAAGGTGAGGACGTGTGGTCCTCTAAAGGTGAGGGCATGTAGCCCTACGAAGGTGAGGACATGGAGTCCTCTGATGGCGAGGGCGTGTAGCCCTCTGAAGGTGAGGGTAACTAGTACCCAAGGCGAGGGCGGGTAGCCCTCTCAAGGCGAGGACGTGTAGTCCTCTAAAGGTGAGGGTACTAGTACCTAAGGGTTCACCCTTATGAGAAAGCAAGAGATCGACTCATCGAGAGGATCGGTCATCCCAAATCCACACGACTGGATATTAGATGTAGGAAATCTATGCAGTTAACATAATTTTTAGGGATGCAGATGCATGCAACCTTTGTCGTGAAATTTGGTAAATGCGGACTTCATATGAACCAATGCAATGTAATGGAAAGTTGTACAATGTTCATGACATTCTTTCCCTATTTTGTGATTTTGATTTTGATTTAATTTTTTGGAAAACACAGATTGACTGTCCTTTTGAAAGAGGTGATAATTCATGCAACCTCATCCTATCTTTTTGTAAATCTCTCCGGGAACTCCCTCAGAGTGCATGTTCTTTTTAATTTAGTCACTTGACCATTTTGGAGTGACGGCAATGGAGCCATTTGATGTTTAACCAATCCATTGAAATTCCAGGGTTTGTCCCCCTTTATTATTATTTTTTTTATTTTTTAAAAAAACATCGATGGGTGAGAACTTTTGATTTGCCCTTATGTTCACTTGAGGCTCATGCACGATGCCCCTCATTGCCCCAGTGTAAGGCTTTGAGGTACCAATTGTTATCTTTCGTCATGACCTTGTAGCAAGGAACCTATTGGGTGAGAACTTCTAATCTGCCCCTAGGTTCGTTTGAGGTTTATGCATAGTGCCTTTCATTGCCCCAGTGTAGGGCTCTAAGGTATCCATCATTGTTTTGTTTTCACAACCTTGTAGCAAGGGAGAATGAAAGAAGCAGTTGATTTTTGCAAAAAGAATTTTCCAAGGACGAGAAATATTTGAAGGATTTTTCAGTTGATGTCTTGATGATGCTAAAAGATCAAGTGCTTCTAAGTTTTATTCAAGACAAGAATCCAAGAAAATGTATGATCAAGTTGATCTCTAGAATCTTTAGGAAGAAGTTTCCAAATTGAAAAAAAAAAGGTTTGACCAAAGAATTCTATCATTTCAAATTGAGATTTTCTTTCCGGTAATCGATTATCAGCAGCTGAAAATGTTTATCACAGTCACTAGAAATTTGAATTCAAAATTTATAATGTGTAATCGATTACACATGGATGGTAATTGATTACCAGCAGTTTTTTTTTTTGAAAATTTTAAAATCTGTAATCGTTTGCACAAGTCTTGTAATCGATTACCAGAGGGGATTTTCAGAAAATAATTTCCAAGAGTCACATCTATTCAAATTTTTTATGAATGGCCATTAAAAAGAGTTTTCATTGCCCAAAAGTTTTATCCTATCAAAAGATTAAGAGAGTTTTTATGAACTGAAATGTCTTATCCTCTCAAAAAGATTCCTTGGTCAACCACTTGCATATTCAATAAGGAATTTTGATTGATCTTCATTGTACAATCTATCTCTTTTAAGAGAGATTTCTTCTTCTTATTTCTGAAAAGGGATTAAGAGACCGTGGGTCTCTTGTTGTAGAGGATTCCTGAACACAAGGGAAGGGTTGTCCCTGTGTGGTTCAGACTTTGTAAAAGGAGTTTTACAAAGAGAGTGGAAAATCTCAAGTGGGTTGCTTGAGGACTGGACGTAGGCGCGGGAAGTGGCCGAACCAGTATAAATCAAGTTTGCATTCCTCTCTTCCTTTAAACTTCTTTTATTTATTGCTATTTATCTTTTGCTTTAAAGAAGTTTATTTTGAATTGTCTTTTGAGTAATTCATGTTAAGGGTGCATTGTTAATCCAAAAAGAAAGAGTGATAGTTCAATTGGGGAATAGTCTTTGCATCTTAATTCAACCCCCCTTTTTCTTAAGGTAACTGAGGCCATTTGTCCAACATCCTATTCTTGATAACTCACTTTTCTCTAAAAAGACAAAATGAGGTCACATGAACGTCTATATTTTTACTTGAAAACACAGTCAATCAAATGCCTTTTTATTTTTTATTTTGAAACTTATTTTTTATTTTGAAACTTATTTGTTTTGAACTTTACTCGTTGTTTTACGGCACCCCCACCAACGTGCAAGACGAGTAATCTTTGATTGAACAGTCTTAGAAGTCAACACTCAGGAGCGCAGGTCGCTTGAGCAAACAGACCAATGGCTTGCACCCACATTCCAGTGAAAGTTGAATAAGCAAACATGCGTTTGTGAGAGGATGAGGGACAAAGATATCAACTTTATCCATTTCATTTAACATTGTAACTGTGGTTTACAATAATGGCATAAACTTGGAAATCCTGATGAGTCATTAGAGACACCTAACAACAGCCTTCAAAATTGCCCCATGTGTGGCATCTCTTGTCAATGTCAAGATTTACACACAATTCTCCTCAAATTTCAGCCAGCCCGCATCAATTAGACCTTGCACCTTACGCTTCAGAGCCCTACAATGCTCAATGGAACGCCCCGGGGCTTCTCCGTGACAAGCACACGTTGCGTTCGAGTCGTATTCTCGGAGAAATGGAGGTTGATGAACCTTGGCTAGGGTTATGGCTACCATTGAATTATCAAGTAGATATGGGAGCAAGTCAACATAGGACACTGGAATTGGGGTGAATTCTACAGGCTTTCTCGCTGCAAAATTCATTTCTTGGCTGGTGTTTTTGGTTTGTGCTAAAGGTGGTGTTCGTCATTGGAAGTGCGGTAGACAGACTTTGTGGTTGATTTAGGGATGGCCTTTGTGGATAAATGGGCGGTAGGTAAGGAGAAGGGTTGAGTAATGACATTGTTGGGTTGGTGGGAAACTTGGTCGTACAGGAATGGCAGTCACAGCATGGGTTTCTCCCTCATCGTCACCCTCTTTATTTGCCCCAGTTTTCTCATTCGTCCAAGCAGGATGATTAAATTTGCCTCTTTTCAGATCCACTTCGATCCTTTCACTGGCGAAGACCAAATCCGCAAAGCTTTGAGGGTGCGTAGCCCACCATCTTTTCATAGTAGAGTATCGATAATGTGTCTACCATCACGATCATTATCTCCCTTTCCATCATTGGGGGTACCACCTGGGCCGCCAGATCCCTCCACCTTTTGGGCGTATTCTTTGAAAGATTTGTGCCCCCTTTTTGCACATGTTCTGTAGTTGCATCCTATCCGAAGACATTATACTGACACTGCTTAACGAAGGCAACCACTAGGTCCTTCCAAGAATGGACTCGGGAAGGTTCCAAGTTAGTGTACCAGGTAACAGCTACCCAGTAAGACTTTCTTGGAAGGAATGTATCAGTAATTCCTTATCTTTTGCGCATGCCCCCATCTTCCGATAATACATCTTTAGATGGTTCTTGGGACAAGTAGTCCCCTTGTACTTGTCAAAGTCCAGCACCTTGAACTTGGGAGGGGTGATGATATTGGGTACTAGGAACAACTCTTTTAGATTAGCAAAGGCATAATCTTCACCTCCTTCAATGGCCCTGAGCCTTTCCTCTAAATGATCTAACTTTTCCATTTCTGCCATAGCACGAGGGTTTTTACTTGTTGTGGAATGCAAGAGGTGTAGCTGGGGGTGATACTGAGGGCCTTCCGAAGTGTTTTCAAGGGGTATACCACCAACTGCTTGCCCTTCAGTGGCATATCCGAGCCAAGGCTCGAAGTCGGCTAGATTGTGGTGGGGAATTTCATGTGTCTCTTCCACGGTTTAAGAGACATGTGCATGATCAGTTTGGGGTTGCTGGCTCTCAATGGGTATAGGAGTGGAGTTATTGACATTCTTATTGGGAGTGTACGCCACATTGGGTGGCGTATAGTTGAGAGGCAAGCCATATGGCGGGAAGGCGTGCTCGTTTTGAATTTGCACATCATGGGGGCCGCCCGTACTTCCCAAATCTTTGCCTACCATATCTGAGGTTGGATGATTCATTTGGTTGATGCCGGATGGGGACGTCGGGTTCACCTTAGCAACAACGCTGGTAGCGGCAATTGCAACCGCATTGGCTTCCATTATCTTCTTCACGCTCATCATGGCCTCCATCATTGTGGCCATTTTCTCTTTAATGGCCTCCATGCCGGCCTTCATCTTCTCTTGTATCTCCTCTACTTCACCCATTACTCTAGCTCTAGCACAAGTTCGGTGAGGGCACCGTAAAGCATGTTTTTTTTTCTTTTTTATAACAATGATTAAGTTCTCTTTTTTTTTTCAAGGAAAGAATGTAATGAGCAATGCAACCAATGAAAAGTATGAATGTATGTGAATGATGCATAGTTGAAGTATTGCGAATTTTTACGCAGGACATGGGGTTGAATCAATTTAAATTTTCAACATGGTTCATGACATCTTTGTCAAGGTGAAACTAGAAGTAACAAGGATATCAACAATCCTAAACATGTTTGGCAGTAGACGAAGCAATGATGTAACACGATCCATCTTTTGCCCCAATTTTTGCAAGATGGTCACTTCCATGCTTCAACTTGACTCGATGAACCTTTTCGTAAAAGCGGGAGCTTGGTTCAAACCCCATATCCCAGGGAATGGCAATTTTGATTGCCAATACTTCAACAACATTTCATAGGGATGAAAGACTCGAGAATACGCATGCTATGCATGGAAAATGTAATTATGAGATTGAGATGCCCGAAGAAACATCCTTTCTTAGTTAAACATGCATTAGGTACCATGTTCAATCATTTTGTTTTTAAGTGAAATGGGTTTATGATCCCAACATGGTTGGCTCATGGTACCAAATATATGCAACTAAGAATGCAGCGTGAATTTTCGTACTTCCCTTTTTTTTTGTTTTTGTTTTGTAGAGGAAAATACAAGGATCATGTATGAGCAAACAAAAAGTATGTTGAACGCATATGATGATGCAATGACTCATGCAAAATGGGAATGTGATAACGGACAAATGCAGGAACGATATGTTCATTATGATGCTGAAGAGATGTTTATGCGGTGCATGATATGAATGCATTTTACAGACACGAGAGCCCGGAAAATTATCTCTTCTTACTTGCGCATTTGGGGGCGCAGTGCCCCATGTGTACAATTAAGAAGGTGATATGGACCTTCCGGCTTCCCGTGACAAAGGACGAGACCAACATACAATGCATGCTAGAGATAAAATGCGGGAGTGACTTGATTCGCACTGATTTTTGGAGTAAAAACGTGGGATAAACTCATCTTATTCAAAAAGTTATAACTAGTCAAGATCTGAGCGACAATACAAACTTCCTAGCGGTTTCCAATCATATGGTCCATTAAGTCTATCATATGCTGACAATAGCTGAGAAGTCTGTGGATCTCCTCGGGGGCGGAATAGGTGTCTGCCATTGCTTTGGCCTTGGCTAGCAATCGGGGAAGTTCTTGACTCCTGTTCAAAGTAAGAGCAAATTGGTCCATCCACATTGTTGCCTCTTGGTGCAATGAATCAATTACCCTTTCCCTTGCTTCCCTTTCTGCTGATATCTTGGCATACTCATCCTCTAGCCTTTGCTCGTGAGTCGCTGCTAGATTTAGCTTCTCTTTGCACTCATCGATGATGGCCCACATATTCCCTTCAGTCTCGCTTAACTGTTGGGACAAATTTCTTTTCGACCTAAGGCAAGCCTTTAGCTTGTCCTTCAAGATCATGCCTTTGACCCATGATGATTCCTTTCACCTCTTCGGAGCTTGAGCTCACTATTGCTGCCCTATAAAGCCCCTCAAAACTTTGTTTTGGTCGTGTTCTTCCTTGGTTTCTCGTTCCAAGGCTTCAGCGGTGGCCATATTGACGTCCCTTAGTTCATCATACTCTTTTCAGACTTTGATGGCTATGGACTTGAACTTCTCTTCGACTACCCGGGCTCTTTCAAGCTCTGCCTTTAGGGCTTGTACCTCATCACTTTCTTCCGAAGCTTTAACCTCATCGTCTCTCACAGTCTTTAGATTTGGGAGCCAATCCAATCCTTGTGTTTGGATTCTCAGCCACTTATGATAGCCGCCGATGATCCCATTACTGCTTCCCCTAAGCTCTCTGTCCTTTCTTCACGCCTTATCCCATGCCTTGCGAACTCCTTGGAGTACCCTCGCGTTGTGGTCACTGAAACCCCATGCGATGAAAGGCGTGATGCTTTCGTCTGATGGCACTCCTCTCATGGGACATCCTTCGCATGAAGATAGAATCCTGATTCTTCCTTCCTTCTAGCGAGGGAACCAATTAATAGACGCCCCTCCATGCTAGCCAAGAGTTGGTCCCAATTCGCCTTTCCTTTTTCGATGCACGAGTGGTGACCTTGTAGCGGATAGACGGGCCTACCTTCTTGGAGAAAAAGGTGTGAAACCAGCCACACATAGAGAGCCAGTGCACAACAAACAATTCTTGCGCTGCTCTTTTCACATCCCCGGTCGAACGTGTCATACATGGCCAAAATGGCAACGACCGGGCTTTCCTTGCCATGATGAAAGGCGAGGAAAACGTCAATCGCTGCTAGGTCCACTAACCCTTCCATATTCGGAAAGAGGACAACTCCAAATATCAAAAGTGCCAAGATGTCAATAAAAGAAATCCCATTCGCCTTGATTTGCCAAGGCCTTTGCCCTTTCCTCCAAACACTTCCTTGGTACTCCGACTACCCCATTCCTGTTTTGCTTTACACGGTCCAACTCTTTTGCTGAGATTTTCACTACCTTGGCAACTCTTGTCGTGGAGGGATAGAACCCAGAGAAAAGATATGGCTTCCTTCCTTCCAGTGGGCATCCCAGGATTTCTTCAAACTCTTTCACAGCCGGCACTAGCTGGAAGTCCTCGAATGTGAAGCACCTTAGGGGCTGGTCATAATACTGGGAAAGGGATGCAATCGGTTCCATGGAGACTTCTACCCTAGCTAGGTCCCAACTCTTACCATAGGCTTTGCGGAAGGCTTGCCGTTGAAGTTGACCCATTAGTTGCCCCAACTCTCGTAAACTAGTGACCTCTAAGCTCTTGATTTTGACTTGATAGAACCTCTTTTTAAGCGAAGGCTTTTGACTTGATCCCATGTTTTACTAAAGTGAAATAAAATCTAGTGCGAATCCAAACTCCGACATCTATCATGGGTGGAATGGATGAATGCATGAAGAAATGCATATGACACAGATGCAATTTACGAATACGGGAGCCCGAGAAATTGTTTCCTTCTTGGATACAATGTTTGGGCAGCATGGCACCCAACGTAT
The DNA here is from genome assembly GCF_004193775.1 of Glycine soja. NCBI lineage: Eukaryota > Viridiplantae > Streptophyta > Magnoliopsida > Fabales > Fabaceae > Glycine > Glycine soja. The sequence goes on along the minus strand of NC_041002.1, from coordinate 8,252,389 downwards.
GTTTTTAAGAAGGCGACACGGACCCTCCGTCAGTTTGCTAAAGTGAGGGGATCAAAGACGAAACCCACGCACGATGCATATGCGAAAGGCACAACACAGGGATGTACATAGTACGACAATATTCACAAACAAATATAAGCAAAAGGGTATATGATACTTATGCATGGCAGTGTGAAAAATGGCACGCAGCGTGTTTGCTCCGTGCCCCTATTTAAGGGACCTATAAGGGAGAGAGCTAACTAGGCTTTTAGTGATAACCCCCAAAGTAGTCATATCTCTCTTGATGGTTTCTAGAGGTATCATCCCCTTCGAAGAACATACAGCAGCAGTAGGGACTACTAGCAACAATATGTTTTCAAAGAGAAAAACTCTAGATGAGGGTTCACTGTAATCAAGCAAGTCGGAGACCTAGCATGATCACGGATTCACCTCCACTCCTTATGTTCCCACGAACCCGGGTATAGGGCCCCTTTCTCAACTCACCGTGTGTGCAAATAGTGTTAGTGTTTGTGTGCATCAAATGAATAAATATTTACCTCATGCATACAAAAAATGCACTAAAAGCATCAAAGAGTTATATATACAAGAACATAATAAAGGGAAACCAACAAAGGAGTATGTCATGATAAAACATTGCACAAGATTAAATGGCCTAACTCTCAAAAAATAGTCCCCAGTGGAGTCGCCAACTGTCGCAACCTACCTTTCGGCGGGAGGGTGACGCGTGACTCGCGGGATGCGTGTTCCACGAAAGGAATACGCGCGGAGTCGCCACCAATGTTTATTTGAGGAAAACGTCGGAAAAACCGGAAAAGACGCGATCTACGAACTTTAAGTGAAAGGTTCGGGAGTTGTATTTACGCACGGGGAAGGTATTAGCACCCCATACGTCCGTCCCAAGGGACGGCAGCCTTTAATCGAATGTGCAAACGTGACTTTGGTTTTTATGTTCCCTTTTATGTCCTTATATCCTTTATACCCTTTTTATATTTTTTCTCTTTTTGTGGTCGACAAGGGTGTTTCCCTTTGCTCCTACGTATTCCTCAATTTGCGATGAGGAAATCAGACCTACGTAGTTCTTTCTTATCAAGTGATTCCTTTTTACTTAAGAGGTGATCATTTTAAGGCGTTGGACCTTGAAAATGATCCATTTTACTTAGTAAGAAATTGAAATGACAAACTTCAAAAACCTATTTTTATGGACGAGCTTGACTAGGCGAGTTGATTTTAGCCTTAGTTTCACTTTACTTATTAGTCAATTCGGTTAAGAATGAGAAATTCCAAAGAGAAAAACGTCCGATTGATTTTCCGCTTTATTTTACTAAAAAGATGTTTTTTTTATTATTATATTATTTTTTACCTCTTTTTGATTTCCAACGTGGTTACGGCACGACCGAACGGTCGGAATTTATTTTAACCGAAGTTAACGGATAATACAATTCAAACGATCGGTGGAAATTTATTTTATTTTTAAGTTAAGCGAGAAATGACTTAAGTAAAATGGCTTAAGCACGTCAAGAGGGGGTATAAAAAGTAAATGAAACGAGAATAGAAATACACAAAACACAATGTGGACCACCATGGGTACATAGAACGAATCGAAAAGCTTGGTTCGAGGTACTTACCCGTTGAAGATCGAAGAACGATGAAGAACGAATGAAGAACGTCGAAGAACGGTTGAAACCTTTGCGAAATTCTTCACGGAAAACGTTACGGAAACGTTTCGGAAGCGCCTCGGCTTAGATTTTCTTCACGGAAACAATTTTTCCAAGCAAATTCGAAAGAGAGGGAAGTGCCTAAGGGGCTAAACCCTTTTCTTCTTCACTTCCTCCCCTATTTATAGCAAAATAGGGGAGATGGTTGCCGCCCAGCTCGCCCAGGCGAGCCAGGTTGCTTCCTCCTTCTGGAGGAATCTTCTGGAGGGCCCAAGTGGGCCTGGTTGCTATTTGCACCCCCATTTTTACTAAGTACACCCCCTCTGCTTTTTTTTTGGTGATTCTTTTTTCGTAAAGTTACGGAAACTTACGAATTTCGTAACGATACTTGTTTTCTTTCCGTAATGTTACGGAACCTTGCGGATTACATAATCATCCCCTTTTTGACTTATGGAATGTTACGGAACCTCAGTTAATTATGCAACGATGCTTCCATTTGATTTTCGGTGTGTCACGGAAACTTACGGATTGTGCATCAATATTTTTTTGGTTTTCCGGCATGTCCTATAATTTCACAAATTGCCTAATGATGGGTGCCAAGCACCTCACAAGGACCAAAGAAAGGTCGCAGGTCATCAAGCAAAGGTCCCCGGACGAAATTAGGGTATGACACAACCTTAATTAGATAGGGAAAAAGTTTACATTAATTACTCAGCAAGAATCCCCAACTGAGGGTTTAGCCTTCCATAGCAAGGAAGCTCCTTTTACAATGAAGAAAAGGAATTAAGAGAAATTGCTTGCTTACAAAGGAGTGGGGATGTCTCCTCCACCTCTAGGAATCTCACAATCACTCAAAATTTACAAATCTTCCTAAAAGATCAAAACTTGGCTCTTGCTTTGTTCTTTGCCTTTGTATTTCACTCTTCAAGCTCTGACGGCTACTCCTTTTTGTGTATTTTTTTCCTCCTCCTTCATTCACCACAAATCAGGCTTAAAAAAAAGGGCTTTTTGTCCGTGAAGGCATGCTTAGCGCCATTCTCATGCTAAGCGCGAGTAAGTGAGATTTGGCTTAGCGCCAATCTCGCACTTGGCACAGAAGAGACAACCGTCTCGCTTAGCGAGCTACATACGCGTTGGGTGATTACTGGCGTGGACGAACTCTCTTTAGGCTTATCCTCAATCGCTAAATCATTGCTGTCTCACTAAGCGCATGGTTAAGGCTTAGCAAGACAGCAACTTTTGCACCTTCATAATTTTCTCCTTTTTACATGAAATTGAGGTGAATTTTACATTAATTCATAAGGAAGGCTTCTATTGAGCACATATGAAAACTAAACTAGAAATATTTACAATCCTACCAAAAATAACCATAAATTGGGAGATTTATATACATTTTGTAAAAGTTTTCTATACAAAAGTTAGTCGTATAAGACGACTAACACTAGTCAATCTTGCTAAGCAAGCCTTCGGAAGCTGAAAGGTCCAAAAGCCTTTAAAACACTGAAGTTGGCAAAAATAAAAGAGAGAGACAGAGAGTTTTCACTAGAGGAAGCATAAGAGAAACAAGGAGAGCAGCAAAGAAAGCTTAGGCCAAAAAATAGAGAGATTTAGGGGTTAGAGGATGTAGGAGACATCCTCAACCATCTTCTTCAATTTCTTTCACCAAAAACAGTTCCTTTCTTATAGTTTGAGTTTCTTGCTTGTAATGGAAGGCTAAGCCTCTTTGTTGGGGAGCTCTACTGAAAAACCTTGATGTAACACTCTTACTATCTATTTAATGTTATTTTTATGTGTTCATTGCTTCTATCTATGCTTATTTTACATGCTTATGGCTTGATCACCCATTTGTATGTATAGTTAGGATTTTTAGCATTGGGAAATGCTTTAAAACCTTATAACTTGGAAGAGCAAGCTAGAAATTTGTATGTCTAGGAATAGAGTGCTGTGATCTAGTCCATATTATGTTGTAGGCTTAATGTAACTCTTTTAGACTAAGTTTGTTGAGGGATCAAGGACGAAGTTTAAAGAGAGTTAGGCTCATTCACTAAAGGGATCTTGGTTTGAGTAGTTTATCAGCATAAGAACACTAGTATAACGTTATATAGAGAAAAATACATATTAAACATCAAGAGAAATTTAATAGAACGACCCAACGCTTTTTACTTGATAGTTTCCACTCTTTATAGCTTTAGATATTTTGTTTATGTTCGAATAGGTTTTCTAGTACAAAACCCAATATCTACTTGCTTTGATTCCTATAAATTGTTTGCATACTGAATGTACATGATCTGAGTGAAACAAATTCCCTGAGGATACGATACTCGATCTTACCGTTTTATACTACTTGTGCGAATCGGTACACTTGCCAATGTTTACGAACAAGCACGTGAGGCGATACAACAACAAAGTTCTCTAAGAGAATTACCTGGCAAGTCCGAGACTTAGTGTGGCAACTTAGAGTAAAAGGAAGTAAACATAACGGAATTGCGGGAACAACAGAAATACGGAAATAACGGAAAATACAAAAATAACAGAAATTTAGTGCGTCGAAAACACGTAAATTATGAAAATGACTTTAAATTAATTCAAGAAATATAGGATTGGATTTCATTGTTCACACCATATAGAAATCAATTTCTAACATTATTTATGCTCACATAGTTATCCCAAATCGATCCCTCACATTGGGAACCTAAGAATACTTACTAAATATCGATTCCTCGCATATACAGTAAATATCCCAGCATTACAGTTTTATTCTCGTGCTTTTTGTAATCAAAATGTTATGCTTTATTCCCAACAATGTAACGTAAAAAGTAAAATCATTCGGTTCAAATTCTACGATTACCTTTCGGTCTCACTTAAAATCCAATTTCATGACACTAGTGATCAACTAGGATAGAGCATTACGAGTAGAATGAAATTACCAACAATGAGTAGAAAAGATTAATCATACATAATATCAAAATGGACCCATAAGGGTATAGAGATTACATCCAATCCTTAAGAAAAACTAACTGATCGATGCACAGAGCACAAGACTAACAAAAGAAATGGCGAAGGAAGTGATCCACGGTCATAATTCTGCAGCGCCTCGACTTCTCTCTTCCTCTTCTCCTTCTTCTTCTGCGTTTTCCCTCTGTTTCTTAAGCTCTAAACCTTTTTTCCTCTTCCCCTATAGGCCATTTATAGAAAAAGTCATTTGGTGCAGGGGAAACTCGCCCAAGCGAGCTAGAGCTCGCCCGAGAGAGTGGTTTGCTAAGGGCTAAAGTTTTCTCTTAGCCCAAGCGAGCTAGATGCTAGCCTGGGAAAATTTAGGGTTAGAAAATTTTTATTAAAAAAAGACCATTTTGCCCTTCCTTGTGGCTTTGTTTTTGGATTTAACAAACAACCATCAAAACCCTAAGCGACCCCTTCGCCTTGCGATGCAGCCGGTGGCAAACACCACAATTCGATTGGTAATGATGAAAACATTAATACCCGGACGATAAAAGCATTATACCTGGATGAAATTAGGGTTTGACAATTGTCCCTCCTTATTTATCTTTTATTAAAAATAAAAGATAAGTAAAGATAATGACACTAATTTCATTCGAGTGATCTTGTGATTCAAAGCCACATGACAAGGAAAACAAAATAGTGAAACCGATAAAATAGAAGGACATTGAAGTCCTATAGGGCATAAAGAGTAGAGGAAATTGACTTTGAAGTCTGGTAAAGCATAAACTGAAGACATCGAAGTTCCGTAAAGTATAAAAAAATAGAAGACGTGAAGTGTTGTAAAGCATAAAAACATAAGACATTAAAGTCTCCGAAAAGCATAAAAATAGAAGACATTGAAGTCTTTGAAAAGCATAAAAACATAAGACATTGAAGTCTTTGCAAAGCATAAAAATAGAAGACATTGAAGTCCCGTAATGCATAAGAAAAATAGAAGACATGAAGTCTTGTAAAGCATAAAAGCAGAAGACATTGAATTCTTTGAAAAGCATAAAAACATAAGACATTGAAGTCTTTGCAAAGCATAAAAATAGAAGACATTGAAGTCCCATAAAGCATAAAAAAATAGAAGACATGAAGTCTTGTAAAGCATAAAATAGAAGACATTAAAGTCTCTTAAAAGCATAAAAAAAAGACATTGAAGTCTCTGAAAAGCATAAAAAAGCAAAGGACGTTGAGTCCTATGAAACAAAAAACAAAGGACCTTGAGTCCTATGAAACAAGCCAATAAGTACTAGTATCCAAGGGCTTAACCTTTATAAGAAAGCAAGAGGTTGACTCTTTAAGAGGGCCTCTCATCCTAAACACAAAAGATAGGACATTGGATTTTGAAAATTGGTATATAAAGAGATATTTATGCATTTATAGCCTGATATGAACATGATTTTTGGAATGCAGAGGCATGCAACCTTCGTCTTGAAATGCAATAAATATAGGCTTTGTATCTAGCAATGCAAAAGGTTTTGAATCATGAAAACTGTGCAATGCTCATGACATTCTTTCCTCTTTTTGTGATTTTGATTTTTTTTCCTTGTGTGAAAAGCACATATTGGTTGTCTCTTTCCAAAAGACGTGATAACTCATGCAACCTCATTCTATCTTTTACAAATCTCTTTGGGGACTCCCTCAAAGTGTATGTTTGATTTAATCACTTGACACTTTTTGGGTAATGGCAGTGGAGCCGTTTGACATTAATCAATCAACTAAAATATTGATTCTAGGGTTCGTCCCATTCTTTTTGTTTAAAAGCTTCGATTATTCTGCACAACAAGAAAATATAAGGCTTTGGGACCGATAGTATGCACCATTGAAGGATGGCAATGGATTGTTACACTTTGGTATATGATCAAGTGAAATTTTCTTGATTTAAGATCATAGAGTGATGCCAAGGGTCTATCGATTCCACTAAAACTTGATGACATGGGCTGATCCCGAAAGAATTTATATAACAAAGGCTACCCTTGGATTCGAAAGGAATCCTGAGGAGTTTGCATGAGCGACTAACATCAGATGTACCTTACTACCACAATTGTCTTTAGGCATCTCCCACGAGCTCCTGGTCGAATGAGTTTTCTTCTCAAATGTGCAAGTGCAAACCTCGGGTTTTTTTTAACCTTTTTTTAACAATAACAAGCGTGTGCAGGTTCTATTTAAAAATCCAAACTCAAAAGCAAAATTAGTCATTCATTGATCCACATGAACTTTATTGGGATTGTAACATGGTCAGGTGTAAAAAGGCTATGAAAGAAAGGATCAGAGAGGCTTAAAGAGTGTTTAAGGGTTATATTGAGTAAGAACCTCGAGAGCCTTGCTTGTACTTTTATTCATTTCAACTTTTTGGGTTGGGCTTTACTCCATTCATCTTATACATTAATCCTTCTTGCACTTTTGTGCCTTCCTAATAAAATTTGGAGGACTCTTGTCTTCTTTTTTTTTTTACATCATTGTTGCCCAACCTAGAGCTTAGTAAACCTCATGCATGTGTTGTTTGCATTGCTCTTCCCGCCAGTTTAGTGGTGGTTCTTACTTTGGGTTCTTTTTTTTAAGAAAATAATTTCATTTGGCTTGGAACAAGTTGCAAGGAATAAATTAGTGTTTAGGATAAAGAAACATGACCATGTGTCATTTCAAATCTTGACTAGAGACTCTTACGGTTTGGATTTTGGGATAAAACCTTCGATGAACATGCCCCTGATCGCTTTCATTTCCCACCTTTCCTTTTTCCTTCTCCTCCCCCCCCCCCCCTCCTTTATCATCATTTTTTTTATAACCCTAACTTTTTCCTAGGCCGCCCTTTTTGGGTTTTCAACCTACCGGGTGAGCATTTCCTACCTGCCCCTAGGTTCCCTTGAGGCTCATGGATGGCGTCTATCATTGTCCCTATTGTAGAAGCAAAGCTTCATGGTGAATCAAAAGTGATTCAAAGGTGTTTTGATGATAACAATGATGATAACAAAAGATGATGACAAAGGTGATGACAAAAAGCTCAAAGATCAATCAAGAACAATTCAAGAGTTTAAGATAAGAATCAAGAAGAATTCAAGACTCAAGAAGAAAGTCTAGAGTCAAGAATCAAGATTCAAGGTTCAAGATCTCAAGAATCAAGATCAACATTCAAGACTCAAGATTCAAGAATAAAGAGAAGACTCAATCAAGATAAGTATTAAAAAGTTTTTCAAAACTTTGAATAGCACATGAGTTTTTGACAAAACATTTTACCAAAGAGTTTTTACACTCTGGTAATCGATTACCATAATGTTGTAATCGATTACCAGTAGCAAAATGAGTTTGAAAAAGTTTTCAAACTGAATTTACAACGTTCCAATTATTTTCAAAAAGTTGTAATCGATTACAATGTTTTGGTAATCGATTACCAGTGCCTTTGAACGTTGAAATTCAAATTCAAATGTGAAGAGTCACATCCTTTCACTTAAAAGCCTTGTGTAATCGATTACACTAATTTGGTAATCGATTACCAGTGACTGTTTCTGATAAATAAAAAAATGTAACTCTTCACAAAGTTTTTGACTTTTTCAAATGGGTTTTAAGTTTTTCTAAAAGTTATAACTCTTCTGAATGGTCTTCTTGACCAGACATGGAGAGTCTATAAAAGCAAGGCTTTGTTTTACATTTCAATAATCTTGAACACTTATTTCATACAATCCTTTACAAGCCTTGAATCTCTTTGAACTTCTTCTTCTTTGTACCAAAAGCTTTCTGAAGTTTTCTGGTTTTCCAAACCTTGAAAACTTGTGCTATTCATCCTTTTCATTCTCTTCTCCCTTTGCTAAAAAGAATTTGCCAAGGACTAACCGCCTGAATTCTTTTTGTGTCTCTCTTCTCCCTTTTCCAAAAGAACAAAGGACTAACCGCCTGAATTTTTTTGTGTCTCCCTTCTCTCTTGTCAAAGAATTCAAAACGACACAATCTGAGAATTCTTTTGATTCTTCCCTTTCCCTAATACAAAAGTGTTCAAAGGACTAACTGCCTGAGAATTCTTTTGTATCCCCATTCACAAAGTATCAAAGGTTTAACAGCCTGAGATCTTTGTCTCAACACATTGGAGGGTACATCCTTTGTGGTACAAGTAGAGGGTACATCTACTTGGGTTTGACTGAGAACAAGAGAGGGTACATCTCTTGTGGATCAGTTCTAGTGGAGGGTACATCCACTAGGTTCAAAGAGAACAAGGGAGGGTGCATCCCTTGTGGATCTTTGCTTGTAAAAGGATTTTTACAAGGTTGAAAGAAATCTCAAGGACCGCAGGTCGCTTGGGGACTGGATGTAGGCACGGGTTGTTGCCGAACCGGTATAAAAACTCTTGTGTGTTTGTTTCCTTCTTCCCTACTCTTTTACTTTCTGGTGTGCATTTAATTTCCGCTTTTACTTTCTGTTAAGTTTCTCTTCTACTCCTCATTCTCTTAACAATTTAGTAAAAGCCTTAGAAGAGTGATTTTTAATTAATAAAGGTTTAGGAATAATTAATTCAACCCCCCTTCTTAATTATTCTGAGGCCACTCGATCCAACACCTGTATAGGTTTCGGCATATCTGCTACTGTTGTTTGTCATGACCTTGTAGCAAGAAGAAATGAAAGAAACTATGAAGGTTCTCAAAAAAGAATTTCCAAGGACGAGAAAAGTTTAAAAGATTTTCAATCGATCGATTAAAACCCAAACGACTCTCAATTTTTTGCAAAACTCTTGAAGATGATGCATGTTTGTACTTAACATTCATTTAGCAAAACAGTCAATCAAGTGTTTTGTTTAATTTTACTCAACGTTTATGGCACCCCCACTAAACATGCCAAATGTACGATTTCTAATCGGGCAGACTTGGAAGTTGGCTCTGGAATGCAGGTCATGTGAGTGAGCAAACCAATGACATACATTCATATTCCAACGAAAGTTAAATAAATATTCAAAGATGTAATTTTGAGAGAATGAGAGATAACGACATCAAATTCATCCATATTATTAGCATTGTGACTGTTGTCTGTAGTAATAACATAAACCTGAAAATCCTAATGAGTCCTTGGAAATATTCAGCAACAACCTTCAAATTTCCCCAAGCATCATGCGTAGTATCTCTTGATGATGTCAGAATTCACAAGTGATTATCCTCCTCAAATCTCTACCAGCCTATGTCAATTAGACTTTGCACCTTGTGTTTCAGGGTCATACAGTGCTCAATGGAATGCCCTGGAACTCCCCCATGATAAGCCCATGTCACATTCGAGTTGTATCCTTGGGGAAATGAAGGTTGAGTAATCTTTGTTGGGCTTATGGCTACCATTGCATTATTGAGTAGATAAGAAAGTAAGTCAGCTTATGACATCAAGATTGGGGTGAATTCTACAAGCTTCTTTTCTAGGAAATTCCTTCCTTGATTGGTGTTTTGGTTGGTATTAGGGGGTGGTGTTTGGTCATGGATGTGCTGCGGGTGGATGTTGTGGTCGATTTAGGGGTGGCCTTTGTGGCTGACTGGGGGTGTTCTTGGTTGGTAGGGTGGTGGGTAATGGACAAGACTAACATTGGCTGAGTAGTGATATTGCGAGAGAGGATATTGGTACATGGAATTATAAGGGGCTAGTGGAAAGTTTGGCCACGCAGGAACTGGAGCCACAACATGAGGTTTTCCCTCCTTCTTCCTCTGGTCACTCCTCTCGAGTCCCCCATTACCAGGATTCACAAAAGCAACACAATTAAATTTCCCTTTCCTCAGACTTGCTTCAATTCTCTCGCCACCAAACACTAGATCTGCAAAACTCAAAGGCATGTAACCTACCATTTTCTCATAGTATAACACTGGTAGTATGTCCATTACAATTGTTATCATCTCTCTCTCCATCATTGGGGGCACTACTTGAGCTGCCAGATCTCTCTACCTTTGAGCGTATTCTTTGAATGACTCATTGTGTCTCTTGGACAGGTTTTGTAGTTGCATTTTTTCCGGTGCCATGTCAGAGTTGTATTGGTATTGCCTAATGAAAGCATCCATCAGATCCCTCCACAAGCGAATCCAAGAAGGTTCCAGATTAGTATACCAGATAATAGCCGCCCCAACTAGGCTTTCCTGAAAAAAATGCATCAGCAGCTTTTCGTCCTTCGCATAAGCCTTCATCCTTCTGCAATGCATCCTTAAGTGGTTCTTAGGGCAAGCGGTCCCTTTGTATTTATCAAAATTTGGAACCTTGAACTTTGAGGGAATAGTCACATCGGGTACCAAACATAGCTCTGACATGTCAGCTAAACCATAACATCCCTCTCCTTCGATGGCGCATAGCCTCTCCTCCATATGCTCAGTCTTTTCCTTCTCAAATACTGCAGAAGGCCCTTCTCCCCCCATGAAATGCAAGGGTTGTGATAACGAGAGATATTGAGAGGCTCTAGGAGCGTTCGGCACAGGTACGCCAGAAAATGCATGCCCTTCAGCAATATATCCTAGATGGGGGCTGAAACCAGTTACAGTATGGTCTACGGGAGCTTCTCGTGCCTCCTCCCTGGCATTAGATTTATAGGCTTGAGACTGATTAGGTTGAGTTGGATGATTCTCAGTACAAACAGGGATAGGATTATTAACGTTCTCGGTAGGCACCGGTACAGCCAAGGGTGGTGCATAGTTAGGAGGTAGACCATATGGTGGAAAAGTATATCTATTATGGCTCTGGGTGTAATGAGGCCCATAGGCCGCTACCACCGCCGCACCTCCTTAACCTTTCACATTCGTCACTAGGTGACTTTCTTGATTAAAAATGGGTGGGTGAGTTGGGTCCCCTCAGTAGCGGTACTAGCAGCAGCAGCGTTAACCTCTATTATCTTCCTTATATCCATCATCGCCTCCATCATTCTCATCATTTTTTCCTTGATAGCCTCCAAATCGGCCTTCACTTGTTCCTGCACCTCCTCTATTTCACTCATTATCTTAGTCTTGGCACGCGTCCGGTAAGGGTGCCGTAAAGCACGATTTTTCTTGTTGATTACAATGGTTACTTTTCTGATTTTAGGGAAAGAGTGCAATGAATGAGCCAGAGCTATGATTAATGAACACGAAGAGCGATGGGAACAAAGATTCCTCGCTTGATTGTGCACATCATTTTTAATATCCATAAAAGGTCTTTCCCCTTCTTTTTGAAGAGGTGATGAGATAACATTCGCTAACCCGATGTACACCATCATGCAAAAAGATGCCCATGTTTCTGTCACATGGATAAATGTTGCATGATCACAAGAATGTATGGACATACAAGGCATGATCAATACGTGCGAGGAAGATGCACAAAATGCATTGAATCTTCCTAATGTGATGTTATAAGATATGCAATGAATATGATGTGAATGGCTAACTATGATATGCAAAATCTTAACTTATATGGCATGCACCATATGCAAAGAAAGAAACCTAATGTGTATAAGGAAGAAAAATTTAAGACAAAAAGAACAAGAAAGCTCTGTGTCCCTAATTTGGCAGCCTAATGACATAGATCTAAAGGTCCACTATCAATGACATTTTCCATGGGTAGCTCTAAACAAATCTCACCGACCTCTAGAGCTAGCAACCCTTTTTGTAACAACATACACGATAGTAGATGACCTACCAACGATGATGCGTTACTCGAGAGGGAAAGGCGAGTCCAAGACCTAGCGTGACACTCGTTAGACCTCCATTCCCTATGGCTCACTCAGACCCATGTGTAGGGCCCATCATCTCAAAGTGTGTGATAAGGTGTAGGTGAAGTGTGGGAGTGGAACAACCTAGGTGACTACCCAACCCTACCTACAAAACAACCAACAATTCCAAAACAGATATAGCAGGTGTCATCCACCCTAGGATTCAATAACAGTTATTTTTACCCACAAAGCAATAAATAAACACAATCATACACACAAAGAAAACAGCATAGCGACATATATGCACGCGATAACAACGGGTAAAAGAAACGAGATCAAAATGAAACTTTGAAAAAGAACAAAACGAGAACAATAATGAATGGAAACAAGACGCATTTAAAAGGGAAAATAAAATAGAACAAATCATGACGAAATCACACACTTGATTAAATGAATTGACTCTCTAACAAAATAATTCCCCAGTGGAGTCGCCATCTGTCGCAACCTAACATCACGAAGGGACGGCAAAAGAAAATTAAAAAGCGATTTTGTCTTCAATGAAGAAAATGAGTAGGAGTTGCCACCAACGCTTATTTAAGGAAAACGTTAGAAAACTCAAAAAGAAAAGGTCTGCGAATTTTGAAAAGAAGGGGTTCAGGAGTTGTTTACGCATAGGGAAGGTGCTAGCACCCCGCACGCCCGTCACAAAGAACGACAGCCTTTAATCGAGTGTGCAATAAAAATTTGACTTCAAAATTATTTATTTTCCTAAAAGTAGTGAATTCTTTTTTATTTATTTATTATTATTATTATTTTCAAATCGACAAGGGTGTTGCCCTTGCTCCTACGTATCCTCAGGTGAAATGAGGAAATCAGACCTACGTAGTTCTTTAAACAAAATGTTTGTGTGTTGAACTGATTTTATCTTTTTTGAGATATTTGTCTTAATTACAAAAAGAAAATTCGTTAAGGCATTGGACCTTGAAAATGATCTCAAGTGATATTTGACGAAAATAAATTTGGTTGTGAGTTTATTTCTTTTTTATTTGATTTTGTTCATGAGTCAGATATCCTTTGTATCCACCTATTATGAATATCTCTGAGCGCACGAGCCGAGTCCAAGACCCACCGTCGGGCGTTACAACAACAAAGTGCTCTAAGAGAATTACCTGGAAAGTTCAAGAGTTAGTGTGGCAACCTAAAGTAAAAGGAAGTAAACATAACGGAATTGCGGGAACAACAAAAATACGGAAATAACGGAAAATACAAAAATAACGGAAATTTAGTGCGTCAGAAACACGTAAATTACGAAAACAACATTAAATTAATTCAAGAAATATAGAATTGGATTTCATTGCTCACACCATATAGAAAACATTTTCTAACATTATTGATGCACACGTAGTTATCCCAAGTCGATCCCTCACACTTGGAACCTAAGAATGCTTACTAAATATCGATTTCTCATATATGCAGTAAATATCCTAGCATTACAGTTTTATTCTCGTGCTCTTTGTAATCAAAATGTTATGCTTTATTCCCAGCAACGTAACATAAAAAGTAAAATCATTCGGTTCAGATTCTAAGATTACCTTTCGGTCTCACTTAAAATCTAATTTCATGACACTAATGATCAACTAGGATCGAGCATTACGAGTAGAACGAAATTACCAATAATTAGTAGAAAAGACTAATGCATACATAATATCAAAACGGACCCATAAGGGTATAGAGATTACATCCAATACTTAAGAAAAACTAACTGATCGATGCGCAGAGCACTAGACTAACAAAAGAAATGGCGAAGGAAGTGATCCACGGGCACAATTTTGCAGTGCCTCAGCTTCGATCTTCCTCTTCTCCTTCTTCTTTTGTGTTTTCCCTCTATTTCTTGAGCTCTGAACCTTTTTTCCTCTTCCCCTGCATGGCTATTTATAGAAAAAGCCATTTGGTGTAGGGGAAACTCGCCCAGGCAAGTGGATTGCTTAGGGCTGAAGTTTTCTCTTAGCCCAGGCGAGCTAGATGCTAGCCTAGGCATATTTAGGGTCAAAAGATCATTTTTCCCTTCCTTGTGGCTTTGTTTCTGGATTTAACAAACAACCATCAAAACCCTGAGCGACCCCATGCCTTGCTCTGTAACCGGTGGCGAACACCGCAATTCGATTGATAATGATAAAAAAACATTATACCCGGATGATAAAAGCATTATACCTGATGAAATTAGGGTCTGACACCTGGGTTTGACAAAAATCTACTAACTGTAGTCAACATACAATAACAATATAATGAAGTCATCATCAGAAAACTTTCTAACAAAGACACAATGGTCAGAAGTAGTCTTCCTGTAGCCTTGCTCACACATAACAGACTCAAATTTCTTGTACCACTGCCTCGGAGCCTGCTTCAAACCATATAAGCTTTTTCTTAGCCTACACACATAGTCTTCTTTCCCTTCAACATGAAACCCATCAGGTTGATTCATGTAGATCTCTTCCTCCAAATCACCATGAAGGAAAGCAGTTTTAACATCCATTTTCTCTACCTCCAAATCAAGAGTAGAAGTCAAACTTAACACAATTATAATGGATGACATTTTCACCACGGGAGAAAATATCTCATTAAAATCAACACCCTTCCTTTGACTATAGCCCTTCACCACTAATCTTGCTTTGTACCTCGGAGATGTAGAGTTACTCTTATGCTTCACCCTATAGATCCACATGTTATCCAAGGCCCTCTTACCCTTAGGTAACTTCACTAAATCAAAAGTGTGATTATCATGTATGGATTTCATCTCATCTTTCATTGCATCCAGCCACTTTCTCTTTTCTTCACTTTCCATGGCCTCTCTAAAGCACTCAAGTTCTCCATCATCTGTTAGGATCACATACTTATTAGGAGAATACCTCTTAGAAGGTTGTCTCTCCTTGTTGGACCTCCTGAGTTGAAGTTGAGGTGGTTCGGTAGCATCATCAAGATTTTCATCTTGTGACATGTCATGCTCCTCTTCATCGTCATCATCAACAGGAACATCTACCTCATCTCCAGGTTGTTGGACACCAACATCATTTTGAACATCAGTATTCAAATTCTGAATAGGCAATTAAACTGGTTGAAAATCAGCCACGCCATTGTCTTCCTTGGGTGTAGACTTCTCCACCTTATCAATGTCTTCAATAGTTTAGTCTTCCATGAATTTCACATCACGGCTTCTAACAAGCTTCTTCTCAATAGGATCATAGAACCTGTAACCAAATTCATTCTCACCATAACCAATGAAGATGCACTGCCTTGACTTTGCATCCAATTTGGACCTCTCATCCTTTGGAACATGCACAAAAGCCTTGCAGCCAAAAATTCTTAAGTGATCATACTTCACATTCTTGCCAAACCAGATTCTGTTTGGCACCTCACTATTCAAAGCAACAACAAGACTAAGATTGATAGCATGCACCTCCGTGTATAGTGCCTCACCCCAAAAGTGCTTGGGTAACTTTGCTTCAGAGAGCATGCATCTCACTCTCTCAATCAATGTCATGTTCATCCTCTTCGCCAAACCATTCAGCTGAGGAGTTTTAGGAGGAGTTTTCTCGTGAGCAATACCATGCTGCTTGCAATAGACATTAAATGGTCCACAATACTCACCACCATTGTCAGTATGAATGCGTTTTAGCTTCTTGTCTGACTGCCTCTCTACTAAGACATGAAACTCCTTGAACTTCTCAAGAACTTGGTCTTTTTTCTTCAAAGCATAGACCCAAATTTTCCTGGAATAGTCGTCATCAATGAAGGTAACAAAATAGAGTGCACCAATAGGCCAACACAATAACAAACTCTATAACAGAGTAATAGGCAGCGGAAATAAATTACCCCAAACTTGCAAGAACCTGTGAAGGATACTAATAAAGTATAGAGCGCAAAATAAAAATTAAAGGAAACAGAGACACAATTTGTTTAACGTGGAAAACCCCTCAATGCAAGGGCAAAAATCATGGGTCGTCCAAACCAAAGAAATAACTCCACTATAATAAATGAAGATACAAGAGAACCTCCAACAAGTGTACTAAAACATGCTACAAATAGTCAAATCAAAATAAACCCCCAATTGGTACAATAGAGACAAGAAGATAAAATCCCAAAATATAGAGTAGATAATACGAAACACTTATCTCTCTCTCCAGATATTATTTTCCCGATCTAACCGGACAACTTAAATTATCACGCGTGTAGACCCTATTATCCAAAATTTAGCCCAATCCAACGGTGAACGA
This sequence comes from Glycine soja, assembly GCF_004193775.1. Taxonomy (NCBI): domain Eukaryota; kingdom Viridiplantae; phylum Streptophyta; class Magnoliopsida; order Fabales; family Fabaceae; genus Glycine; species Glycine soja. The sequence continues at coordinate 8,235,854 of NC_041002.1, read as the reverse complement.
ATCTTCAATTGCAATCTTAAAAAATGCTCTCCAGTGGGTATGCGAAAATCACAATGATTTTCTCTCTTCTTTTTCTCTCTCAATGATTTGTAACTATTTTTTCCTCTCAAATGAGTCTCTCTCACTGTATCTCACTCTCTAATCTGACCTCTCTCCACTTAAATAAGTGAGACAAAATGGATCTTCTCATTTGGATCTTTACTTCACATAGGAAGGGAGCCCAGAAACCCCACACCTAATTCCTACTACACCTATGCTTTTATATGCTTTAGTGGATTAGTAGGCTTTTAATTGAAGAGCTCAGCACGTTAATATGGAGCCTCTATTGAGAATTAGGTACGAGTGGTTCCAAGCATGGTTGTCAAACTCTAGAGTCAACTCGTAGACTCTTATGAGTTTAAGAGTTTACTTGGTCCCTACGAGTCGACTCGGAATCAAACTCGTTTTTGTGCAAACTCAGAGCAGACTTGGTGGACTTGTGGTAGACTCGTGTAAACTCGCGAGTCTGGACCGAGTCACACGAGTCCAGTGGAAAAAAAATTTTCCACGATACGGCGTCGTTTTGTGCTCACTGCTTTGCGATACGGCATCGTTTTGTGCTCACTACTCCGCGATACGGCCCAAGTCACACTCTGGTTTAGGGATTTTGCTTCGTGCATTTTGTGTTTGTCCCTGTTCTTTGTTCACGGCGAGTTGGAGCTGCTCAAACGACACGAGAGTGCGAGCCGAGACCAGACGACATGCGACACAGCGGCACGGTGCGGTGGTTGGCTGGATCCATTGGAAGCCACGAGTCCCACCCACAAACACGACTAGCTCAAGAGAAGCCACAAGTACCACGAGCCACGACCCATGACCACGAGGTCCACGACGAGCTTGAGAGAAGCCGCGAGTTCGGGTGAGAATTTCAAAAATTTCATGGTGTTAGCTTAGTGCTCTAAGTCTTCTTTCTATTGTTGTGATGCATTTGCTTTAGTGGCTTTGCCTAAAGTTTCCTATAATCCTGTCAGAATTGCCTCTTCCACAGTACAATCGAAATTGATATTTTTGGAACTCTAGAAATAGTTTGGTAAAATATTGTTTGAAAATAGTTAGTACTAATAATTGTCAAGAGAATTAAGATTGAATGGAAATTAAGTTGACAAAGATCAGAAGAAATAATCAGTTAAGGAACATGAGGAACATTAAGAAATATGTTGTTCACAGTGACATGAAAGTCAATGAGTCATCACTTGTAGGCTGTAGCAACTCTCATTGCTTTCATCTTTTCTATTAATGTATTAAAAACTCTATCTACCTTTAGATTCTTGGCAAGTCTCTCAAAGCTTTGTTCCCTATGCCATGAATAATATTTGCCTCAGAAATAAAGATATGTTGAACCAACCCTTTCCAACATAATTGTTGGTGCTCTGAGAACTTTTTGTAGAATTTCATCATGCTAATAATTTTAACAAATGCATTTGAAGAGAGGTTCTAGAACTTTTCATGCAGCAAAACACTAATATAGGAAGACATATATATAAGTCAAATTTGGATTAGATTATAGATTATGAAAGTTTGAATGGTAGTCAAGTTTGGATTAGGTTCTAGAACTTTTTGTCATGCAGCAAAACATTAATTTTTTAAGATAAGGATGAAGAATAAAAGTGCTTGCTTATGGAAGTTATTGATGTAGAAAAGTGAGGCCAAAAGAAAATGTCAAGTAATTGACAAGTAAATTCTCTAATTGCCTATTATATTATGTTCCTGTTAATGTTAAAGTGTTAGTACTCTTAGAGAACAATATATAGTAATACATTATACACACACCTTGAAGCTGCAATAACTGATTACTATTAATCAATTCCTATTATAATAATACATTATTTTGTTCCTAATTCCTATTATATGTTGTTCTTATTATAGTAATCTATAATACACACACCTTGTAGCTGCCATAACTGGTTACTATTAATCAGTTCCTATTATAGTAATTCATTATTTTGTTCCTAATTCCTATTATATTATGTTCCTATTATAGTAATCTATTATACACACACCTTGTAGCTGCCATTACTATTAATCAATTCCTATGAACTTATTGTCATTTGTTTGCAAAATGGTGCATTTTGAATATATTTATTTACTATCCATAGATTTTTTTTACGAAGTAGACTCTTATAAGTCTACGAGTCGAGTCTACGAAACTCTCACGAGTCTGGATAGATTCTGGATTTTGATAACCTTGGTTCCAAGATCTTTTCTTGCTTAAAGCAACATGTAACAGTACTTAATTAATAAGGTTGGCTCATATGGTAGGATTCAAATGTGGGAGATGCTAGGTGCACCCAGCATTATTGCTGGTGCACCCAGCACTTAAGTGGAAAAGACTTTTATACCCTTGCCAAATTTATTTAAAAACTCTACACCCAGCACCCAGCCGTTTCTTCTTCTTCTTCTTCCGTGTCGTTTCCTCTTCCTTCTACCGTGACCAGACTTCTTCTTCTTCTGCGTGATTCCGCGACCTCGAGTGGACTGTTGGTGCCGGTGACGTGGGTTGCTTCTTCACCATTGTTGGCGGCGTGGTGGTGGTGCTGTTGTGCTGCTCTGCTCTGCTTCTTCCTCGCGCGTTCTCCTCAACTGGCGTTTGGCGGTGTGGTGGTGGTGCTTTACAGATCAACTTGATCCGCACGATCAACCGTACACCTGAACGCACAAGCAACAATAATGCATACCTTGTATGCCGCCGCCGACGACCACCGCAATACTGAACACCGCTACCTTCACCTTCATCGAACCTAATCGTTGCCAAGGAACCGAAGAAAATATGGCACCGAAGAGAGAAGTGAGAAGAAGAGTGCACAACACTGGCTGTTCTGATTTTTTTAAAAAAAACACACAACTTTTAAAAGGAGAAAAAAGACAGGGTCAATTTTGTCATTTTAAAGAATGTTGGGTGCACCAGCAAAAACGTTGAGTGCACCTAGCAACTCCCTTCAAATGTGATTATTGTTGGAAATTATTATTGGTCAGAATTTTATACGGTAAACCCTCTTTTGAAGTCAATAGAGGAAGGAGTTGTCCCCACAATAATCTGAATTCCAAACTTTCACCAATCAGATTAAAATAAAAATTTTAAAATTTAATATATCAAAACAAAATAAAAGTAAAATTCAATGATTAAAAATGACATTAAATCTTAAATTAATTATTTTAAAATTTAAAATATTGACAGAGTTAAATGTTTTAAATGAAAAACCGAAAAAAAACATTAAAATAAAACTTTTAAAAATATAAAATATCAAAATAAAACTTAAGACTAAATATATCAAATGAAACAAAAATAAAACTTAATAAACCGAAGTCACGTTAATCCTTGAAACAATCACATACAGTAAATGATGTAAAACAGAACAAAAGAATATCATTTTGGTTTTTAGTAAAATTATAATCAAATTAATAATTCTATTCATCATAAATTTATAATAATGTGTTTTTTTAGAGAATAATAATGTGTATTCAAGTTTTACCATTCGCAAAATAAAACTGTAGTAAATATTCATTAGCATTATTAAGAACTAAAGCACTTAATAATTAATATGTACCTTGAAGAATATATAGTATTTTTAACTAATCTTTTTATATACACGTTGATTCTCTGAATATACATAGTATTTTATTTTCTTTGTGCAATAAGCCAATAAGTAAATAAAAGAAAGAAACTTTCATTAAAAGAAAAGTAAATAAAAGAAATAAATTAACAAAGTACTTCACAGCACATATTAATGCGCCAAAAATTCTTAATGGAAATCAGCTAAACAATATGATATGTAGAAGATTCTTCCTTATGATTTTATAGTTTATTTAGTTGATATTAATTTTTTACATAACATTATTTTCTGTTCAAACCAAATCCGAAGGCACACTATTTCTTTTTGGAAGAGAGAAAAAATGGCCCCTAAAAGCTTCTGACTGATTTAGACTTTTTTTAAAATATATTAAATCCAGACTAACATAACAAGCAGCCCGTGAGTGCCTTTAAGTTCAATCAGGTGTGGCGTGGACCTCTTTTACAAACATGCATCTCAGGCAACCAGATCCAACGATATTAGTTTATTATCTGTAGCAGATTTTATTGGTAAATATCCGTGGTTGCCAATTTTTTTGTCATCCATGTCAAAGATCATTGTTGAGAAAAGTATATTACCTAGAAGGTGTGACGGATTCTAGGATGCACAATGGGTTAGTACCAGGCACAAATAATAAGATACTAAAATATTTTTATATATATTTTTTAATTTATACTTATATTGCGGAATATAATTTTATTTGAATTTATATTTTAGTGTAATTTTTATTTGGTTTTTTTAAAATAGTAATTTTTAGATAATTTTGTTTGAAAATAATAAAATAGATTTGCTATTTTTTAGTTTTTAAGAATTTTCCATTTGAATTTTTGTTGAAAATGTTAAAATTTACTTTTCTAAATATTAAAATAAATAAAAAATTATAGTAAAATTTTTTAAAATTATTTACTTATTTATTTTAAAAAATATATATTCATGAATACATATGAATATTCACTAATATTTAAAATTAAACTGTTGGTCTACTTTTATTCGTACTGTCCCGTAGTCATTCCGAATCTTTGTCTCTCTCTTAAAAAGATGTAATCACCCATACAAAGATGTGAAGAAACAAGTTTGCTTTTGTTAGAACAATAAAATTCTCACACGCACTCACACTATGCACTCACTCACTCCATGTTAGAGAATAAGAGAAGATGATGAAGGAATTGATTGAGAGAAAATAGAGGGGACTTAGAATTCTAAAAAAAACTTCTGCACTCTCATGCTTCTCGTTGAAGATCACTATTATTTTTATACACACTGCACATGTAGCTATAACAAACTAACTTCAAAATGAATCACTAACTAACTCCTAACTAACTAATTGAATTACAGCATGCATCAACATCTCTCCTTAATTCAGATTTGTCAAGGATGTCACTCCTAACTTGTCTCTCAATTCCTTGAACTTGATAGACTTCAATGGCTTAGTTAGTATGTCTGCAACTTGATCTTCAGACCTACAAAACTCCAATTCTAGCTTCTCCTTACTCACTTGATCACGCAAGAAATGAAACTTGATTTCAATATGTTTACTCCTGCCATGTGTCACAGGATGCTTTGCTAAATCAATTGTTGATTTGTTATCAATCAATAATCTCACAGGATTACAATCTCTCATGTTCAGTTCTTCCATTAAAGCTTCCAGCCGTAGAGCTTGACAAGCTGCCATAGTGGCAACAATATATTCTGCCTCATATATTGACAAAGCAAGTACACTCTACTTCTTTAAGCACAAGAGATTGGTGTTGTTCCGAATTTGAAAACATACCCAACAGTGTTTTTCCTATCATCCTTATCACCGCACCAATCTGAATCACTGTAACCAAACACTTCTCCTTCCATATTCTTTTGACTGTAAGGATATAAAATGCCAAGATCCAATGTTCTTTTCACATATCTCAGAATCCTCTTTGCTGCCAGGAAGTGAGGTGTCTTTGGTTTCTCCATAAACCTCCTTATCAACCCAACACAATAGGCAATGTCAGGTCTGGTGTTACATAGGTACCTTAATGAGCTTACAATTTGCTTGTACAAGGTAGGATCAACTTCTTTCTCATCCCCATCTATTTGCAGCTTGATTCTAGTTTCAGTTGGTGGGATCACAGAATTGCACTCCATCATATTGAACCTCTTCAGAATGTCTTTTGCATACTTTTTTTATGCATGAAAATCCCTTTACTAGTAGAAACAAATTCAATACCTAGGAAGTATGATAGTTCACCAAGATCAGACATCTCAAATTCTTCCATTATTCTTCCTTTGAACACTCTCATATCTTCTTTACTACTGTTAGTCACTAGCAAATAATCTACATAAAGACATATTATCAAAAACTCACCAGAATCTGTGTTTCTGACATAAACTCCATGCTCAGTAGTGGACTTGGTGAAATTCTGCTGGACTAGGAAGCTATCAATTCTCATATTCCACGCTCTAGGAGTCTGGTTAAGGCCATACAATGCCTTATTCAACTTGTAAACTTTATCCTTTTGACCTGCCTCTACATAACCAGGTGGTTGAGTTATGTAGACTTCTTCTTCAAGTGGCCCATTCAAAAATGTTGACTTCACATCAAGTTGATATAGAGACCAGTTTCTGTTGCTAGCAGCTGCCACAATGAGTCTAACAATTTCAAGTCTTGAAACTGGAGCGAAAACCTCATTGTAGTCCAAGCCATGTTTCTACAGAAATCCCCTTGCTACTAATCTTGCCTTATACTTGGATACATCTCCATTAGGCTTTACTTTAGTCTTATAGACCCACTTCACATCAATTGGTCTTTTCCTTGAGGTAAATGGACTAACTCTCAAGTCTGGTTTGTTGGTTAATTTTGAAAATCGAGATAATCCTGGATAAATCTGAAGTCGTGTATAAACACTTTCAGATTGAATCAAATTTCGGGGTTCAACCAAAATTGTTCAATCGGATAAAATCAGAAGATTATAATTCAAGAGTTTTGTTTTGGTCTTGTATGTTTTTCACATGTTATGCTTTCTGAACCAGGATGATTATTTATAATCAAAGAACAGGTGGTTTTTGGCGGTTGATGGAAGTTATTTATTTTTAAAAATTGCCGTTGATGGAAGTTTTAGTAACTTCCATGTAACTTCCAACCGTTGATGGAAGTTTTAGTAACTTCCATGTAACTTCCAACCTTTGCCTAAACCGAACATCTCGTTATTACATTAAAACAAGTGTGCACTCTTATTTTAACATAATAAAGAGATCAATTACACTAAAATGTACAACATGGTTCTTCTTAATTGATCTTAATTCTTCTTCCATAGTTGCTCTCCAATGTGAACTTTGTGAGGCTTCATCATGACTTATTAGTTCTGATTCAACAAGTAGAGCAAAGTGCACAAAATCCCCTTCTGCAGTGATTGCTGTATCAGGATACAATTCATACTCTCTGAGTGTTTGTGGTACTTGTCTCCCTCTTTGTGACCTTCCGAGTTGCTCTCCACCTGATGGTACATCATCTTCACTATGTTTGTCTTCAAGGTTCACAATCACCTTTCTTTCACCATTGTCAGCAGCTTTTATTTCCCAATTTCAGTCCTTTGTTTCATTTATCAAGACATCTCTACTAATCACAATCTTCCTCATTCTAGGATCATACAACTTGTAGGCACCGGTTGGATGATATCCAATGAGTATCATTGGTTCAGCCTTATCATTAAGTTTCTTTCTGATATGCTCAGGCACATACTTAAACCACAATGAACCAAATATTCTGAAATGACTCACACTAGGCTTCTTTTTTTACCATGCTTCTTCAGGTGTGTATCCCTGCAATCTCTTAAAAGGACATATGTTCAAAATATACACAGCAGTAGAAGTTGCCTCTCCAAAAGTAATGAGGCATTCCCTTCCCTTTCATCATGCTCCTGGCCATGTTCAAAATGGTTCTATTTCTTATCTCAGCAACACCATTATGTTGAGGTGTATAGGGAGATGTCACTTCATGAATTATTCCCTCTTCATCACAAAATACTTGAAATTCATGTGAGTTATACTCACCACCTCCATCTGTTCTAAGCACTTTGATTACCTTATCACTCTACTTTTCACTCAACAACTTAAACTTCTTAAAGATGTTAAACACTTCACTTTTTTGCTTAATGAGATAGATCCACATTTTTCTAATAAATTCATCAATGAATGACACAAAGTAATTGTTACCTCTTAGGGATTTCACTTCAAAAGGACCACACACATCAGAATAGATCACTTCAAGCTTTCTTTTGGATCTGATTGGAATTTCTGACTTGAAAGAATTCCTTGGTTGCTTTGACACACAGCACTCAACACACAATTGTTTTGGTATCTCAATTTGAGGGAGACCATGAACCATTTTCTTACTTTTCAATTCACTTAAACTCCTGAAATTTAGATGACCAAACCTGTGATGCCACATCCAGCTTTCATCACTTATAGAAGCAGCCAAGCATTGAAATTTTGCAATTTGAATTCCAATCTTGAATGTTCTGTTTCTTGAGAAAGGGACTTTTAGAATCAACCTCCTATTGCTATCAAACATCTTCAGTTGATTGTCCTCCATCTGCATTGAGTAGCCATTTTCTAGCAATTGTCTCAAACTCAGCAAATTATTCTTCATATTGGGAACATATAGCACATCATTGATAAATGAGTGTTATCCACCATTCCTCTGAATCATCACCTTTCCAATGCCTTCTACAGTTACAAAACTCTTATCTGCAAACTTGATCTTACTCTTCACCTTATCATCAATGTTTACAAACCACTCTCTATGTCCAGTCATGTGATTGGAACAGCCTGTGTCAAGATACCACAGATTAACATTGTCTTCTTCTGAGTTTTTAGTTTCCATTAGTAACACTTTATCAGAGTCAGAATCTTCATCTTGTGCCAATTGAGCCTTATCTGTATTTCTTGGAACCCTTTTATTTTTGCATTCATCTGCACAATGTCCCCATTTCTGACAATTATAGCATTGAATCCTTTTCTTGTTGAATTTCTTCTTGCCTACTTTGTGATTCCCTCCACTTTTCTTGTCAGTTTCTTCATTCTGGTTATGATTTCCAGAACTACTGGAGCCCTCACCTGACCCCTTCCACTTATTGTTCTTCCACTTTCCCTTTCCCTTCTTATTCTTGCCACCATCATAGTTTTTCCCTTTGGTTGTTTGGGTTTGCATAGCTTGCTCAGTTAATCTTTGTGACTTTCTTTCATTGAGCCTCATCTCTTGAGCTTCAAGTATTCCTTGCAATTCTTCGATCTTCATTTCTTCAAGATCCTGGCCTTGCTCAATTGCCACCACTATATGATCGAATCTTGGTGTCAAGGTTCTTAATACCTTGTCAATGATCCCTAAGTCTGATTGTTTGTCACCATAAGCATTCATTTGATTTGTAATTGCCAAGATTCGAGAAAAGAACTCACTAATGCTTTCCTGATCACTCATTTGTAGAAGTTCATATTGCCTTCTCAAGGTCTGCAACTTCACCTTCTTGAGTTTGCTATCCCTTGCATAGGATTTCTCTAGAGTATCCCGTGCCTTCTTTGTAGTATCAGCAGATCTAATTTTCTGGAAATTATCTGCATCTACACACTGATGAATAATGGACAATGTCTTTACATTTCTTTTCATCAAATCACGGTGAGCCACCTTCTATGCATCAGTTAGGTTCTTTTCATGTTCTTGAACCCCTTCTTGCACCACTTCTGTCACATCTTGCAATCAAAAGATTATCTTCATCTGAGCACACCAATCATCATAGTTCTTGCCTATGAGAACAGGCATGGATGCTAAAAAATTTCCATTCGAGGAAGCCATCTCAATTTCGGTATCCAGGGATCTTGAACTTCAACTCCGAATACCAGTTTGTTGGAACAATAAAGTTCTCATACGCACTCACACTACTCACTATCACTCTATGTCAGAGAATAAGAGAAGATGATGAAGGAATTGATTAAGAGAAAATAGAGGGGACTTAGAATTCTGAAAAAAAAAAATTCTGCACTCTCATGTTTCTCATTAATAATCACTATTATTTTTATACACACTGTACATGTAACTATAACAAACTTTATAGCTATCAAACTAACTTCAAAATGAATTATTAACTAACTCATAACTAATTAACTGAATTACAGCATACATCAACAGTTTTAAATGCATATCAAAAAGGGAAAATTGTTATTTCTCAACGAATTATTTATCAAGTCATATATAAGTCATTAATGTTGAAGAAAATAAACAATAAGTAAATCAAACGAATCATTTCATAGTTTCTAATAGAACTCTCATTTTCATATAACTCTTTGTAAAGAGATTGTTAGTACCCTTTATTTTCATACTTTCACTCAAGTGAGTTGCCTTAACAATTTTTTGTGTATGAGAAATCCAGAAGAGGCATAGGGTTAAAAAAATACTTGATTTGAAACCTGTGTGTAAAATGTTACTGTTTTTAGAGCTCTTGGTCTTAGATCAGTTGGATGTAGCTCTTAGTTTTATAACACAAACATTAATAAGGGTTACTTGTCACTGTATTACACCCATGCGCGTGTACACACACTCTAACAAGGGCTACTTTGTCACTGTTTTATACATACGCACACAGTCACTAATAAGGATTATTTGTCACCGTTTTAATTATATACGTGCTTTCTAATTTAGATTTTATGTGTTACCGCGGTGTTGTAACTAGGGGAAGGAGTTATACTTCGGTGTATTAATTGGATTTAACTATCCCTTAATTGTTAATAAAATTTATTTGCTTACTAAAAAAATATTTTGACAGTGAAACTATATATAAACCCACAACTGCTTATTCAGTTATTTGCTTGTCCTTTATAATTTTTAAAGTTTTGAAGTTAGTTGAAGTAATATTAGTAGTAATTTTTCTTCCTATTAGTCTAAGATCATCACGTCATTCGTGTGAATCAATAATTATGTGTGACAAGTAAAAAATAAAAAATAAAAAATACTCACTAGCAACCTAATAAGAATTAACATAGTTATTCTTGATTTAAAGGATCTTATGAAATTTGAAATCATCCTTCATAAATTATCCAAAAATCTTGTAAATTCATATAAAATTTAAAAGTTCATAAGCATTTTTTCTCAATAGTATGGGAACATTTTGATAATTCAAAACAATTATAAGAACTTCCGTTAGAAATTTTAACTCAATAATAATAATAATAATTTAGTTTTTGTTAAATAAAAAATTTTAATCTGACACCTTTTTAAGGAACATCTGACACTTTTTTGTTAGTAAATGAGAGTAGTTTTTGGTAGTATTAATATTTTTTGTCTAAATACTTCAGTTTATTTTGAAAAATGGACTTTAACTAATTTGGTGTTCTTTTAAGAGGTAAGTAAAGCTTGATCAAAATTGTTTCTGTCAAGAATTGAATTCGGACACTACCCAAATAATTCAATATTAACTTCAGCATATTAACCACTTATGTTCAATTATTTAATTTTGATTTTGTAATATTAATATGATATACAATAATTATAACAAGTGAAATATAATATACATTAATTTCCATTATATCAACAGAATTTTCTTCTATTAATTTAGATTTTTGGTGACTGTATTAATTTACATTTAGAGTATCTATTTTTGTTTCAAAAAATCTATATCAATGAAATTAAGCAAACGTAATGACTATTACTATATGATTTTTCTTTGTGTATATCCTATTTGTATCTGTATAAATCAGAAGAAGCATAGAATAAAATGTCCTTTTGAGCGTTGATATATATATATATATATATATATATATATATATATATATATATATATATATTACAACATGATAAGCCATCCTATTGAGTCAAACAGCTCAAAAGCAACCCATATAGTGCTACCTTGTTTGATATTAGTAACTTTTTTAATTCCGTTCCCTTTAATTAATTAATCAGTTCGGGTTTGAAAAAATGACACGCGTAAAATAGGGTTTAATTTGCTTTGCAAGGATCGATGCTCTATTCGACATTCATGCACAAATACCAACGCACCTTCCTTTTAAAGTTTCTTAAAATCGTGTCATCCTATGTTAACCTTGAAAATTAGGTAGCATCCCTTGTAAAGGAAAAGTTTCCTTTGTTGGGGAAGAAAATAGCTGTCTCTATCTTACATTATATTCTTTAAAAAAGAAAGAAAAAAACACCCAATGATGGTGATGATGACCTTAGGGAAAGCAAGTAGCACACATACACAAATATGATGCATGATGTTTAGCCACTTTAGAAAGTTCATTTTGTTACCTTCTGTAGTTTAATAAACATATAAAATATCACTATCATCTTTAGAAAATAATAGTACAAGAAGTAGAGAACACAGAAAAATGCATGCCAACTTTAGATTTTTCAAATCCATGATTGAGATATTATTTAGGTATGTCAATGTAAATAATATCATGACCAGATCATGAAGATACGACAGATGAATTTCTGTGCTCGATATTAACCTCTTGTCAACTTCAGTGTCAAGCCAACGGATAAGTAATTAATTACAAACCAAAGCTTAAAGTTTGGTCCCAACACAACATGATGAGAAATTACTTTCATAGTTTCATATCATCATCGAAAAGATTAATAGCTAGGGGTAGAGGGAAAGGGCACACGCGCGTATAAAACTTTTCATGTTTGCTTTTGAAAAAAGAAACTAAAATTTGCCTTTACCCTCAAAATAAAATCTCGGACCCCACTGGTTACTATAGGTAGGTTTGACATGAATGTGGTTACTCTAACAATTGTTGTGTTGATTATTTTAAAATATTGGAAGTTTTATTTTGAAAAATATAAAAAAAGACAAGTGGAATTAAATCACACGCACATAAATATAATATAATTGCTAATAATATACTGTGGTAAAAAAAATTGCTAACTACTGTATATATTCATGGAAATTTAGCAATATCTACACTTTATTCTAGAAAAAAAAAGGCTTTATGTATTTCTTTCAAAAATAATTTACACCGATCGTTCAAATTTTATTATATGGCTTGGTAATAATTTAAACTTATAGTTATTTTTTGTATGTTTATTAATTTCTTCAAATATAATGATTTGAAAATCCATTCTTAAATTTTTATATTAATTTTAATCTTGAAAAGTTAAGTTTTGAAAAACATATTGGTCACTATATAAATTTATCATGTCATCTTAAAATGATACTGACATAACACATATTATTCAGACATACATCGCATGGTAAGAATCACTTTTTTAAAAAACAAATTTAGAAAAATCAATTCATAAAAAATTAAAAGGCTAAAGCCTAAATTAATCTTATATATAAATACTTAAAACATTTTTTTCATAATATGAGTAATGTGACTGCTAATAGATTTTCCAAAACTTCAACAAACATAAAATACTTCTACTTTCTTTTATTCCCAATTCCCAATGCACGATATGATGTATCAACCCTAATCCTATAAGCAAGTAACTAAAGTATTTGCTTTAAGCCTTCCAACCAAAAAACCTTTTCAATTACTAGCAAAAAAAAGCCTTTTAATTACTCCCTTTAAAAAGAACTGAACGAAAGTGTTAGCTATATTTTACGAGTAACAAAATTTCAAAAAAGATTGGATGAGTTAACGTGTTATCAATAAAAAAACGTTACAAAAAATGAATTACAATAAATAAGCTTACATCTTAAAAAAAAATTGATTTTTTTTGTCTAGACCACAAATATTTTCTATTGAAGACAATTCTAATCTCTTAAGTTAGAATAATCACACCTCAATTGATCCACCTTCTCAGTCATATCTTTATTTAGAAGGAAAAAACTTAAAAATGCAAAAACTTTTAAAAGTCTGCTTTAAGCCATTATTTATGTTAAACGGTTAACTCTCCTGCTAGGACATGCAAGGCACTTTTTTACCATGACTAAAGACAACAAATAGAGATGTCAAACCAATACATTTTGCCATAGTTTATACATGTCCCAACAAGGGTTTAATCCCAAGTTTATACATTTTGCCAAACTTTATTTAAAAAGATAAAACCTACCTCAGTGATGTATGCCTCAAAAAAGTCAGTCTTCAACAATCACCTTGGCACACAAAAAAAACAGATGAAGATGGGGAAGTGAGGAATTCCTCCCTTCCAGAAGGGAGGCATGTGTTTATATATAATATTGTTTCATTCAAGAGCTAAGTAAAAATGGAGACAAAGACAAAAGAAACTGCCAAACTAATGTTTACTCCCTCAATGTTAACCTATATTACAGCCCTATAGTTGAAGGGAAAGAGGGAATTCCATCACTAAAAGGGAGCAGCAGAAGGGTTCACAACGATGTGCCTAAGAGGGTATGCGACATCCCCACCACCAGCATGCTTAACAAACTCAGCTGGAGAGAGGAAGTTTCCATGGCACACACACATGATCCTCACTTCCTCCCCCTTACCATATTTGTACAAGATACCCTCAATTCTTCTTCCATTAGGACCATCTCCTTTTGTAAATACACAAGGCATGTCTTCCATTGAGTTTGTCCCAATGTGCCTTCCCGTTATTTTTTGGGCAGGATGGGGTTTCCTAGATGGATTCTCCGCCTCAGCTTTGGAAGTTCTAGTCACATTCTCATTCATCTTTCCCCCTGAACCCGCAGGATCCTGGCTGCTTCGTTCTTGCATCGATTGATTACTAACAGGGCTTTTTGCTTCACCACAGCTACTTGATCCTGTCAGGTAGAACAGGTTACATAGCCAAATAGGATCATCTTCTTTTTCTTAAATTTGGTGTTTGGTTTTCCTTTCATTTTCATCTTTTTCAGTTAAGTTATAGAATATATACAACCACAAATTCCATCTTTGGAAGAACATAGATTATAGCCAAAGGCACACATGCTCCAACATCATAAAGTAGCAATCGATGCTTCAAACAAAGGGTCAGCAAAGAAACAAAGCTACATTGAAATCAAAAGCAGGAAAGGGTATACTTGCTCCAAGACTAGTGAATTTCTACTTCCTTTTGATCCTTTCTCTTTTCTAGATTTATGTCTTGTTTTATTCTCCAGTAAACCATCCATGGCAGGCTATAAACATCAATCAGTGAATATTTAGAAAGTAAATGAATGAACTTCTGAAACAGACAAAAGGTTAAGTTCATTATTGATTATTCCACACAAACTATTTATTGTATTTCCGATACACAATTCCAGCAAAGATATATTATCTAATGCAAGTACATGCACACACATATTGGATTCAAAAAGAAATTTAATGTCAAGGCATGGAGTAGATCCTTCCAGGACAGGAAATTTCAGTTATTCAATGAAAGGAAAATTCTTGTTATACCATCAGCAAAGGATGATAACAATAAATTACAGGTTAAGAACTAATAAGGATTGATGATTATTTACGTGGCTGCCGATCCACGACTTACAGGTTGATATACATCGCCTATATATGCGGCTATGCCTGAAGCATGCCATTGATCCTAAATGATATACTTTCTGTCCTGAGCATGCCAACATAGTCCACTAGCATTGGCTTGTTAGTTGACATAAGTAAAACCATAATGTTTTTTAAGTGTGTTTTGATAAATGAAGCTATTATCACGTGTTAAACCTTATAATTGTTCAGAAGTGAACTCAATCAAACCTGCCAAGACATACTTTTATTGCAACTATCACACGGAGAAATATCTGTCCTATTTATTTAGATCAAGTGAAATAGATTAAGAGAATTGTGATGGTGCGATTCAGAAAAAAACCAGAGAACAATAAAGGAAAAATAAAAAACCCTACAATATCTAGCGCAATGGTTGCCTACAATGCCATCAGGCATAATATTGCAATGGTCCTGGCTTAATCCACCCAACCCAGTCAATGGCTCCCCCTTGCCCATATTATCATGAAAGAACAAATGAGGAAAAATAAAGAGAAAAATGACAAAGTAATCTGTTGCAAACAAGACTGGGAAATCAATATTACAGTGATCTTGCAATATCAGTGAGCATGCACAAACACTAACCATCTGGTGGAAACTAGGATGACATTGAAACTGTCTCATAAAGCTTAACAACCAAAATAGAGCAAGTAGTATCATTATCAGTAAAAATGTTCTTGCCTTGACACAAATATACAAAAATTTAAGGATTAAGTAATAAGTTCCATGAATTTAGCCAAACTTCAGATTCCATAACATCATCGAATGTATGGTTCAAATTTCAATAAGTGAGCATTATAAGACATTTGACATCTAGAAACCAGAGCCAGGATATATAATCCAAATTTGAGTACCTCTGACACACCAAGATAGGTAAAATACAAAGAGCGCTGAATTACTTTTTTTCCCACCCAAATTTAAGTTTACCAGAACATATGAAGGTGCTTAGAAACAAAACATCAGACAGTGTGTGTTTGGTTCAATTTATTGTTAACAAACAATAAACACTTTTACTTCAAAAATAAAAAAGTAGTTCCAAATATGTTAATAATAGGGAATAAGTGGTTTTACTGCTTATCTTTAATGACCAGAGTTTGAAATGGAAAAAAAGAAAGGGGTCATGACATTTAATATATTTATCTGTCCCCATCTAGCAACTAGTAATGACAGCTCAGTTCAACGCTGTTAGAGGAAGCTGTGTAAATTAACTCTAAAACCTGTAAAATCATAATTGCACTAACACATAACGTTAGAGGAATGCCACAGTTTACTTAAATACAGTGACAAACCATCTCAAATAAGCTCCAATAAATTCAAGGGCCTTATTAAGTAAGCTAGTATCTTCTCTTCCTTTTTTCTGTCATGATTAATTCAAATATAACTTCAAACAATGCTATCCAGCAATCATGTGCAAGAGAAACTACGAAAGAGTCAGAATAAATGTGACTACTACCATGCAAGAGAGGTGAAAAAGAAAACCTCAAAATCACACAGTTTGACATACAAAGAATAATCTTTTTCAATACAGAAAGGGACTAATGCATAACAATGAGAGACCAAAAAGGGAGGGGGAAGAATTGCCCCGAGTTTATAACCATTGGAAGTTTTCAGAAATTCAGTGACCAAAATAAAGAAATAAAATAAAAAACATTAAGGGAAGAGATTGACAAGTTAACAACTTCAGTAGAGTAAACTTCAATACATGTATAAAACAACACAGTTGATGGTTGAATAAAAATATTCAGTTCCCCTAGAAGTAACAAACCATAATAGTACCTTAAGGAACAAATGACAACAGAATCAAATCTTTTATACTATTTCCATTCCATCATCACCCTTGTTAGCGACCAATTCACATAACCAATTGAGACATTAAAACAAGCAAGCCACTCAGATAAAACGATACGCAAATCACAAATACACATCAGAACATGCCCTCATCAACCATCACACGGTCAAAACACAATCACCACCACACGAAGCAGCACAACCTCAATCTCAATCATGGTTTTAAATTGCTGTCCGCAACCGCAATTGCGGCCGCAACCTCAAGGCATTTTGACGCTCTACCATCGCATCACAATCGCAATGGCCACATTTTCCGGCAAAGATTTTCTGTCTCACCGCAACGCGAACCACAATCTCAATCAACAAACAACAGTCCAAAACACACACAAGTCAACAACTTAAAACCAATAGGTAACATAATAATGCAAACAAGAGAAAATTAAACTAAAGTACTAAACTCAGATATAGAGTAACCAAAATTTACCTAGAAAAGCCTTGCTATCCATTTCAGACATTGATGAAGAGCTTCCTCCTTGAGAATCAGCCGAACCCTGAGAAGATGGTTGCCCAAACAATCCTTGAAACCCCCTTCCCTTCCCCAACACATCACCAAGAACAACTTGCTTTGCCGGAACACCCCACCCCGGCGGCGGAACCGCCACCGCCGAAGAACCAAACTTGTTGAATCCCATTGCCATAGTCCCCCCTGCCTCCACCTCCTCGCCGGCGCCGGCGAAGACCTCCCGGGAACCCCTCTGCTTCTCCGAGCGGCGTCTCTTCGCCTCCATCCGGCGCAGCGTCTGCATCTCCTTCCGCCTCCGCCACTCCTCCTCGGTCTCTGTGGGCAGCGACGACGTCCTCATGAGCGCCGGGAACGCCGCCGCCGACGGCGCCACCGCATCGTCCTGCCGGAACAGAGGCATTGTCCCCACCACAGAAGAAGAGCGTAAAAGCCTCTTTTTTTTGGCGTTCTTGTCCACCCCAAATCTTCCACCGAGAGAAAGACCAAGGTTCAACTCAACCTCTTCATCGTCCTCCTCATGCTGCTCTTGCTGTTGCTGCTGCTCATGGTGATGATGAAGAACATGATGTTGTTGCTGCATCATGTTATTATTGTTAATTTTGTTATTATCATCCCTAATAGTAGCAACACCACTGATGGAAAATCCTTGAAGCAAATCCCTAGGATACCTCTCCATCTTCTCACACACTACTTCTTTCTCTTCTTCTTGCTGATGCTGATGCTGTTGCTGTTGCTGATAAGGATGGTTCTTCTTATAATCCTCCATCAATGCACGTTACCAAAGGCAAAACCACATAGAACATCGTGAAGTAGCAACACTTGCTGTTCTAATTCTAACGCATGCTCCTCACACAACACAACCCGCGTGCGCTGCACAAAACAACAAGCCCTGGTGGGGTGGCGAGTGGTGATTCAAATCAGCAAAACCCATGACACGAAACATGATGATGATGATGATGACGCTTTGTCATCAAATGACGCCAAAAAACAGCGCACACCCAGATCGCAAAAACTGCTCCTTTTTTGTTCTTCTTCTTCTCTTAAAATTAATGCAATTAATTCGAATGAATATGAAAATAAATGAATTTTTCTCCTTTTACTTCCACTCTCTCCCCACGAAGCAATTAACAGCAAAAAGCAAACTCGGATTCTGTCTTTCTTGAAAGTTTTTGGCTTCACAAAAACCCGCGAGAACGAAAACGAGAAGGAGAGTGAGGAGAAAAAAATGGGGGCAGAAGAAGAAGAAGAAAAACTTGTTTTGTTTGAAAGAGGAAGAAAAAGGAGAGAAAGTGAGAGAGGAATAATAATATTTATCCGAGGACGAAAGTGCCCCTGGGATGTGACGGGTTGAGTGAGGAAAAAGAGACAAGTGGGTGTCGCGAGGGGAACGCATAGGTGCCACGTGGCGACACTGACACGATTTTTCACTGCAGAGATGAGGTCGCTGTCGAGGGAGGGAGAGACACGTGTCAAATTCAGGGTGGGGGCAGACGGGGCGCCACGTGTCGGTCAAGATCCCGGGATGGGAAAGGGGACGCGTGGCTTTAACGTTAATAATGATGATGATTGACAAAAGTTAATTAGTGTCATCTTAAAAATATTGATTAAAAAATTTTAAATATATATATATATATTTGTTAAAAATTTATAAAATTATTTTATTTATGATTTAATTTTTTTATGATTTTCATAATAAATATTTGGTTTTTTTATTTCTTAATTGATGTTTTAAGGATATTTTATAATTTACTTGTTGTCATCCTCGTCCTCTACTATTACGTGGCGGCTTTGGGTTGTGTTGTTGTGTTTTTTGGGTTGGGTCGTGTCGCGTCCTGTTAGGTTAGATCGTATACGGTTCCCACTTTCTCCAATTTGTCAAGTTACTACATTACTCTGTGCCACTGCCACCCATGTGCGAACCTCAAAACTCAACTCAACGTTGTTTCTATACTCATTAGCTGTACCCCATCATTATTTAATAATTTTTCAGTAAAGAACTCAATTAAATAAATTGTTCAAAACTTAGCTATAGACACGTGGTTTCTTAAAAATTGTAAAGAGAGAGAAATCAGTCTGAGTTTAATTTTTATTCATTGTCACTTAATAAAAAATAATTGTCCACGTGGTTATAAAAACCGCACACGGTTCAATGAATCCAATGATCCCAATTTGAGTGGATTAATAAGTTTTTTCTTAAATTCTAATAACATATTAAATAATTTTAATTATCGAATAACATATAATATTATTTTTTTATCTTGATAATAATTTATTATTGTCATATTCATTATGATATCATTTAATATTTATTTAAATAATTTTTGTATTTAATTTTAAAAAATGAGTTTTTTTATAATTCAATGATAATATTTACAAAATAATTTATAATAATAAATGATTATATAATATAATTTTTATCGGTAGAAATCGAAGATACTACTAGAAGATTTACAAAAATTCATATTTTTTATTCAACCAACTGAATTAGACCATATTAACAATAATTAAATAATATTTTATAGTTTTGATTATGATGATGAATTTTATTTGGAGTATAAAAATATGAATTAATCATAATTTGTTAGATATTATATATATATATATATATATATATATATATATATATATATATATATATATATATAATTTTTTATCTATATATCAGGTCAACTGGATTAATAGTAGTTCACCGATTCATCCTCTCACTTATTAATTCAATGTCTCAGCCATATTGAATACATACTTGATAAGCAAAATTTGAACAAATTTATTATATATAATATATGATAATTTATAATGATATAATGGTATTTTTTAACATTTTAAATGTATATGTTCTTGTATTTGTTAGAGAAAAGGGAAAACAAAAAGAAAACTTTCAAAAATAAAATTTGAATTTGTTATTTTCTTTTAATTTAAATTTTTGTTTCCTCTTTCACTTTCTTTTAATATATATGTAAATAGAAATAAATGTATCAAGTCTAATAGAGAAATGTGTATTTTTTTTCTTGGAACATCATAGTCGAAAGTCATAATATCAATCCTAAGACATAAAGATCATTATGTGGTGGAATTTGTCTCTCGCAATCAT
This sequence comes from Glycine soja, assembly GCF_004193775.1. Lineage (NCBI taxonomy): Eukaryota > Viridiplantae > Streptophyta > Magnoliopsida > Fabales > Fabaceae > Glycine > Glycine soja. The sequence continues at coordinate 8,215,441 of NC_041002.1, read as the reverse complement.
TTTTTTTTCTTTGTACACACAAATGGGAAATCAAATCAAATCCTTATTAACATGTTTGAGGAACTCAATCATCTAACATAAATTTATTAAAGATTAATTTGGATTTTTGTTATTAATAGTTTTAAAATAATTATTACATTAATTTTTTATATAATCGTTTTAAAGATAATCATTTAATTAAGTAATGCATTAAAGAACTTTTTTAAAAATATTTTCAAGATATTTCATATCAATTCACAAAAAAGAAATCTTTGATACCAAATTACTACAGGTATAACTTTTTTTTTAGATCATTTTTATTTCATTTTTTTATTTTCAATTGTTTCAATTTATCAATGAATTTATTTGACCAATATCAATTTCATTTACTAATGCATTAATTTCGTCACTGTTTTAATTTAGCAATAAATTTGTTTGACCAAAAAGAGAACCTTTTTCAATCTCGTTCACTCTAATAAATTTATTTCTTTCTTAAAAAATTATTTCTATTTACATTTATTTCTGTCAAATTAATAAATTATAATTCCATCTTTTGAATCATAATTATAATTCCATCTAATAAAGAAATATCTTGTTTTTTTTATCTTTTCATAATAAATTTTGATATTCCAAAAATAAAGAGTATGCTTTAAACCTAACAATATAACCTTTTTATGGATTTCATTTTTAAAAAAAATATGAATTTCCTTTCCTAAAACATTTATTTTTATTTTTATTTATTATTATTTTATCATTCAAATAAAGAAATTTATTTTTTGTTTTTCATAATATATTTTTAATTGTTCATATTCCAAAAGTAAAGACTATGACTCAAACATTAGAAATATAATCAATATATTATTTGTTTTATTTTCTAAAATATTTTAATATGAATATAACCTTCATTATTGGCCTTTTAATTTTTTGAATTTGAATATTTATTCATTATATCATAATTTTTAAAAGGATTTTTCTATCCTACAACTTTGCACAGGTTAAGGCCTATTAAATATCCACTATCAAGTAATTTTAACATACATATTAATTATGATTTCTTGAAAACACTAACATCTTATTTATTTTAACAAATTTACTCCTATAATCTCTCTCTTTCCAATAAAAAACTATTGTAACTACCTATTTCTACTCTATATTCAACGAATTTAACGCAAGGCGCTCGTCTCTTCTAAATGTATAAAATACTTAAAAAGTATACTTCATTTTCTCGTGCTAATTGTTTTAATTTACTAATAAATTTGTTTTATCAAAAAAGAACTTTTTTTATTGATTTCATTTACTTTAATACATTTATTATTATTTTATCATTCAAGTGGAGCATAGAGTCAAGGTCTACAATTAAGTGTGTGATGTTAACAAATGTATTAAAGTGCATATTTACTTCCTAAAAGCATGCCATGTGGCTGATTAAGTGTGTGATGTTGGTTAAAGTTAACGGAACTTAGAGTCAACATCCGCAATTGACTCATGGACTAAAATTGATAATTTTTTAAAATAAAAATCAAATGTCTTCAATATTAAAATAGAAGGATAAAAATGTATTTTAGTATTTTTTATTAATTTTTTTAATCATCATAATTAGGACTTTTGATAAATTTTGAGATATTCCTACCAGCTTCAATTCTTTATATTAACAATGAAATTATTTCTTAATTTAAAACTTAGTTACACTTAAAACGTCTGATTAAAAAAAAAATATTTTATAAAAATTAAACATATGTTATCTCCTTAAACACAATTTGTGTTAGCAATTGAGCTATATTCATTAAGTTTATTTTTAATCAATTTCATTCTTTATTATTTTTATTAAAATTAATCAATTCTAATTCTATCGGGCAAAGAAATTTACTTGTTTTTTTACTTTTTCATAACATATTTTTACTTGCTCACATTTCAGAATTAATTTTTTTTTAGCACATAATTAAAGATTATGCCTAAAAACTAGAAATATAATAAATATACTATTTATATTCAGTTGTTTTTAATATGAAATAACCTTCATTGTTAATTAATAAGTTTACTTCATTTTCTCATTCAATTCTTTTAATTTAGCAATAAATGTGTTTGACCAACAGGAGAACCTTGCTATCGATTTTATTTACTCTAATACTTTTAAGATTAAATTAATCTTTTAATTCTCTAATATATTATTTAAGTTCGATTTGATAAAAAAAATAAAATAAATGAAGATGAATATTTTCATGAAAGTATGTAAATAAATTTAAACTTAACTTATCATATAAATATGAAGAAAAGTATACTCTAAATCCAGGGATAAATTTTTTTACTAAACACTCTTTTCAATCAAAATTAAAGTTTATTTTACATGATTAATATATATTTAATTTCATAAAAAACAAATAAATAAACTTAGTTCACGGGATAAACAGTTTATGTTTTGGGCCATCCTGACAATTATATACCTGTTAATCCAATGCCCACCCACCCCGTCTCATATTGTGCCGGAATGGTATTTCCAACCGATCCATGCCATTCTTCATAATATACCTGACAAATCGGGAGGTGTAGCCGCAATAGCACCAATTTTTATATGTCTGTAGTTATATTATTGTTTAAACTAGTATGATGAGAATATTTTTTAATTATAATAATTTTAATTTGAATGTGTTTTTTTAGGGTTGTCTCTTTCTTGATTTAAATAATTTGTTGAATGTTTATTTTACATGAAAGTTTGAAAAATATAAGAAATGGAGTTGAATATATTTTATGAAAGTACAGAGAGAAAAATTAAAAATAACAAATTACATTACCTTCAAATATAAAATGAGGTTTAATTTTTTTATTTTTTATCATCAAAACATCCTTTTTTTAATTTGAAAGAATAAAATTATACTTTTAAAGTATTATATATTTTATTTATGTTTTTCTAATTTATATTTATATTCATTTATCATATGAGTATTCATATTAAGACAAATCCATTTGTGTGATTTTTTTATATAATTATTAGTTTTTTATTTGAAGAGATTTTTATATATTTATATTTAAATTTAATGTATATAATTTATATGTGAATAATATATATATTTCTTTTATATTAAAACATCCTTCATTTTTTTAATTTGAAAGTATAAAAAATTATAACTTTTAAATTATTATATGTTCGGTTTATATTACACTAATTCATTTATGTTTGTGTATTGCACGAATAAGCATACTAGGATTAATTGATTTTGGTCATCATCCTTTTTTATAATAACTAGTTTGCAACCCGTGCATACGCACGGGTTGTTTGTAAAAATTTTCGCATGTATGTTTATTTGATTTGTAAAGTAGGAATAAAATGAAAACTAATGTACAAATTAAAATAGATTAAAGATTGATAATATATTTACATAGTAGATAAATTGTTTTAAAAAGTAAGAAATATAAACATGACCATCATAAAGTGAAGTAGTAGTTTAACATTCTAAATTTATTCAGTGTCACTATCATTCCAGTTTTTCCTGTGTCGGATGATAATTTCTCATATTTTATCACGCCTATAATAGAAAGAGACCTCATCACCGTGAGAGAAATTATTGTTGGCAAGGAATTCATACCATGGTTGTACTACGTATCTATGGCCAAATTTTCTAAGTATCGTCAAGGAGGAGAACATTCCACTGCAGTGGAGGTCCAAATTTTCTAAGTATCGTCATGTGTTGGCAGCAGGCATTAACATGTGTAATGGCACAATTTGGGAGCCTTTGCAATGCGAAAAAAAGTGTTATACATAAACAACAATTTGTATAAGGAACAAAGAACAACTTTTGATGGTTACCAGCGGCTGGGGTGCAGCAAGCATTGATTGGGTGATTTTAATTGTCCAAATATGTTCTCTTGAGATCGGCCATGGTCTTCCGCAGGTCTAGTGTTCTAGTGAGGGAGAAAAATGAAGGTCGAATATGGATTTGTTGTCACAAGCCAAGAAGTTAATGGTAACAGATTCATAAATTGCTAAATCTTTCCTGTGTTCTGCAAAAAGACATAGTAACAAAAGAAAATGAAACTGTAGCAATGAAAGAACAAAAAAAAAAAAAGCAAAGAGTGGACATATAAGATTACCTTATCATTGTGGAATGGTGTTGTGAACTGCATGATTAATGGTTTTTTGTTGATTGGATATTGAATCTGCAGTTAGATAGCATGGAAAAAATAAGATAAAATATGGTAATGAAAGATAATATTTTAAAGTATGTGGACAATGACAACAACATAATAAAATCAATGAGTGTATGGTGGAATGAAGTGTATTCTATAATTAATGTTGAGAGTGATAGTCATGGTTAAGTTAGCAGGTTTTATAAAGTGTATTATGCAATTAAAGATTGAGAAGTGAGGTGGGATTGGGTTGGAATGCAGGTTTAAAAATCAGAATAGAAAAGTTATGGCAAAGGTTTAGGATTGTTTTGGTTTGGGACAGGGCAACAATATTGAAATTTGTTGCAGTATGTCTGATATTCTCATATGATGATATAGAGTAGGAACAATTATGTTGTTGTCTAACAAAACTCATGGTAGCCAACTAATACACTATCCTGTTATTGATAGAGTGATGAAGTATTGTATCAATTGTTGCATACTACGATTAATTTATATATGGTTATATCAGTTCTTGAACATCAGTTATTAATAAATTGTAGAAAAATAATGGAATATGGATTTCATATTGGGCATTCTTGTAGGTGTATATTCTATCTAATTACTATTAGAATCAATTTTATAGTACTACATTGCAGATTAATATCAATAAACAGAAAAGACAGGAAAAATAATTCCCTATTTGTTGTTTGGCAGTCAAAGGATGACAAAACTAAATTTTTAGTGCTTATTCATATGTTGTTTGTTGTTTAATTCTAAACTCAAAATTGATAATATCAATCAGCCAAAATGGATCGGTGCATGTATTGAAAAGATTGACTAATTAAAAAGTTTTGGTTTGATGTATAGAACAGAATAGCAGGACAAAATGAAAACCTAAGTATGTAGTGAAAAAAGAAAGGCACAACTTTGGAAATCTGGATGGTGAGTTTCATCACAGTGCCATGGTTACAGTTAAAATTTAAACAAAACAAAGTCAAATATAGTTAACATAATTTTAATATATATTCTAAATAATTTGAGACTTGCCTTGCTTAAAACAGATGATGAGTCTGAGCTCATCGTTGTCCCGGTTGAAGTGGAGGATGAGTCTGAACTCATGGTCGCAGTGGTCTGAGTATTGGTTTTTTTGGAAATGGAGGAGAAATGGATGGTCGGAGAAGAACCGTGGGACTAATGTAGTGGTTGTTGAAAACATGTAGCTAGTGGCACATAAATGAAATTGGGAATTGTAGAGCATTGAATGTTGGTTTAGAAGATTGGACATGGAGAGTGATCTGAATCATCATGAATGTATCTCTGGTTTTGTAGGCAGTTCAAGTGTTTTTTTTTGTTACTAAATGTCATAAATAATATTGATAAATATAAAAATGCAGGGGGAAAAATTTATCAGAAAAAAACATTGTAATTATGTATTTGGAAGAAGATATATTCAATATTAATGGTCTCAGCAAAACAATTATACATGTTCTAAATATATACTTTCATAAGATGATATTTTGTACAGTAGACATAATGATAACAATAAATTAATAATAGTGATAATAGTAATAATAATAAATTTACAATCAAGCAAAATAGATGCAATTTATAAATTGAATTCAGAAGTATAAATTGCAATAGAAAGATTTTAATGTAGAAGATGATATTATTTACCTTATAATAGAATATTTGGTGGTGGATGATATGATCTTGTATTTAGCTGCATATGAGAGCGTATTTTTAGTGATTGTTAAATAAAGCAGTATTAGGAATAAAAACTAAGAATTGGGTTAGAGGAGAAATTATATTAACCTTCCTAGATTATTGAAGACTTCTTTGAAAACTACATTGGTGGTAGAAGTCATATTTTTCTGTTCTTTATCATGGATCAAAATTTTTAAACCTTTCTTTGTTTTGACCCTTGATAATGCAACATATAATTGATCATGGCTAAAAACTTGTTTTGGCAAATAAAGTCCGATTGTGGACAGTGACTGTACCTAAGATTTGTTAATTGTCATTGCATAAGACAACATGATTGGAAATTGCCTCCTTAAAAGTTTAAAAGGCCATGGTGATTGTGAAGGGGACATGAACATTCTTGGGTTGTAAACCATATGACCTGAATTTTTGCCAGAAATGATTTCAGCCGTAATTACATGCTTTGCCAATCTTGTAGTTATTAATCTAGTGCCATTACACAGGCCTTGAGTCTGATCTAAGTTCCTTAAAAGCATTATAAAAGTTCTTATTTTAAGCTTGATAAACTGATTTGGCAGACCAGATATCATCAATGAATTGAGGAATTCAATAGTTATTGTTTGAAAATGACAGCTTTCACTAGTTTTTGATTTGTCTATAGAGTCAGAACTTAGGTATTCCATGTACTCACCTATGATAATTTCTATAGTTAGTATGGCAGTTGTAAAGTTAAAGATCTCTCCAAAACAGAGGAAACATAAAGTAGATAATAATATTAAAAAATTGGTAATTAAGCACAGTTAATTTAGATAGATGTAATATGAATTGGATTAGTGATTCTATGATTACCTGGGATTAATGATAGTATATAATCATTGACCTGTTCGACTGTTTCGTTGGTTGAAGCTAATATTGCCCTACTGTTGAAGTACTGACCATCGTTGTGATGCTGTGTTAAATCTGGGAATGTTGAGTCAACTATGGCATGGATTGAATCATCATATTGAGTTATCAACAGGTCCTCAGGGATTTCAATTGTGGAATAGCCATCATTTTCATGTCCAATAATTCCATCTCCAATGTCAAGGATCCACTTAGCAAATGCGGCAATTTCTTGTTCATTTGGTGATTGTTCATTGTTCTACAAACTCATGTTTTTTGTCAGTCTTAAGAGCTGACAGGAATCCCATAAATAAGAGGAATTGATTGTTGCATTGACAATGTCTGAGCGACTTCCCCTTGGAATGACTGGCAGTATTTGTCAAAAGTCTCCACCAAATACGATGACTTTACCTCTAAATATTTTATTTGAGTTGGGTTTAGTTTTAATTATATCTCTTAAACTTTGGTTAAGCGCTTCAAAACAAAATTTGTGAGCCATTGGTGCTTCATCCCAAATAATTAGGCTTGTTTGATTTACCAATTCAGCTAATTCACTTCCTTGATGAATGTTGCATGTTGAGTCTTCAAAAATGGGTACAGGTATTTTGAATTTTGAATGCGCAGTCCTGCCGCCTGGTAACAATAGAGAAGCTATGCCACTGGAAGCAACTATAATAACAATTTGATTGTTTGCTCTCAATGAAGTTGCCAATGTTCTCCATATGAAGGTTTTTCCTGTACCTCCAAATCCATATTGGAAAAACATGCCACCTTGATTTTTGTTGACGGCTTCAATGATTTGTTTATAAATTGATGTTTTTTCATCTATAAATATGTATTAGTTTATGTTAGATGCAAAAGAAGAACAATTTAAATTTAAATTTGAAAGGTATGACACCTATCATGGATGAAAAAAGTTGCTGAAATTCTGATCTGGTATCATCCTTATTGTAATTTAGTTCTGCTAATATCAGGCTATTGGCTAGATAGGACGTGCAATCAGCATCCTGAGGATATGGCATTGAAGGATAGTCTTTAAGTGATTTTTGATTTACGTGCAACAATTGTTCAATCTCTAGCAATGCCAAATTACTCAGATGATTATCATCGATGTGTAATTCTAACACATTAGACGTTATCAGTCAAATTATGATTATGGTTGATGGGATCGCATGTAAGAATTAATCAAAACTAACCTGTATTTATTGTTGATTGGATATAATGATATGCAATGTCATCAGCTAGTCAATGCCATGTTTGGTTCCAAACTTCTTCAGGTTTATTGATGGCACCTGTTAAAAGCATCAACACAAATAATTTCCTCAAATAATTAGTTGTGCCCCAATCCTTTGCCTCTTTGATTACTTCAACGAATTCTCTATCATCTTGTAAAAACCCCATGGAAAAGCATGCTTCTCTATATGTAGGGTATTGAATATTTGTAACAGTTCTAATATCCTCAAATGAAATTGCTCCTTTGCAAGCAGTAAGCATCATCCTCAAATAAAACAATTCTCTTGTCATTGGTGGGACCCATATAAGCCTTCCAATAGTGCATCCTTTCTTTCTAAGTTGCCATGATCTAGTCTTTTGATTATATACAAACTTTGAAACGAATTCTGAATAAGTCAGATTTCTTCCTTCTGAAAAACATTTGTTGGCGTTCATCCAAGCTAAAAATTTGAAATCTGAAATGCTTGGCTTGGATAGGACATCATCAATATCATCATGGTCCTCATAAAGAACACTGTGTTGGCCTGGAAGATGGAAATATAATCTTTCAACAACAGGCTTCCTAGCATGTATTGAAAAACTAAAAATTCTCCAAGCAGCTTCACAGGGAGAAATGTACCTAGCATAAACATTAATTTAGTAAAACAATAATGGGCACATTAATTACATATGTTCAATTAATGGTACCTGCAGTCTATATATTCTTAATCTCATCGTTTTGGTTGGTAGCATTCTGGATTTCATCATTGTCATCATAAAGCATAACAGTAGTGACTCTGTCATACCCTTTGTTTATGTATTTGAATAAATATTTGATTGAAGTACTTTGATTGCACCATTCAATATTGACATGCGCTTGGTATTTTTTCAGTAACTTTGGATTATAAGGTACGATGTGTCTATTATCAATGATAACACCATTCTTTGAAATTGTACGACCATCATTTCTTTTATGATATATTGGATAACCATTTGGATCTAAAAGGGTGCGAGGTTGGAACGTTTTAGGATAAAATCTGCTACACTTTCCTTCTTTCATACATGGAGATTCAGAGCGTATAATTCCACATGGGCCATGAGCCATATGATTTTGCACCAATCTATAGAGTTATGGGTCATCTTCCTTTGAAGGTATCTCTGCTGATATAATCTGGTCTATTTCGTCTAAAGTTGGATATTTATTGTTTGGGTGCAAAAACAACAATAAATGGACACGAGGAAGTCCTCGTTTTTGGAATTCTATTGTATGCATATATGTGATTGTTGAATTATAGTATTAGCAGGAAAACAATGACATATAAATATGTAATAATTATGTTATAGGATGAGTGATGTGCCATCATTTTCTTCTATTTTCTAAACCCTTTTTGCACCATTTTAATTACTGATTGGTCTTAATTGTCAATTAATCAGACAGTTTTATTATTTGGGTTCATTTAGCTAATTTGATGTTTTTAATCTAATTTCAGGAATTAATGAAACATTGGGCTTAATCCGGATTTTGGTTATGGACTTGAAGAGGGAAAATTAAGCAGCGCTTACCTTAGTTAATTTCTAATTAGGAAATTTCGCAATTTTATTTTATGTTGTTCAGTGTTTATTTCGTTTTGGGCCAGAGTATTGTAATAGGGCCCAGTGACTTTGAGTGACTCTTTTTAAATAGCAGCCTTGGGATTCGTGCAAGGCATTCTGTTATGCTATTCATTATTCAGAGCTTTTGTTTTAGGGTTTTCATTTTTCTGCTTAATGCTACTGTTCACGTAATGCAATTTTACGTTTTCTGTTCCTAATTACAATTTCGTTCTTACTTCTTCTTCTACTCTCATTTACGTTTCTGTTTCATCTACATTTCTGTTCATTTACGTTTTTGTTCATTTACGTTTCTGCTTCATGTTTCATTTGCGTTTTCTGTTTGAATCCATGGAAGGCTAGATTTTCTGGTGTTGTTTCCTTTTGAGGACGAAACCCAACTCTCTTTGAGGTTTCGCTTGAAATGTGGTTCCCTGGCAGTTTTCCCTTCACCAGTTATCCCAAATTCGTGAATATTAATCAGTGCACGCTTCGTGTTCGATTAATTGCCTCTGAGCCTAACTTGCGTTCATGCTTAATGGACGAAGGGCTAACTGGTGTATGTGGTGCCTAATCACGTATTGACAACCCTAAGTTGATTTTCGCTTAGTAAATTGAAATAGGGTTGGATTAAGTGGTTGACTGTTAGGGATGAATTCTCCATAACCCAGGATAAGAGAATGGCTTCTGAATCAAAGGAAACAACCCGTTTTTAATATTAGTAATTTCGTATTCCAGTTTACTTGTTCTGCTCTTTAATCACAAAACAAACAAACCCCCCCCCCCAATCGTTACTGTTACTGCAAGTATATTATGAACATTTGGTTTGTCACTGCTCGTTGGGAAACGACCTAGGATCACTTCCTAGTTACTGCATTTTCATGTTTATTTGATTCGGGTACGGCCTCGATCAATGAGCAAAAGTGAAAAGTAATAAATTGAATTGTAAGTTTATCACAAAAAGTTGTTATCAACTTACATGCCACTGCTTTTCCAAGTAGGTGATTCTTTGTTAGGTCTGAAAGCATTTCTTCATATTTCAACTTGAAAACTCGTGAGATAATGTCTGGTCTATCTGCTGGTTTCAAATTCAATGGCGCAAGTAATCTATGGATTTCTGGCCAATTTGGATTACATGTTAAAGTGATAAAAAGATTTGGGAAACCAACATGGCTGCATATCGCCATACCATCAAAGTATAGCTGATCCATGTAGCGGGGGCTGCCAACAAAGGTAGGAGGCAAAATTACTCTCTTGCGTTTATTTAAACCTTGGCTTGTCCCAGCATCCAGTGAATTTTGTAAGCAACAATACTTGTCAACTCTAAGTTTCTTTTGGTTGTTCCTGATGTAGTTGAGTCTTTCCGATTCAACCATGGTATATGCTTCAACAATGAATTTTTGAAATAGTCTTCTAGAATGAAATAAAGTTTGAGCTTCATTTCGTCTACACTGAAGTCTATAAGCAAACCACTATCTCATAGTGAGACGATTTCTCTCTCTTTTTTTGTTGCCTGGTGTTGCACGGTGAAGTATGTCAGGCCTATATCCATCTTTACCATAAGGGAAAAGCAGAGGGAATTGTAGGCCTAGATAGCTAGAGTGAAATTCATGTATTCCTGTAACTGTCCATTTTGAGTCTCAAGAATAATATCTCTTCTTGAGTTGGGATTAAAATCACCTACAATAAGTGCAGCAACTTCTGAAACAATTGGAACATTGTATGTCCGACCATCCTTTTCACGAGTAGATATCAATCTTAATGTGACATTATCGACATCACTATTTGCCAATCTATCTCTAGCCATCCTAAAACTTTTAGCATGCACATTGTGTTTATCCAGCATTTCAGCTAAACTTGAAACAATTTGCGGTTGAATTCCATCATGCTGGCTGAAAAAGGTAATCTTAGAACTGATATGTAACTGGAACAATATTTGTCATGAATGTATGATTTTTATAATTATAGAAATGAAATAATTAGTACCTGATGGCATTAATTATATTTTTAACTTCATTATCTGTGTCAAAGATATATAATTGTGCAAATTTGGATTCTTTTCCAGACATTGGTAATAAACTATCTATGCGGTGACATGGTTGACCCTTAATTCTAATTGTAGGAGGTCCTCTTGAACGGTTAATTGATTTGTCTAGTTTAATACCAGCAGAAGTAAATGAAAACATCATGTTATATGTGCGTATATTTTGTTGATAATTTCTACCATCAGCTGAATTAGGATCAAAGAGAAGTCGGTGCAGATACTAGGGTAGATTTTGTAGTAATGGAAGTTCAACTTTGTTGTCTCTACAACATAAGCTGAATCTCGAGCTTCTACTATTTTTATGCTTTGATGTTCTTTCATTATACCACATTTTTGCATTACAGTGTTTACACTGAATTAGTTGGTCACCAAGATCAGAATAGCCTGAAATTGTTTAATGACATATGGAAAGATGATGGTAACAATTGATAAGATGGATAAAAAAATATGTCAACTGATATGGTTGTGAATGATTCAGAATTATAATTCTCACCTTCAGTGTTAATTAGAGGGTCGTTGGCAGAAGATTGGTAATGTTCATTTCTAGGCGAAAAATTTAAATCAGATGCTGCATGGATTATAATTACATATGGTTATTAAATTTCAGGAATGAAAAAATGTGGAATAAAGGAGTTTGTTTGCATGGTACCTTGTGTTGATTCAGAACTTAGATCCTCTGATGAATCAGTTTTGATTGCTTATAGATAGAGAAAAATCAAAGTTAAATGGAATCAATTAATTGAAAGCAATGTATTTTACATGCAAAATGGTTGGTATAGTTTCTTACTGTGATAATTCCTAGATTGTGAAGTAGAGTCCATAATTGGCTGTGGAGGGGCCTGAGCCTGAGGTTGTCATTTTTTATCTATGATACATTTTCTGTTTATTTTGGCAATCGCTGAATTAGACTTGTCCTTGAATTGGTCTTTTTCCATGGTGTTAATGGCAATTATTGACTTGATCGAGTTATAAATTAATGAGAAAATGGCGATTAAGATCAACTAAGAAATAGTCAAGTAAATGTGGAATGCATGCGAGACATTATGAAAATAAGAGAAATGGACAGCTGAAGGCCAACAACTATAGTTCAACATTGACAACTGGGAAAATCTGCATATAGGAATGATGACACTTGCATGTAGAAGCATCGGTTGGTGAGACTGATGGGAAAGCTAATATGAAACATGTAGTGGATTTTTTGCAATCACATCTATAGTATATACCATTCAGGTTGATGTATGTTTTTTTTTCTTCGGACGATGCAAAACAAAACATGGCACAAACAGCTTAAGGAAATGCCAAATGAAAACAACTTTTCGTATATTTGAGCAATTAAGAATGTGTTTATTGCTTAATTAGACTTGTTTCTATATTGAAAATTTCCACGTTCTTAATGGCAATTGTTGTTCTTTACCAAGATGGAAATTAATTTAAAAAAATGAAACAAATTTTGAAAATAATAGAAATGCCTAGCTGAGGGGCTAAGTGTATGGTTCAACATTGACAGCTACAAAAGTTGGAGATACAAGAATAATAATAGTTGTATGTAGAGCCATGGCTTGCTGACATTTGGAAAAAATCTATTATCAAAGATCTTCTGTGTGCAGAAGTAGGGAGAATGAATTTTGGTGAACTACAAAAAAAATTATGTTGCTTTATTTGACATTATGATAAAAAAAAGTGTATCATATTTATAGTGGTTTTATTGTATCATGTACCAGTGCTCGAATGAGTGATAAATGCTATTTGTGTTAGACCGAGAAGTGCATCATATTTGCTTTTACAGATGATCGAGAATACAATTTAAATTGGAAAATAGCAACACATGAAATTAAGTATGGGGGAAAAAATTTTTGGCTCCACAGTGCAAACACACAACACGTTCTAGTGCTAAGTTAACACATGTATAGACTTTTAAGCAAGAGATTATGGAGAACTGCAACCAAGAAGCTACCATATCATGGAAAAGATATTTTCTTTAAAGGAAAAAGGGTGTAATAATTGATTGTCCTGATTTAATTGGCTTAATTAATATCAGTTACGGTCATGCTGAAATAAACCACAGTCTGGTAATAATGATTTGGTAATCGGTTTGAGAACTGATTAAAAATAAAATTCAAATTGGACAATCTTAACATCAAAGATATCTAAATAGCCAAAAGTTGATTCATGCTTTCGCATTAGGAATCTATCAGACATGTCCACCCTAACAAAATGTTAAACAGGGACAGTACAGCAAAAGAACGTCAATGTTTCAACAATTGCATGGCTTGCAAATAATAGAATCCATACAACGCAAAAAAAATGCAAGTAGCTGCATTCATTCAATTTGATCATGTCTTGCTAATTTGTTAGATGAAAGCTGGGCCAGTGAAATCTGAAAGGCTTTTGGTTCATCATGACAGTCATCAGATGTAAACCGTTTTGTAGGTGTCAATGGAAGACCCAGAAGTGGATCATGATCTGCTATGCCAGACACAAATTTGTGGAAGCAATGTCTTCCAAGGTTATTTTGATGATGCCAAAGAATCAAGAGTTAAGAAAATTCCAAAGATTCAAGAATCAAGTTTCAAGAACCAAGTTTCAAGAATCAAGATTCAAGATCAAGATTCAAGACTCAAGATTCAAGAATCAAGAGAAGACTCAATCAAGATAAGTACTAAAAAGTTTTTCAAAACATTGAGTAGCACAAGAAGTTTTCACAAAATCATTACCAAAGAGTTTTTCTCTCTGGTAATCGATTACTAGAAGGTAGTAATCGATTACCAATGTTTTAAAATGTTAAGATTTCAAATTTCAAGAGTTACAACTTATGTTTAAATAGTTTTAAAGTATTTTAAACTTGTGTAATCGATTACACAATACTTGTAATCGATTACCAGAGCTTCTAAATGTTTTAATTTTCAAAATTCAAAATGAAGAGTCACATTTGTTGATGTGTAATCGATTACACCTTAATGGTAATCGATTACCAGTGACTGATTTCGAAAAATACATTTCCAAAAGTCACAATTTTTCAAGTGACTTGTTTCTGAAGATTCTTTCAAAAGTCAACTTTTTAAGTGACTAGTTTTAAAGAAATTGCCAAGAGTCACAAGCTTTGACTTGAGTCATCAAGAGATTATAAATATGTGACCATGGCATGAGTTTCAATAATCATCAATCATCTTTGAATCATCTATCTTTCAATCTTTACAACATCATCTCTAAACTTCTTTCAATTAATCTTTCAATATCTTTTTACAGAATTTTCTGATTCATTTCTCTTTATCTTTCTGAAAGTTTTTTATCAACACTTTCTTTTCCAAGAAAAGTTCTTTGTTCAAAAACTTGTGCTATTCATCTTTTTCATTCTCTTCTCCCTTTGCCAAAATAACGAAGGACTAACCGCCTAAATTCTTTTGTGTCTCTTTTCTCCCTTACAAAAGATTCAAAGGACTAACCGCCCGAGAATTCTTTTGATTCTTCCCTTCCCCTTAAGCAAAAGATTTCAAAGGACTAACAACCTGAGATATCTTTTGTTTCCCCTTTACAAAGATTCAAAGGACTAACCGCCTGAGAATTCTTTGTCCCAACACATTGGATGGTACATCCTTTGTGGTACAAGTAGAGGGTACATCTACTTGGGGATTTTTATACTAAGAACAAGAGAGGGTACATCTCTTGTGGATCAGTTCAAGTGGAGGGTACATCCACTTGGTTTTCAAAGAGAACAAGGGAGGGTACATCCCTTATGGATCTTTGGCTTGTAAAGTATTTTACAAGGTTGAAAAGAAATCTCAAGAACAGCAGGTTGCTTGGGGATTGGATGTAGGCATGATTTGTGGCCGTATAAATCTTGTGTTTGTCTTCTTCTTCCTTACACTCTTTAATTTCCGCTGTGTACTTCTAATTATCGCTTTTACTTTTGGTTAAGTTTCTATTTTTGTTATTTACTCTCTTAACTTAGTAGTAAAAGCCTGATTGAATCTAGTAACATTAAGAATGATAGATTTTTAATTAGTTAAGACACGTTCATAATTAATGCAACCCCCTTTCTTAATTATTCCAAGGTCACTTGATCCAATAAGATTGCTGCATAACACTTACACTGATCAATAAACTAAATTTGGAATTAGAGGCGGTGGAGTTTTTAAAAAAGATTCTGTCAGCACACATAAAATATGGAAAACTCTATCACAGTGTCAACTTACAGATTCGAGTTGGGAAGGATCATCAGAGTCAAGAATAGGAGCATGAACGTTGGAACATGCCTGTATAAGATATAAGTTCAGGATAGCAGATATGAGAATAATGGGTGCAACATGCTTTAAAAACATTACCTCAGCATCAGGCAGCATGTCCACCACAACATTGATCAAATCTAAGTCATTCGAGTATCTAAGAACAACAACATTGTTAAACTTGGGTTAAACTTTGATTTTAAATGCAAGGACATAACCCAACAACTTATCAAGGGCTTGAGGAGAAATATTCAAATCAATATCACCCTCCTTGACCAAAGAAAAAAAATTCGATAATTAATACCTGTAATCAAATTTGATAGTAAACTAATAAAACATCATTCAAATGTTAAAAAGCATTGTATGATAATATGGTTAGGTACTTCTATTTTCAGCCTGTTAACTTCATTAGCTGATTGTCCAATCAGCTCAGTGCATTCACGGTCCCACATAAAAAATTTTGTGCTTTGTTCTTTGTAGGTGACCATCACCTCGACTCTATACCTGCCAATGTACATAAGTGTAAAAAAGAATGATAAATGAAGATGACAACAATGAAACATGAGTGCAATAACCTCAGCACTGGTTGATCATTATGTTTGCCACATGCACATATGAATGCGGCTGTCTCAACATCATTTTTTCTGTAGCAGTAACTACAAGCTGAATAATACCATGAATGGTTATCCGTAACAATTCTATTAATGGTGCCGATAGTAACACAAACAATTTCTTGGCAAAAAAAGATAGGCGTCAAATCCAAACCAACTGGTACAATCATCGAATAAATAACAGGACTTTAATTACAGTTCATAGACTTTGATCACCAGGACTTTTCATTAGGTTTTCTATTAAACTGAATTAACAGTTTAGATAAGTAATAGTTTTGCCTCAGAAATGTTGTTAATGTCAGAGATTGTCTTTGCTTCAGCTTTTGAAAGAAATGCATCTTTTGACGACAATTAGCTTGAACCTGAAACCTGGGAACTCCCCTGGTCACCAGCTGTGAAAACTGACTGGACCTGAATGCCTAAATCAGAAAGGCTATAGACATAGAATAAACCAAAACTGTTAGAAGAAATAATGCACACATGTAATTAAGAAAGTTTATAAATTCAGGACCAAGGTCATGACCAACAAACCTCACCCTGAATTCTTGAATTTAAAAAACAGCTTCATTGATCAATAATTTGGAGGCCCTCAACGAATTACTGACTAAGGGTGCATAAGATCCTGTATTTGTTTGTGACAAAAAAAACACATAAGATGTTATTTAATGAGCACAAGAATTCACTAATTTGACATCATGTTGTACCTTGGCCTTCTTTGATTCGTGCATGCGTCAATATAATAATGATAGGGAGATCGTTTTCAGACTGATTCAAGTAGTCTATAAACTGCAAGCAATAACTATCCCACAGAGTGCAAGACAGGATTTAGCCACTATGACAAATAAAACAAACAATAATAAGAGTAAGAGCATATAATAATTTTAAAAGACATAATTTGTCAAAAGGTCAATTGTACAATATGACCTCAAATCCTTGAGTTTGAAAACAACCCTTGTATTCTTTGATCCCACATGACGATAGACCACCTCATCCATGACACCAATAATGTATGAAGAAATTATAAAATAAAAAATGTCATCAAAAGAACTATAAATTTTGTGGACAAACTAATTGAACAAATTGTAATTGAACTTACCAACCAACAGTTTAAGTTCGAAGAGCCCAACAATGATATTGGTGAAATCAGCAAATTTATATTTCTTAAAGGGAAGATCCTCCAAATTGGATTTCCTGAGAACAGTAACTCTAGTAAAAACTAATTTATACTGGTGATCACAGATTCTAAATTGGTCGTCATTCTTCATGACTTTAAAATTATGCATTACATAAGTACAATTTTCGATCAAATCAGCCTTCCAAGATTTTAACTGATCTTGTTTACAGACAACATGGATTGTATCTCCCTGTAACAGACAAAGTATATAAGTAACTAGTTGAATGCTTAATAATGAACCAAAAAAAAAAAGACAAAGAAAACCATACATGAGAAACAGAGAAAACCATACATGAGAATCAATTATGACCATTTCTGCTTGTTCAAATCTGTTTGGAGTCCCAACAAACCAAAGATCAGTAATTCTTACAGCAACTTTAAGTGGCTCTTTTGATCCATTAATAGACTTGATGTTATCAGGAGCACGTGCCATAATTCTGCCACAATAACATGACCGATAAACTTTGAACGAAAATGCACGTGGGAGAATCAAAGAAGGTGCAGCAAGGCAGCAAAGAAATGTGGTAACAATGAGAAACAAAGCAAAAACAAACATGCATAAGAATCAGTCAAGTTGCGGACACAAGTGCATAATAAACATGCAACTCTCAGCATGAGATGAAAAAAATATATCAGAAAAAAGTACAAAAGATAAAATGTAGAACCAAAGATACATAATAGGCAAAACACATTGGAACATAATTTTTAGCCTCATTCAAGTACTCTAAGAACTGCTACCAATAATTATCCTACAGTGTGCAAGACAATATATAATAGACATGCATAGGAATCAGCCAACCTGGAGGCACAATTGTATAATAGACATGCAAGTATTAGCATGACATGAAAAAATATATAGAAACAAACAATGGTCAATGTATCACTTTATAATCAAAACATAGCCACAATTTGTCGCAAACAAAGCTGAGCACAAACTGACTCAAACACAATGATAGAAAAAATCCAGCCATGCATTGACAAAAAGCAAAAAATCTCAAAAAAACACCCACGAAAAAATGGGAAAAAAACCTTAAGGTAAAGAAGCTCAACCAAATGTCAACGGGCTAAAAAATTTAGACAGAAAAGAGGAAATTTAATTTCCAAAAATTTACAACCAAAAGAAAGACCAAAGCATTACCTTCACTCCCCGCAACCAAAGAAAACAGCGCAGCAAATCAAGCTACAAAAAACAAGCGATTTATTTTATAAAAATGTATAACCAAAAGCAAGACCAAAGATGAATGCAAGCATGCAGCAAAAGAAAGGGAAAAATAAAAGAGAAGAACCTGAAAACATCAATGCTAGCTTAACTCCCCGCAACCAAAGAGAATACCGCGGCAAACCAAATTGCAAAAGAAACCAAAATGCACTCAAAACTTAGACAGAAAGCTGGGGATTTATTATCCAGAAACTTACAACCAAAAGAAAGACGAAACATAAACTCAACCATGCAGCAAAAGAAACCGAACAACAAAGGAGAAGAACCTGGAAAAATCAATGCTTCGTTCACAAACCTAAAAATTGAAGAAAAAACAAAACAACAAGGCAACGTGAGATATAGTGGAACAAATGGACGTAGAAAGAAGACCAAACCAACACAGCGAAAGTGTCACATGGCAGAAAACAAAAGCAATACAGCAAGCCAAGTGGCAGAAAACTAAACCCAAAGCTGGAAATAATTAATTGAAGCTATAAACATATAGCGTCATATATTAATCGACAGAGAAAGAAAAGGAAAGCATTGTTTGGCGAAAGGAAGATTGACAACAGCAAAACCAATGAGGAGCTTAAAAATTCAAACAAAAAGAAAAGCAATAAGGGGCAACCAAAGAGAGTAACAACAACAATTAAGAACGAAGAAACAAAACAAACTTGTGATATTATTATTACAATAATGATCAATAACATTATTAGTATTATAATTATCATTACAATTATTATTATTATTATTATTATTATTATTATTATTATTATTATAAAAATCAGTTAAATTATTTTGTGTACTGAGCAGAACATTGAAAAACTGAAGATATAATTATTGAAACTTTCAAAATGATGATGCTATTTATAGTGTTTATATCATACAATAATTTGAGATTTTAAATGAAACAGGTATATATAATATTTGTGTTATTATTAGTATTATTATTACTGTTATTATTAGTATTATTATTACTGTTATTATTATTATAATCATTTTTAATTTTTTTATGATTATTATTATAATTCTAATTAGCATTATTAGTTAATTATTATTATTATTATTATTATTATTATTATTATTATTATTATTATTATTATTATTATTATTATAGAGGCTCTAGGCAAAGTTTTTTTTTTTAAAATTTCTCAACAAAAAGAAGTGTTTTTTTTTCATGTTAATTTTTTCTCAGTTTGACTTATAGTTTAACTTTCGTTTGGGATTTATCTTCTTAAAAAAAGTGTTTTTTTTCATGTTTATTTTTTCTCACTTTGGGTTATGGTTTAACTTTAGTTTGGGGTTTATCTTCTATATATTTGATAATTTCAAACATTTGAATTTGAATATGAATGCTTTGCAGGAATAATATAATCATTAGCAAGGTTGGAAAAGAAGGCATGTGGACTAAGCAAGAGAACTGGAAGTGTGATGCGGAAATGCTAATAATTCACCAAATGTACCATGTGTTAATATATAAGATGAATATTTTCCACATATGCTTTATTGTTATTAATAAATAAGATGAATAAGATCAATGAGAGTCATATTTGTTTTGTCTTGGTAAGATTTTAATTTTGTTAGCTGTGATTCATGTTTGCAATCTAACTAATAGTGATATTTGGGATTGTCAGATTGAGCTTGGCAACATAATGTGAAATTTAAGAAGATCAATATTAATACCGTATTTTTCCAACCATGTAGTTTGTATAATAAGATTAAGTTTTGAAGCTTAAAAATTATGTGTCATCTATTTTTTGTCCATGCATGCTTTTATTGTCAATAATAAATAACATGAATAAGATCAACAAGAGTCATATTTTTTTTCATCTTGGTAAGATTTTAATTTTGTTAGCTGTGATCCATCTTTGCAGCCTAACTAATAGTGGTATTTCCAATTGTCAGATTGAGGTTGGCCACCTAATGTGATATTTAAGAAGATAAATATTTATACTGAACTTTCCCAACTATATGTAGTTTGTATAATAGCATTAAGTATTCAAGCTTTTAAAACATAATATATTTAATATATAAATATCGTCTAGAACAACTACATGGATAAAACTAAGAAGATTAATATTTTAAATTTAGATAGCATTCAACATCAAAATTAACCAAACATGTTTTCTAAACTGACAAAGCAGAAATTAAAATTCAGTCACTATCACTGTCACCCCAATTTCTTTGTTTCCTAATAACTACTTCCCAAATATCGTCAAAAGGCATGTAGTAGAATGAAAGCTCGTCTCCATGAACAAAATCACCTTAAGCGAGAAACCGGTACCATGGTCGAGCAACACACTTGTCATGAAAGCCAGGGCCAACTGGAAGGACAGGCCATTGCAATGGAGGGCCGAACCTTCTTAAAATCGTCATATGAAAACCGCAAGAAGGAAGATGTATTGCTACAAGAGGTGGAAGCACCTGAACAAAAAATTTGATTGAGTTCATTTTTTTGGGGTAAAAATTTGATTATAATGTAAAAGTAGTAAATATAGATTACCAATGGTTTAGGATCACCAAGCAGGGACTGTGTGAGTTCAAGAGTCCAGACATGCATTCTAGCTGCTAGTAGGGGTCTGCCGCATGCTTGTTGTTCCAGCGGAGGAGTGAAATGGAGGTTAAAAAGCCATCTGTGTTCACACGCCATAAAGTTGATGGTTACTGACTCATAGATGCCTAAGTGTTTGAGGCCATCAGCAAAGAACAATCTTCGTTGATCCTATCTGAGTCGTATCTAGTATGAGGCTCCGTCATAGTCAAAGCGGGCAAAGTCCGGGTAGTGCGGTGGCCACTGTTCATGATAGAGTACTGGTATTTTTATATAGTCCTGCCCAAAAAATGTGGTAATGGTAAGTGTTATGCATCAGGTCAAAAGAATCAGCAGAAAAAACAATATGAGTAAAAGAGAAGTCGAATATCACCTTGTCGTTGTGGAATGCGGCAATAAATTGTAACGTGTAGTGTTGGCTCATAATGCGATTCCTCATCGGCAATAACACAGAGATGATAATTACAGTCACAACAACCATTTGGTGTGGAGAGAAGGACTTAGGCGAAAAACAAAAGCTAAGAAAATCAAAGTTGTTTACGTGGTTTACCCTGCCTGACGGTGCAGGTGATGTTATGCTCATCTTTGGGATGGTCAGAAGTTTATGGTTCTTGAGGGAAAACACTAATACATGAAAATCCACGAATGTTGTGGAGCGCCTGCGTCCTTCGGTATATATAGGGTTTTCTATGGCCTTCTCTTTTATTATATACGTTGGATTGAATATAATTGAATTTAATTGAATCACAACGGCAACATCTTACCAACCTGACCATTTGGTCAACCCTGCGTAGAAATGGAAGACCATAGCAGTTGGCAAACTCAACTGGAACTGAAAGCACGTTAAACTAAGAGAGAAAAAAAACAAATCGACGAAACAAAATAAGGAAAACAGAATTCTGCAGGTGGAGCAACCAACAGGAAACAAAGGTAACACAACAGTAAAATTGCCAAAATAAAACTTCATTTAGGCATTTGACCAAACACATACAATATACATGGCAGAAAACAAAAGCAAGCCAACAATGTACATGACCACATGTTACCTATCTTCCAATTTTCTTGATCCTATTCAAATGCCAACATAAACAACCACAAAAGTTCACAAATAAGATCATAAGGGAACAAAAACAACATTTCGTTATTGATGCTAACTTGGTTTTATCATGACCAAACAAAATAACCATAAATGCATACATATTAAATATAATTGAACCACGGCGGCAACATCTTACCAACCTAACCATTGACTCAATCCTGCCAAAAAAATGGAAGACCATAGCAGGTGGCCAACTCAACTGGAACTAAAAACTCAAAAAATTAAGAAAAAAGAAAGCAAACCAAGGAAACCATAAATGCATAGATATCCAAGTTAAATAAAATTGAACCACGGCGGCAACATCTTACCAACCTAACCATTGGATCAAGTGATCAACCCTGCGTAAAAATGGAAGACCATAGCAGCTACAAAGCTCAGCTGGAACTGAAAACAGGAAAAATCAAGGAAAAAAAACAAGCAGAGGAAGCAAAATAAGGAAAACAAAATTCTGCAGGTGGAGCAACCAACAGAAAACAAAGGCAACACAACAATAAAATGACCAAAATAAAACTTTATTTAGGCATTTGACCAAACACATAACTTAGAACCCATTTCACCAACAATCTACATGGCAGAAAACAAAAGCGAGCCAGCAAGCTAGTTGCAACATCATTTTCAGCCTCATTCAAGTACTCTAAGAACTGCAACCAATAATCATCCTACAAAGTGCAAGACAGTATATAATAGACATGCATAAGAAAAAGCATACATCTATAGGAATCAGCCAACCTGCAGGCACAACTATATAATAGATATGCAAGTGTCAGCATTACGCCAAAAAAATATAGGAACAAAAAATCGTCAATGTATCAATTTATAATCAAAACACACCCACAATTTTTAGGAAACAAATTGCAGCAGAAACTGACTGAAAGACAATGATACAAAAAATCCAACCATGCATTCAGAAAAAAAGAAAAAATCTCAGGAAAACACCAACAAAAAAAAAAAAAAAAATATTTAAGCTAAAGAACCCCTTTCAAATGTCAACTGCATCAAAAGTTAGACAGAAAACAGGGGATTTATTTCCCAAAATTGTACAACCAAAAGGAAGACCAAACCAAAGTTGATGCCTATGTGAAAAGGTATTACCTTCACTCGCCACAACCAAAGAGAACATCGTACCAAACTAAACTGCAAAACAAATGGAAACGACCTCAAATAGAAAAGCAAAGTAAGGAAAAATCCAAAAAGCACACGTAATAAACCACAAAACAGAGGAAATAAAAGGACACTACAAGCATGCAGCAAAAGAAACCCAAAAACAAAGGAGAACAACTTGGAGAAAAGCCCAGCAAATCAACTGATACAAACCGTGCATGAAAATGGAAATCCATAGCAGCTGGCAAACTCAATTGGAACTGAAAACAACAAAAATTAAGAAAAAAGAAAGCAAACAGACCAAGCAAAATAAGGAAAACAGAAGAAACAAATAAGTAGTTGTTAAAGAATTAAAGCATGCATGGATCCAGACACAGGAAGCATTAATGCAAATGAGAGGAAGAAAGAGAAATAATGGAGCAACAAGGAAGCATTCACGCAAATGTGCCTCTGGATTCAGCACGTGGAGCAAACAACAAAAAACAAAGACAACACAACAAAAACAAAGACAGCACAACAAGCCAGGTGACAGGAGATTAAGCCCAAAGCTGGAGGGGTAAAATCACCAAAAAACCAGCAAAAGTGTCACATGTCAAGCTCTCAGCCATGAACATTTTAGGGTTTTCTACGACCTTCTCTTTTATTATATACCTTGGATGATTTTTTGAAAGTTAAGAGAGTATTATATTATATCCATGTATGAAAAAGTATCATAAGAAATTTATTAGCTAAAATTCACAAGCTAAAAAGTAATAATGATTATGCTAAAAAGTAGTAGTTGTCAAGAGTAAATATAAGACGTGTATATTCAAATACACTCTTTTTACCTAAAAATTCAAGTATACTCATAAAAAATGTGGTAACTATATAAAATATGTGAAGTTAGCTTCATGAAATTTTACTTGCAGATGTATAAATCTAAACATTAATCATGATCAAAAGAGAAAGAAATAAATAATGAAAACTTTTTTTTTTCAAAACTTTATGATTTAAAATTAAAAAAAAGTTAATTTTGAAATAAATGTTCACATTGCTTTAAAGTATATAATTATTATTTACTTTAGAAATATCAAAACTCTATATCATTACATTTATTCCTATATATAAGAAATAAATAGTATTATTTTTTTTCTAATTACAAGAAATATATGACCACTTAAAAATGTATTTATTTCTCATTTCCTTTAATACCCTTACTTTACTGTGAACTCTATTAATGAGATATTATCATTTCCTATAAAAGTGGATGTAATTATTAAACTATTAACAATATTGATTAAAATGAATTAATTTAACTATTTTTATTAATCTTGATGAATTAAGTACTTGTTTTTTATATATAAAAACAAAAATAGTATTGTTAATTATTAATACTAACAATATTTAATTTAAACATTTTAATAATAGTATTTGCCACATTATTGTGAAGAAATCTATGTCTATTTTTATGATTAGACAAATCACATTAGATACTAAAATAATTCCAAATAAGCATACTAAAATAATGTTAGAGAGAATTTTTATTTTTATTTTTTATCACACTCTTTGGTAATTGTCTATGCCTATTTTTCACTTAGACAAATTATAGTGGGTGAATAACAAATGTCAAATATTATG
This sequence comes from Glycine soja, assembly GCF_004193775.1. Classification (NCBI taxonomy): domain Eukaryota; kingdom Viridiplantae; phylum Streptophyta; class Magnoliopsida; order Fabales; family Fabaceae; genus Glycine; species Glycine soja. The sequence goes on along the minus strand of NC_041002.1, from coordinate 8,190,355 downwards.
CTTCAATTTTATTATGTATTAATCTTGATGTGATTTTGCATATTTCAAAGATATTCTTTGTAAATATAAATCAATTGTTCATTTCCATTGAAACATTCATGATAAAATTATAGTGTTAGTTTGATACATAAAAATAAAATTCAAGTAAAATTTGTCACACTTTTTATCAATTGTCTATGCTTATTTTACACTTGGACAAATCACATGGAATGAATATCAACGGTTAAATACTATGCTTGATATACTAATCATGTCATTATTTTTCATATTTCAAATAAATGTTGCTCAATATAGTTAATTTCTATTAAATAAAGTTAATCACATTTAAGATAAAATTGTGGCATTAATTAGATAAAAAAAATTCATGTATAATTTATCACTCTTTGACAATTGTTTATGTCTATTTTCAAATTTGGATAATCTCATTGAGTGAATAATACATATTAAATAAATGATTTAATTTTATTATGTATGTTTATGTACAAGTTAAATATTACACTTGTATTATTAATTCTAGTATGATTTTTCATATTTCAAATATTTTCTTGGTAAAATTGTTGCAATAAATAAAAGTAAGTACATTTAAGATAAAATTAGGCATTGGTTAGATTAAAAAAAAAAACAAATAAAAGTTGCCATTTTCTTTAACAAACATAAATTTTTTTGTTGATCATGCTATTGATACCAAGTTGTCCCCATCAAAAGTGGTGACAAATCTTTGTCAAGGACCCTAAGCACACGCAAGGTGCGCTTCTTCTGGAAACACAATTTATTTTATACCCAAGGACCAACCAACATTCAAACTTTGGATCACTTGATTAAGACAATTGTTGTTAGTTTTTTAACAAACATCTATGCCCATTATTAGAGTTAAATAAAAAAATCTAGCTATAGTATTATCGTATTATTATACTTACTTAATTATTCTCTTTCCAAACATTAATAAGAAACAATTAAGGGGGTTATAGAATTAAGAAAAGGATAATTTAGGAATGATAATATAAATAATTAACATATTTAATGTGATTAATTAAATTAATTATTTTTTCAAGGGACATGAATTAATTGAAATAGTCTTATACACCATCTGTTCCTAATTATAAGAACATTTCAATTAATTCACACACCTAAAAAATAGTTAATTTAGTTAATCACATTAAATTTATCAATTAATTATACTATCATTGTAAAATTACCATTTTTTTAATCTTTTTATTCACTTAATTATTTTCATTAATGTTTAGAGAGAGAATAATTAAATAAAGATATATAAAAAAAAATTAATGTATCTAAAAATGAAAAAATGATCTTATAAAAATAAACCAACAAATTTTAAAAAGAATCTTATAATCACACATGAATGTAATAATTATTGTGAATGAAAAAACATCCTGAAGTATTATATCTTAATGTTAATGTGGTAGTACGTGTCTTAATAAACATCATTTTTTGTCCATATGTAATAAAATAAAAAGTAAATAGTTATTTTTGTCTGTAATGTGTTAATAAATTCATTTCAAAAGATGAAAATTCAAATTTTAGTCTCTAAAAGTAAAAAAAAATGTTACAAATCTATTCATTTATTAACTTCTATCCGTTATCGTTCATGAAAGAGTTTACGTGGTATATTCAGGAACGAGTTTGTCAGCGTTCTACACATTCAAGGACAAAAATGGATATTTATCCAAAATATAATTTAATCTTCATCTTCTCCCCTTTTTTAATCTTTGCAAGCATAACATTACAATAAACACTACAAAAAAATAGGAAAAAAGTTAGAACAAACATAATAATAAACATAACATTGATTAATAAATATAATTTATCTATTATTATAAAATTTTTATTGTAACAACATTAGGTAGTGAAAAAAAAGTTGTGTCTCATTTTTTTGTAAGGATTAACTTAATAACTATGCATTTTGTTTGAGTTTCATATTTTTGATAAGGTATTGTCACATTACAAATTTTAGAACAATAAACATATTATACTTATTAATCAATATTACGCTTATTGTTATGTTTGTTCTAACTTATACTTGTTTTCTTATTTTTCTTAAGTGTTTATTTTAATGTTATACTTGTAACGATTAAAAAAAAAAGAAAGATGAATATTAAATTATATTTTAGATAAATAATCATTTTGTCCCTGAATGTGTCACGTAGACTTTTTCACATACGCTAACGGACCAAGTTAATGCATTGATAGTTTTGTACTTTTCCAGAAATTAAAATTAAAATTTTTATTTTTTAACAACGAATTTATTAATATTTTACACATTTAAAAATAAAAATAATTATTTATCCTAAAATAAAATAACAATAATTACATGTTGTGGGTAACGTGCATTTTCTGCAGGTATCATTATTCTTCTTCCTTCTTCTTAGAAAACACTGGAACATTACAAAATACAAACCCATCTTTTTGTTCATTTATTTTGGTCTAAGATGTGACACGATGATTTTTTTTTTTTAATCAGCAATAGCAATTTCATTAAAAGCCCTAGAAGAGCAAGGAACAAAATACATATACACATGGCTGATCGTTGCAGCCCCTCCAGAATAAACAACACCAACCTCCACAATCTCCCGCCCCTGTAGCATGATAAATTGATGTAGATTGAAAATTTTGAATTTAATCATTCTATATGTAAAATGTGTAATAGTTTAACTCTTTTGTTAAATTATTTTATTATTATGTTATAATATTTAATCATCAATTTAATAATAAATTATATATTAAAAAATTAATAAAAATTAATTTATTATATTATTTATATACTTTAAAATTGAATTCGATATTTTATCTTTTAAAAAACACACATCTATTCGTTTCACATTTTCAGACAAAATGAATGAATATTTTATCCTTTATTTATTCCAAAAATGTGAAGTAAAGGTGACACGTGCGCGGCGTGATGTCATAGTGCTGGCTCTAAGAAACATCGAAGGGTCGCTTTCACCTGTCGTTGATTGAAATGTGGTGACATTACACTCTCCTCACCCGAATCGACACGTGGCACCCTGCCACAGTACAACACGTGTCATTCCCACGTACACCAGTCCTTTTGCTTGTCCTTTTCTTTTCAGACCCTTTTTTCTTATCGCCTTTTTCTTTTTCTATTTTTTATTTATGAAAAATTAAGTGGTAGGTGGGGCCCGCCTCATCATGACTGTGTGCTTGGGACCATGTGACGTGTCTTGTGTTCTTAGTGCTTCACTGCTTCACCCGGTCACCCACCTCCACTATGCTCTACCTCGTTGACCTGCGCACTTTGGGGTTCGAGGTTTTCTCTTTTTTGTTTGACCCTGTTTTATGGTCAATGGTAATATTGATTAATGAGTCCTTTCATAGTTTCATTGTTTAACAAAGTTAAGTTGTAATTTTGGTATATTATAAATCTAAATTTGCAAATTTAATTTTTTTATTTTTAAATTAAAATATTTATTTTTTCTATTTTTTAAATAAATAGTTTTAGTTCTTTCATTAATTAATCATTTAAAATTAAACGTTAATTTTGATATGATATATTGATATTGATATAATACTTATGCAAGTTATTTTTTTTTAATTTTGATTGTGTATTAATATTATTACAATGCTTATTTAAGTTATTAACATGATAAATATGTAACAACGAGTTAAATGAAATAAAAAATAAAAAAACTTAAGTTAAACTCATGTTCTTTTACCTAAAAACAAAACACTAAACTCTGAAATCAGTTATTTTGTTTAATTAATTTTATAAATAGTAATTTACATATATCATTAGTCAATCCTTATTAATTTTTTTTCAAATATAAAAATTTATAAATTAAATTAAAATATTTAATATTTAATTTTATGTGTATTTATTATTATTGTAAAATTTTATTTTAATATAAATTAACAAAATTGTTCTTATTTTATTATAATCTTTTTATAAAAATACTAAACCTAATATATAGATTATTTTAAAAAAATATTTTAAGTAATTTATACAAATTATGTAAATTTAAAATAACATTTAAATGATATAAAATATTTTTTTCATTAATTTTATAGTTAAAATAAAAATTGTATTATTTATACTTAAAAATAAATGTAGATAATTTTGATGAATTACATAAAATAATTTACATATTAACTGATCTAATTTTCTCTATTTATATAATTGGCATTAAAAAAATTATTTATGAAATAATTTTTTACAGTTAAAACAAAAATATTAACATGTAAGTTTCCTAAAAAATTAAATATCAAAATTTTATTAATTTATATAATTAGAATAAAAGAAGTTTAAAATAAATTTACATAATTTGTATGATTTACATATTAATTGATGCAAAAAATATTGATTTATATAATTATAATAAAAGTAATTTGTATATTAAAATAAATTTACAAAATAATTTATATATTAATTTATGAAATTTAATTATAAATTAATAAAAGTAAAATAAAAATATGTAAACTATTCAAAATTAAAAAATAATATAAAATAAAACTAAAAAGATTTATATATTAAATATTTTTAATATATAAATCTTATGACCTTAAAGCACAAAGAGTTGGGTGACCCTAGCTTGCATTGGTGCCCTCCCTTAGATGTTTGCTTGAAGGTGAATGCGGATGGGAGTTGGAACCGGAGGCTTGGTGCTATGGGCCTCGGATGTTGTGAAAGACTTGGTTGGTTGAGAATGATCTTGAGGTTGTAGAGAATGATCAACATGTTGTTACTACAAGTGAAATTGAATTCAATTTAAATCTCTTGAATAAAGTTTTAGGTTCAAATTTTATGAATAGATGAAAAAAAAGTAATAACATAGGAAAGATCCATTAAATGTGTTTAATAAGATTTTTTAAATAAAAATTAATCATTCATATTGATATTGATAATAAGTACTTCATGCCAATAGCATAATTATATGATAAATTAAAACAATTGGAAAGAAAAAATGAAGTAAATTTTTTAATTATTTTACACACTTAGTTTTTAAAAAATAATATAGGACATATTCAAAGAAAAAAATTAAAAAATTATAAAGTAATTTATATGCATAAATCATAATGAAAAATTAAAAATAATATTAATATAAATAACATATATACCAAGTATATTTATAAAAAAATACTCTTTATTTTTGGAATATGAACAACTAAAAATATATTCCAATTAAAAACCAAAGAAACCAAAATCGTGGATTTAGAAATTTAATGGACTAAAATTATAATTTAGATTTTATTGATGTTATACTAGAATATATAATAGTTACAAAAGTCCAAACACGTGACCATCATGTAATTTTGTAACTATTTTTATTTTTAATTATGTCAGAAAATAAAAATAAAATAAATCTAACATTTATCATTCTCAATTTCATGAAGTATAATATTAAAATAATAAATTAAATATTATAAATAGTAGAATGGCTAAAATAAATTAGTGTAACATAAAAAATGTATAGGAGGAATGAATGAAAAAAAAATTAATGTTTTATTTAAAAAGAGTAATAGTAAATTAGTAAATGTTTAAGGATTAAAAATAAATAAAATATAAAAATTAAGAAGCTAGTGTTTTTAAAAAAATATTATTTTAATTAAAATTTTAAAAAATATTAAAAATGATTAAAAAAACTTTTTTTTATCATAGAGTCAAATAAGTTTTCTTTATTAACTAAAAAGAGTTAAAAATTAATTGAAATGATTTGATGAAGATATCTTTAATTGGAAAGAGAACATGAAGTAAACTTCTTAATTATTTTATACATTTATTTAAAAATTAACAATGAAGGACATATTCAAATTAAAAAGCTAATAATGAAGGTTATACTCATATTGAAAAATTGAACAAATAAAAATATATTTTTGGAATATGAACAACTAAAAATATATTATTAGAACAAATAAATTTATTACTTAATGTAGTTAGATGATAAAAAGATAATACGTGTAATTATAAATAAATTTATTAGAGTATTGCTTCAAAAAGAATTATGAGAGTAAAAGAAATTGATAACATGGTTCTCTAGTTAGTCAAACAAATTTATTCATCAATTAAAACAATTTGAAAGAGACAATAAAGTACATAACAATGAAGGACATATTTAAATTGAAAATTAATAATGAAATTCATATGGAAAACTGAATATAATTTTAATACAAATATTACATTGAGCCTTTTAAAAGCCAGACAAAATATTGTAGGATTGATGATATTGTAGGATTGATGATATTTCTAAATTTTGAAGTATTTTCTTTATTTTCGGAACATGAACAAGTAGAAATATATTATAAAAAATCCTTATTCGATAGAATTAGAATTGATTAATTTGAATGATAAATTAATAATAAAAGTAAATAAAAATAAATACGTTAGAAAAAATTAAAAGTAAGTTAAATTAATTTTTAGTCCTCTAATTTATTTTTTAGATTCAATTTATTCTTCTAGTTGTTTTTGGGTTTAATTTGGTCCCTAAATTTTTAATTCAATTCATTTTGATCCTTCTATCCAAATGATCAGAAATCATATTTTGTGACAGTTCAAAATCGTCACTAAGTGATTTTAAACCGTCACAAAATACATATTTTTTTTAAAAAATGAATTGATTTTAAAAATTAGAGGATCAAATTGAATAAAAAAAAATTAAATGATCAAATTGAAACAATTTTAAAAATTAGAGGACCATATTAAACCTAAAATAAATTTAAAGATCAAATTGAATTTAAATAATATATTAGAGGATTAAAAGATTAATTTAACCTTAACCCTGTGTTTGGATGGAGCAATTTTCTAGCTTCAATCAGAGCTATTTCTTAACCGCATTAGCTAGGTTTTTTAGTTGATGTTGGCTAGGTTTTTTAGTTGATGTTGGCTAGGTTTTTTTCTGCTAACATCAACTAGGTATTTTTGACCAACATCGGGCATGACTATTTTTAATCGACATCGACTAGGTTTTTATAGTCGATATCTACTAGAGTTTTTTCAATCGACATCGGCCAGAGCTATTTTTTAGCCAACATCAACCAAAATTATTTTATATCCGATATTGGATAAGGTTTTTTGTTCGACATTGGTCAAGGCTATTTTTTTTAGCCAACTTCGACTAGGGATTTTTCAGCCAATGTTGACCAATGATGTTTTTCGGCCGACATCGGGTATGTTTTATTGGTCGGCATCGACTAAGCTATTTTTTAGTTGATATTGGGTAGATTTTTTTGTCAACGCCTACTAGGATATTTTAGGTCGACGTTGGCTAAAAATAGCCTTGGTCAATGTCGTTCGAAAAGACCCTAGCCTGTGTTGGCAAAAAAAATCCTAGTCGACGTTGGTAAAAAAAATCTAGCTAAAAAATAGATTCAACCAACGTTAGCCAAAAATTAATCCTGCCTGACGTCAGCTGACAAATATTCCCGACATACTTTGACAAAAAAATCCTATTTGATGTCGACTGAAAAATAACCTTTGTTAATGTTAGTTTAAAAATATCATTGATTGTGATCAGCCAAAACAACCATAGTTAAAATGATCAACATTTTATATTTATAAATTATTAAAAATTAAAAATATTTTTTAATTAATATTTCAAAATTAAATTGTGTTTATTTTCTATAAAGTTTAATATTCAAATTTCATCTATTTAAAATATAAAATTAAAATTTTGTATATGGAGGAAATTGAATTGCCCTATCCAAACAAAGAATTTAAAATGAAAGAAATTTGAATTAATTTATCCAAATAAAGCATTTGAAAAATAAAGAAAATTAAAATCAAAACAATTCAAATTCTAAGTATTTCAAATTTCTTTGAAATTTTAAAATTCCTTATCCAAACACAAGGTAAAGGAAAAATAGAGAAAGAGAAATTTTCAATAATAATACCAAAAAATCATAATTTTCGAGGATCCCATAGAATTTCTCTTTACTCATTATGAATCTAGCTCGTAGACAATTTCATAGATACTTCGTTGAATGGAAGGGGGGCACATATAAAGCTCGAAGATACGTGTGCGTTGGCATCTTATCAAACCCATGTACCTAAAGGTGGTGGTAACTATAAACAAATGAGACATCTGAATTATGTAAAACTCAATCCCTTAACCACAACAATTGCAACTGGTGCAAGAAAGGTCTTGTGAACAATAAGAAGGACAAGAAAAACAATGAAACCAATTGCAACAATCGTCGCTTGAGTTGGAAGCCACTTCGGGTTCTTGTTTAGATTGGAAACAACTGCAAGAACTGGCAATAGAGTCACTAATTACTTTTGAATCTTGTTTATCTGATTGTTGTAGAGGAATATCCATCTTCATAGAATCATTTGTTTCTGCTCCTGTCAAACTATAATAATTCCAAAGAGGTCCAAATTAATGTGCATGTACAGTTTGAGCTGAAACTCACAAAACTTATAGAGATCTCAAGAAAATTATAAAGTCTTTAAGCATGTGCAAACATCAAAACAAATAACAAGGACATACTTATGATCAAAAGGGGAAGGAATAAATAGGGTAAATTGAATGTAAAAGGAACCATATAGCAAAAACCAAAGAACATCTTTAAGTTATTTAACTTGATGACTAAATAATAAATGTGATATAGGTGAAGACGAGAAAACATACATTGGGGAGGTGCGATGACGATATTTTGCACGATTACAATTCCAACAGGAAGAGAACCCCCAACAACAATTTGAACATTCGCAATTTGACCATAAATGGCAGAACACCCATCTACAATTATAGAAGTAGGCCAATTTTCGTTTTTGCTTCTTTCTGCAATGCATAAAAAAGGATATTCATCACTAACTGGATTTAGCTCTGAGATTTTATATATCTATAGATGGATGCCCTTGTAAGTTACCATACTAAGAGTGAACATTTGCTTGTCTATAAATTAGTTGTAAAGGACAGGTGCAAAAGCTAGTTATAAATAAATATAAGTATTTCCTAGTTAGGGCCACTCCGACAACAGATAAAACTTAAAACAAATTTTAAGAAAAATATTTTCCTGAGAAAATTATATATTGAATCTTTTTATCAACATATGTAACATTTTTTCTAATAAATGTGACCTAAAGAAAATATATTTTTGTTGATAAGCCTAAAGTTTGTCTTTAATTGTTATATTCTTGGACTGACGTTGATCCTCATGGAATAAGCATATTTGCTAACTCATTTCATATTTCTAACATTTTATTGACATGTAGTATATTTAATGCATATGATTAAAAGAGTAAAGACAAATAAACTCACTTTGGGAAAGCAATAGAGGACATGCCGATGTCGCTACTATGAGAAAGAATTGACACATTGGACTTGGATGACTCGTAACTTGTGGTTTGATGTGAAGTGTTTATTTCGTTATCGCCTTCACTGAGACTTTCTCCTTCCAACTTCAAAGATCCATATGATGTTTCCGTTGTTTGCAGGTTCTCTACATCAACACTCTTTACGACAGTGCTTATCTCCTCTAGTATAACTGAAGGGGCGCGATTATTCAACTCTCCAGATTTGGTCAATTCCCCCGAAAGGCCTAATTCAGCATACATAAGTGCATTTTCTCTGGTAAAACTAGGTTGCCCTATTTGAATACTAAACAATGAATCATTAGAAGCAATACTCCATTCTAATGGATTATTAGTATTTGCTTCAAAGATTGAAGATGGAACAATAGAAGCATCATATCTTCCAGATCGATTCATCACTTGGATAGGAGGACTAGAAGTTGGTGACATATCCTTTTGGTTGTGACTCAAATCATAAACTTGATATGTTGATGTTGTACCTAGAAGGTTGTTGTCAACTTCAGATTTGTAAGAGCTACCACTACTGTTGCTAGAAACATAATCTTTTCCAGACTTGGTACACTTAAATGCTTCCTCAATTCTAAAGAAATTATCCGAGGATGATTCTGACGAAGAGGAAGAACTTGTCCTTCTAGATGAGGGAGGTATGCTTTTAGTGCCATTGATATGTGTGGTAGAGTGAATATTATTCTTACCATGCTCACCTTTACTGACGATGACATCTGTTTGGCCTTCTGAATGACTGTTGCTTCCACTTTCACAGCTTAAATCTTTACTTCTTTGATGGTGATCGCAAGTTTTTGATTTTTTGTTTGCTTTCTTGTCTTTTATGGTATGATCAAATGTCTCTCCATGCATTTGAACACTTGGTGCTTCTCTTCCTAGATTTTTTTTCGCTTTCTTTTCTTTTATGCTATCATCAAATGTCTCTTCATGCATTTGAACATTTGCTGATTCTCTTCCCACACGAGTTTTTGAATGTTTAGAACTTAGTTGTCTATATCCTAAATCCTTTACAAATTTTACTTGAGTACTTGACTTTGCATCATACTATATCTCCACATTTCAGTGATAGGAAACTGAAATGTAAACTTGCAGTATATTTCCACGTTAATTGCATGAGTGAGGGGCTTTAAAGCTTTTCTTTTCTGGAAAAAAAGATATATTACAAAAAGAGAACAAAGAATATAAGGTGTTTTATGATTAATAAATGTCACATGGTTATTAATAATTTATGAGTAAATAATGAATTCTATGACACGTAGAACATTGAGAAAATGGAATTTTATATTTAGCCTAACGCATAGAGAACAAACAAGACCTTAAGAATAATATATATCTCTGCAGCCTAGTGTTAAATCTTAATGTTTTCATAGCATATCAACAAACAATATATGGGAGATTTTTACGAGTAGATCCACCCTTGAATTAAGGATTAAGAGTCACATTAACAAAACACCTTGAACATCTAGAAGTTGATGCGAATTCTATAGCTTTAAAAGTTATATGAGGATTTAAAAAGTGGTCCACACTTGCAATTTTGGTCACATGGTTTTTGGGTTTCCGCGACAGCAATGCAATGGCATCAGCCGTATTTACTTGCAATTTTCCGCAATATTATGGATTGCAACAAAACTATGACCGCAACTTGAATCCTTAATCCCATTAACCCACTAACCATTTGCAATATACATTTCAATGATTCAAGAACATAAAATGCAATCAAATATTTATCATTCCATTATGTTACCTTCTGGTTTCATTTCTCACATTAGTCCTACTCAAAATGAAATGTGTTAAATTTTAGATACCCCTTTTCAAAATTCTTTCTCCCCCTAATATGTATGCTGATTCATTCATGTGTAAAAATAAAATTAAACACAAAATCCCAACATAAAATACGATAAAAACATGTAAACAAAATGCAAGAACAAAACACGAAACATAAAAAATTTAGAATTTACGTCAAAATTTTAAAAAATGAAAAAAATCACGGATTAAATATTAAGCAGGTTTGATTGTCTGGATAAAAAATATACCTGAAAAATCATGCGACCGCGAAAAAAGTTTGTGTCTAGAAATTTGTGCTTGCTGTTTGGTGTTGACGATTGCAGTTAGCAGCAAAAGGGTGGTTGAATTTCAAAGGTGGTGGCAAAGAGAGGAATTGAAATTGGGGAACAAAAAGCGAAATGAAACTAGAAATTAGGGTTTTGTCAGAGAATTAAGTGATGAGATGTGTTGCGACATTATAGGAATCGAAGGTTTTGATTCCATTCTGTGAACAACTAATTATATGCTTGTTTCACGCCAAATCTCCAACTAATCGTATTTGACAACTAAACGCGTGTCAGGTAATTTCCAGCTTATGTAAGATACTAGTTTTCTACCTATGTACGAAACTTATTTTAATTTTAATTTCATTTTTAACTATAGAAAATATTAAAAGGATTGACATGCAATAATATAAAAAAAAATCTCAAATAAGATAAAAACATAACATATATATAAATTGTATAAATTACATTAATTATATTTTTTGGAATACTTTTTTATATACTATTGTTTTTGTTAAAAAAATTTGATTTACTTAATTACAAATCATAATGTTTAAGTAATATTTATTCTATTAACTATGAAAAATTAAAGTTATTTGTAATACAATAAAGTATAAAAAGCATAAATAAAAGATTATATATATATATATATATATATATATATATATATATATATATATATATATATATATATAAAATAAATTGTATCATATAATGTTTTGTGAAACACTTCATTGTGTATAATTTTTTTTTTCTGTACCTGCCACTTAAAAAATCAACGATCAACTCATTTGATTGAATACCTATATTACCGTCAATTTCTCCATCAATGTATGCAAAAATAATTATATTTTCTTCTAAAACTTAAATCTCTTACTATGTAAAAACTAAAAATATTATTGAGTTATATTTGTACAATGCATTAAATATTTAGAAATATTTTATCTATGATGTTAGTGAAGAAATAATTTAAAAGTATTTCGCAATTAAAATATATTTAGTGATTCAATTACACATGTACTTTTTTTATAAAATAAAATGCCCCATTTAAAATATTACACGAAGAGGATCTATAAATTACAATTATACATTATTTGTTCAAAAAACTAAATCAGATATATTTTTTTAAACAAAATTATATATATAAATCATAATAAATAATGATTTTTAATTATAATATCCTAAAATATTAAATATTATCAAAACACTTATCAAATGGGACAATTTAAAATATTGAAAAATTCAATGACTCATAAAGTCTGTTTTATCAATTTTATTATTTTATATAAAAATTATTTCCCATCAAATTGTATATATTAAATTTATTAATGGTAAAAGAACATATAAAATTTTATTTTAAAATTATTAAAGTACATATCACTTTATAAACCATTGTATCTGAATTAATTTTATCATATTATCTACCTGATTGAACATTATATTTTAAGTATTGTTATTATATCGTCTACTTAATTATTTCTAATTGTAAATGAAGAAAATTGTAACTTTGTACAAATTATACTTTCAATATTAGAAATTCAAGCGTTGTTAATTTAAGAATAACTTTACTTGAGTGTCGCTTCGAACCCAAGGACTATTTTCTTAATTTTGTCAAAAAAATGTTTTCTTAATTATTATATAAGAATTGTAGAATAAAGAGAAGATAGAGATATGAAGAGTGAATGATTTTATTTTGTCTTTTATAAGCAAACATTACATAGTAATAATCAAATGATCATAAAAGAGAGAAACCCAACGGTTGTAACCTATATTCTAATGATAAAGATTATTATTAACCATTAAAAGAACAATTACAAAGGTTATGGAATATAGAAAGCCAACAAATTCTTCCTTAAACTGAAAGTTTGCAAACTATCAGTTTAATGAGATTCATTAAGCTTGCAGACTCCAAGCAAATTCCTTAGCTTCTGAAATGCAGACAACTTCAATGGTTTGGTCATGATGTCAACAATATGCTCTTCACTCTTGTAGTAGATAAGATCAATAATTTCTTCATTTGATAGGTTCCTTAAAAAATGAAATCTCACATCTATGTGCTTGCTTCTTCCATGCATAATAGGATTCTTTGACAACTTTATGGTGGAACTATTATCACAATAGATGAGAGTTGGACCTTGTTGCTTGAAGTGAACTTCTTCAAGAATATTCCTTAGCCAAATTGCTTGGCAAGCACATGTTGAAGTTGCTATAAATTTTGCTTCTGTTGTGGATAAAGTGATAATGGGTTGCTTCCGTGATGACCAAGAGATCGCTGTTGACCCCATCATAAAAACATAGCCAGAAGTACTTTTCCTGTCATCTGAATCTCCAGCATAATCACTATCAGTGAATCCCAACAAATTGAATTTTTCACCTCTCTTATAAAACAGTTCAAATTCTCTTGTTCCTTGCAAGTAGCGAATGATTCTTTTAGCAGCAAGTAAATGCATTTCTGTAGGATTCTCCATGTACATGCTAATCAAACTTACAAAATACATTATATCAGGCCTAGTTGCAGTTAGATACATTAAGCTTCCCACAATCTGTTTATAAAGTGTACTGTTTATTTTCTTCCCTTCAGGATCTTTGTGCAACTTGAAACCACACTCAACTGGAGTGTATACAGAATTGCAATTATGCATCTGAAATCTGTCCAAAATATCTCTCACATATTTCTTTCGAGAAAGAAAAATTCCAACATCTGATTGCACTATTTCTATACCCAAAAAGTAATGCATCATGCCAAGATGAGTCATTTCGAACTCATTCATCATAGACTTCTTGAATTCATCAAACATGAGAGTACAATTTCCAGTAAATATAAGATCATCAACATATAAACATACTATGAGCATTTTTCCTTTTTCATCATATTTAATAAACAATGAATGCTCATAGGGGCATTTTGTAAAACCAACTTTTATGAAATAAGACTCAATGTGACTATACAAAGCTCGAGAGACTTGTTTTAGTCCATAAAGAACCTTTTTTAATTTGTAAACTTTGTGCTCATTTCCAATTTTCACATAACCAGGGGGTTGATAAATAAATACCTATTCCTCCAAATAACCATGTAAGAATGCTGACTTTACATCTAGTTGAAATATAGGCCATGCATTTTGTGCTGCTAGTGCAACTACTAACCTGATTGTATCATGTCTTGCAACTAGTGAAAACACTTCTGTGCAGTCAACCCCATACTGTTGCTTGTAACCCTTGGCCACCAAGCATGCCTTATATTTATCCACTTCACCATTTTCTTTCAATTTTTTTTTTGAAAACCCATTTCACTCCTATGGTATTATGTCCATTTGGAAGATCACACAACTCCCAAGTATCATTTCTTTCAATGGAATCAATTTCATCATCCATCACTTTTCTCCATTTTTCTTCTTTGACAACACTTTCAAAAGTTGTAGGGTCACAATCTGAAAACAAAGCAAAATGAGTAATGGGATCTTCGATTCCTGTTACCTCATAATCAGACATCCATGCAAGCCTTCTTCTTGCTCGTTGAGGTCTTTCATCTTTAACTATGATTGCTGGAATTCGTTGTTCTTCTAGCTACATTGTTTGCAACTCTTCATTTTCATTATCTTCATCAAAGTTTGCAAGAATTTGCTTTGTTTCATCTATATTATTTTCCCAAAATCTTTCTTCATCAAAAACAACATCATGACTAATAATGATCTTTTTAGTGGTAGGATTATACAATTTATACGCTTTTGACTGATCACTAACACCAAGAAAGATACATTTTTCACCTTTATCATCAAGCTTTGATCTTTTCTTATCTAGAATATGGGCATAAGCAATGCATCCAAATATCCTGAAGTGGTCCACTGTTGGTTTTCTTCCGCTCCATGCCTCCTCTGGTGTCATATTTTTCACAGCAAATATAAGACTTCTATTTAGAATATGCACACTCTAATTAACAGCTTGAGGCCAAAATTCTTTTGAAACGCCACTCTTAGTCAAGAGGCACCGTACCATGTTGAGAATGGTTCTATTTTTCCTCTCTGAGACACCATTTTGTTGTGGTGTATATGTTGTTGTCAATTCCTTCCGGATTCCATGATTTACACAGAAAGTAGAAAATCCATCTGAGCAATACTCTCCACCATGGTCTGTTCGAAGAGACTTAATAGTCTTTTCGGATTCTGTTTCAACTCGAGCTTTGAAGCTTTTAAATGAAGAGAGAGCTTCAGATTTTTCCTGCAAAAAATAGACCCAAGTTTTTCTAGAAAAATCATCTATGAAAGTAATGAAGTATTTTTTTACCTCCATTGGAAGAAGGATTTATTGGACCACATATATTTGAATGAATCAATTCCAAAACACATTTTGCTCTCCATGACTTTCCATTAGGGAACTGAGAACGATGTTGTTTGCTAACAACTCATTCTTCACAAACTTGAGAAGGAGCAGTAATTTATGGAAGGCCTATCACCATATTTTTTTGTTCAAGGGTCTTCAATCCACTAAAACACAAATGACCATAACGATAATGCCACAACCAAGTAGAAACCATATCTTTGGCTATTAAACTAGAATGAATGCTTTCAATTTTTAGTGGGAATAACCTGTTTGAATTCATTTTTATAACTGCAATGGCACCTCGAACAAGATCAAAAATTTCACAAGTACCTTTACTAATAAAAATTTCATAACCTTTTTCTTGCAATTGACCAACACTTAATAAGTTGCTTTTCAAGTCAAGGACATAGAGCACATTAGAAATTGTTTCTACAAAACCATTCCTAGTTTTTATTTTAATATCACCTTTTCCCATCACTTTTACAGTAGAACAATCACCAAAGCTAACAGTGGAATGAAAATCTTCATTTAAATATGAGAAAGATGACTTATTTCCACTCACGTGATTACTACAACTAGTGTCTACATACCATATTTCTGTCTCGCTGTCTTTTGCATCTTCAACAGCCATCAATAAGGTTTCCACTTCTTTCTCCTTGATAAAATTTGAACTTTCCCCTTTTTCTTTAAGATTAGGCAATCTAGTATAACAATTAGAGGCATAATGACCAAATTTATGACATCTATAGCATTGTACCTTTGATTTATCATGATCTCTTCCTCTACCATTGCCTTGAAATTGATCATTATTGTCTTAAGAATTATTGCTGAAATCTCTATCTCCTCGATCTCTATGCCCTCTTCCTCTACCTTTACCTCTACCCCTTCCTTTAAAGTTGTTGGAATGAGTATTGGTAGAAACCTTCAATGCGTGCTCCTTCATTGTTGAACTTCTGTTCATCTTTTGTTCATGTACTAATAAAGAACTTTGAATCTCATCAAGAGAAAGATCATCAATATCATTTGACTCTTCAATTGAGCATACAACATAATCAAATTTTGGTGTTAATGAGCGTATAATTTTTTCAACAATGGTTGTGTCAGTCATTTTCTCACCATGAAATCGCATGTTGTTAGCAATACCCATGGTTCTTGAACAATAATTAGTTACTGGCTCACCTTCTTTCATTTGAAGGACTTCAAAGTCTCTTCTCAACGCTTGAAGTTGAGCACGTTTCACTTGTGAGGAGCCTTGATATTTTTTCTTCATTGAATCCCAAATTTCCTTGGAAATATCTTTGCAAAGAATAGTTTCAAGAATAGAACGATCAATGGCTTGAAACAAATAATTTTTGGCTTTTAAGTCTTTCAATTTCATCACTTCATACTCTTTTTGTTGTGCATCTGTAAGAGCTACGTCATTACTTGGTGTTGCCACACCATCTGCAACAACCTGCCAGAACTCCTTGGATCGTAGGAGATTCTATATCAACATGCTCCAATGATCATAGTGACCATCAAAACGTGGAATGACCAGTTGAACAAAATTTTCCGAAGCCATTGGTGGGACAATTATTTTCTTCTCTCTTTCTCTCTCCTTTTTTCTCACACTTTTGGACTACTATCTCTTTCACTCCCTTGGACTGCTGCCTTTCTCTTAACCTAGCTCTCAATACCACTGTAGAATAAAGAGAAGGTAGAGATATGAAGAGTGAATGATTTTATTCAGAATAATATGAGGCCTTTTATAGGCAAACATTACATAGTAATAATCAAATGATCATTAAAGAGAGAAACCCAACAGTTGTAACCTATATTCTAATAATAAAGATGATTATTAACCATTAAAGAACAGCTACAAAGGTTATAGAATATAGAAAGCCAACAAGAATACCTTATCAAATAAAAAAATCTTGAATAATTTCTCTCTAGATACATCAAAATAATTATATTTTTATAAAAAAAATCTAATTCTAACAATAGCACAGGAAGAATTTAGAAATCCTTTTATTAATATATAATGTTATTTAAGAAATGATTTAAAATTTTTATGATAAAATAAATTTCATGAATTTAATAAAATTTTAAAAAAATATGCACTATGCAATGTTAGTTAGCATGTACTCTCTAAATATAATGTTGGCACGTACTCTCTCTTGATCAACAGTTTAGTACATACTCTCTTCGACCAACCTCTAATTAGATGAATTTAAAATTAAAAAAATAACTAAATGCTACGAATAGTAAAATCAACTTCCCAAGTTGTAGAAGTTATAGCAGATAGATTTGTATTTTATTCTTTTAGAACTAAAATTTCCATTAATTTTGATTTATTTGTTTTTTAAGAATATTTCATTGTATTTTCAACCTTATATGATTTAAAATGTTATAAAAAGAAAAAAAAATAGTTTCATTTTTATCTACGCCTTCAAATAATAAGTTCATATAATTTTATAAAATCCATTTAATTGATAAATAAATACTCATAAGTACGACACTTTAGTCAATAATCTATACATAAAAATATTGTGTTTCCCTATCACAATATTTATAATTATAAACTTCTCATTTTCTCTCTAGCTAAACACTCTTCTTGATGTTCACTAGCTTAAGACGAGGAATATTCATGTTAGAATTTGGAACCTTCAATGGCCTTCTTGAAGCCAAACTCTTATGTGGTCACCTACAAAGATTATGATGAGTCAATATACGCAGGAAATAATGAAGCAAATAGAATTTAAGTGTGCTTACCTTTTTCGTGCTAGGCTTACCTATAAAGATTTCATGGACCTAGGACAATGTTTCCTATGTGATGTATATGTGAGGTGTCTCATTATCAAATCCCATGATTCCTAGTTTCCATTACTAACGATTCAAAATCATATTCTTACTACAAAAAGATGATTCTACATCAATTCTATGACACTTTTAAAGACGGTTTTGAACCGTATTTGTAGCCAACGTCGTAGAAAGTCAAAATTTTTAACGGCAGTTCTTAAAAAACCGTCTTAGAAAAGCTACACATTCTAAGATGATTATCAGGAAAATAACCGTCTTAGAATGATCAAATTCGAGAACCGTCTTAGTTCTCTAAGAACTGTCTTAGAATATAATTTTTTTAAAAAAATTAAAATAAATTTAGGATTCTAAGACGACTATCCAGAAAATCATCTTATAATGCCTACAATCTAAGACGATTTTTCACAGAACCGTCTTAGAATGTTTTTTTAAACAAAAAAAATAAAATAATTTTAGGATTCTAAGACGATTTTTCGGAAAAATCGTCTTAGAATGTAAACATTCTAAAACAGTTTTTCAAAGAACCGTCTTAGAATTTCTTTTTTAAAGAAAATTAAAAAAACCTTACAACATATTCAATTCCTCTGGCTATTTTTTTTGCTTCATAAAAATTTAATTGGTTAACTATGTTCAATAAAAATTTAATTAATAAAAATTACCAATTAATATGTGGTAATTTAAGAAGACATAATAACTAACCTTTAAATTCCATCTTTGCTCTGTTAGTTTTCCCTCCAATGAAGAAGACTATGTCGTCTTGTAAAGCCCATATCTGTCAGTTGACCAAGAAATAAATTACTAGCATGTAAAAAATATACAATTGAATATGAATAATAGAACTTTCAAGCTGCAAGATAACAACGTTATTTACAAATTTTCATTCCTAGTCCAATCATGCATTAAATGTCAAGGATTTGATTTCTTTAGTCATATAAATCATGCTATTCATTCAAAATGTATGTGCCACATTAACAATTCTTTCAAAGGGAAATTTTCAGATGATATAACATTATTATTTAGCCAAACAAAGTCATTACACTTGTTTTCCTGGTCAAACAAACAAATAATTATCACTTGTGAAAAAAGGAGCAATATGGAGAAAAAATGGTCAAACTCAAACAATGACAAAAAATTCACCTGTGAATAAGACAAATAGCTGATAAGTAGTGATCATTAGAGCACAAAATCCAGCATATACAACTGGCACACCTGGGTTAGTTTGTTTAAATAAAAGAACTAGTTAATGACTAAGTTAAAATAACTAACTGCATAATGTTTTAAGTTTAAGGTGGCACCTTCAAGTCCAAGCCACTACTTCCTATTGCATCAACAATGACTAAGTTAAAATAACTAACTACAAGATGAATTAGTTCTCAGAGAGAAAATTTCCATCTAATTTCCTAAACTTATAAGTGGTTTTACTTAAAAACATATTCATTAATCAAGAATTTAACTTGGTAACATGAGAGTTGCTACAACAACAACAACAACAACAACAACAACAACAACAACAATAATAATAATAATAATAATAATATCAAGATAAAATTATTAAGACAAATTGATATTAAGAAGCAGGGATATACTCTTCAGTTTCATCACAATCCATTTCCCTTAATCATTTGGCATGTAGTTCACACTATTAACACTGCTGCTAGGAATCCCAAGAACACGGTCATTTTGGCCACTCTAGGTTATTAGAGAAAAACCAATAATGCAACTTCTTGCGGTATCAAAAGACATTATGCTTAATAAATGTGTTTAATATCATAAGAACTAATAATGTATTACAACAATCAAGTAACCTTATCCATTCTCTAAATATTTATCTTTTGTTGTGGGATTTTTTATATATGCGTCAGTCAATGCCAGCATTTAAACTAAAACAAAGATCTTTGAAATAGACCAAAATTTTGAGGATGAAGAAAAATGTTCACAATGCATTAAATTAAACAAACAATGCAACTTATAAGAGAAAAGCAAAAAAATGGAAGGAACTAAAATCAAAACTACCTTCAAGGTTCCTTTGCAATGGGAGCACTTGAAGCATGCTTTGTGGTAAGCAGTGCCATCAGCAGATAACTGATGAACCAGATTACCATGGCTATGGAAAGAGCCCTTCCAAGATCTGATGGAAGAAGATGAGGACCATGAAACAATCCTTCACTCCATTTCTTTTTTCCTTTTCTGTTAGAAGGGATGGATACTCACAACGTGTAAATGGAACCCCACAAGAAGAAAGGGGGGTCCTGCAATGTGTACTTGAATAACACTCTTCACACATAATTAATAGGTCTCGCTGTCGATCATTCCACATTTAGAAAACGAGAGATATAGACACAATATGGTCCATATGTGTATATATATATAAGCACTAAGTTCTAATTAGTATTATTGAAATTCAAGATTGTAGTTGCCACTTGAAAATAAGTGCCTTATAGTAAGCCTGATTAGTACATAATTCCCACGGACCCGCCACTTTTTCCTATGCAGGATGTTATGTATAGAAATAAATCCTCGGTTATTTATTACCTTAACTGTTAAAATAAAACATAATTAATAATACTAATTATGGTGATTACCTACCAATTCAACATGAATGGCTTTCCTGACTGCAACGTTGTTTAGCCATGAATTCGCTACTTCATCACTCTACTCTTTTCCAAATCAAAAGAAAAATTAATTTTATCATTTCACTTCAGTTATAATACATTACCTATTCGTAGTTTAAACCGATCTCTACGTGACATGTATATAAATTTATTAATTTACAAGAAAAATTAATAATATTAACCAATCAGGTGTCATAGAGATAAATAGGGACCATGATAATATTGAATCACTTAAAATTTTTTCTTATCTTCACATTTAAATTAGCTATGGATTAAAGAGAAAATGTTGCACTAGCTATGATTGAGTCAAGACTCTCTAAAAGCTTCACTAATTAACAAGATTTGGCCACAACATACTTGATTATATAAACAAGATTAATCATAATATAGAGACACAATTGATAACTTACAACACATGCGACATGCTAGTTTGAGCCAATTGGGGCCATAATGTAAAAAGACCAGGTTTGACTGGTGCTCTAAAAGGCCAAGCTCTACCAAACATTCTCTTTCTCACTAGGAGATGCCTCTCAATAACCCCTAATTGCTTGAAACTCTTTGGTAAGGTTCCATTTTCTTTGGCTGTGGCAGCATCGGGGAAATGGTAGCATGGCTCTAGTATGTTGTACACGTTACGCCCATCAATGGCCTGATAGCATAATAATGATGATCATGTACCCAACAAAGAGACAATATTGTTAATTAGTTTTTATCATCCATAATAATAATAATGAGAAAAAAAAAAGAAACCCATTCATGCTGCCATCTTGTTATTCTCTGTGAATATGTCTCACCTTATCAACTTTTTCAATGTCTTGTAACACACTTATAGGGGATCGAGTAGATCGAGTAGCACCTTTTCCTATGCCTTGCGTTCATCACAGTGGTGTGTAGCTATAAAACAAGAGAAAAAATCAAGATGATCACCGAAAACGGTTAAAACTACAAACAAAATTGCACTTTTCTATTACTATTACAAACAAAATGCACATAAATCTATATTTAATGACACTACACATAATTTAAGGAATAATTTTTTCCATCAATGAGTATGATCAAAGACTTGACAATAAGCATAAGGGTATAAAAGAAATTTAACAATTAATATATTTGAAAATAGGTTACTGATCTATTTGAAATTTCTTAGTTAAACCCCCTAGAATATATATATATATATATATATATATATATATATATATATATGTGCATGCGACAGACACGTAAAAGATGATCCTTACTGCTAGTCTCTTCCACAGGAGCATACAGAACACGGGCTTTTGCCAAAGAACCTTTCATGCATCCCTACAAGATTAAGCATATGTTTCCCTCATTAAAGATATTAAAAAATTACACAGAGGTCAATTTTAATGGTAAAAGTTTCTAGCAGACATAAAGTGCTACCAGAAATCTTTCAATGAAGGCTAAGGTGACATGAGTATTAGGATTAACATCTCATGATGCAATGCTATAAATAATGAACATCTTATTAACAAGGTTTTAAACATAAAACTTTTGAGATTGTTAATAACAAACAAAAAACTTATAAATATCAACTTTTTAACTTTTATACTGTTTAGATACTTTCAGAATGTCATTGTATATCTTGTAAACAGATAAGCTCCAGTAGGAATTCATCTGAATAATGTATCAGAAAAATGGAGCTCAAAGTAGATACATACTAGTCCTTTTAATCTTATAGAGAGAGGCTGATTATCCAAGGCTTCCATAACTTTTGAGGAGATACTCTACACAGCTACAAACGTAAATACAAAATTCTAATTCTCAAAATAAATTATCAGGTTGAATTTAATAAAACTTACCTGCAAGACCTCAGAGGCTGTCTTAATTCGCTCTTTGTTCCATAGCTTAAGCATGAGTATTGTAAGGTGAAAGGTTTTAGGCTTGATGAATATGGATTTGTCAATACCCAGGTCTGCAAAAGTGCAACATAAATCAGCAAAATTTCATATTGAAGATGAATCATGGGGGAAGGAAGAAGAAGATTAATAGAACAAGTTGTTATTTGAAGTAAAGCATAAATATTTGATCCTTGTTGAGTTTCTATTTGATAAATTAAATTTATTAGCCATGAAAATGATTGGTTACTAGGTAATATGAATATGTCTTAGCAAGTTTTGTTATCCACTCAAATGATATGAGAATAATAATTATTTAGAGGAGATCCCACTCCAGAAAGCCAGGCAATTAAGGATGGGGGAACTTCTACTTTGAACTAAAGTTCTGTATCTCATACTCAATCAATATAAGACTCATGCTCATGTCAAACATAATTATGTTCTAGCCTTTTAAAGAAATTGGACTTTTGTTTCTATAGAGTGAAGAAACTCAACTTGAACCAAAGACCTACAACATCATTATGATTGTCAAATGTCAACACACTCAATCTATTCTTTTGAATAAAAGAGAGTTATGTTCAAGTCAAGTCAATCAGCTATAACTTAAAAATCTCAAAGAATAACAATAATCAAAATTAAAACACAAACAAGATAAAATGATAACTATTTCAAAGCTGATCTACACAAGATAGGTAGCAAATTAAGTAAACCCAAAACTTACTAACAAAATCCTCTTCTTTTGAAGTAGCTATTATGATTTTAACCCCTATATCCTCTTCTATCTTTTTCTGTGTGGATCCCCTGAAACAGTATTAAGCATAATAAGATGCAAATAATCTACTTTACACATCATAAGCACAATATTCTAACCTTTCCCCTGATAATAACAATAGCAACAAGATTTGTGTAATTGTATCCCACTTACCACATGGTGTTGGCAACATGAATCTCAAGTCAAAACTATTTAAAACTCCTAAGATGCATAATTTTTCTTTTCAGCGTATATTATCAAAGCACACTCTTTTCTCTTGTCCCTCTTACAATTGTAAGAAAATTATTTTTCTTTATCACTTTCACCCATGTCTGTTAGACCTCTTATTAGAAACGTATATAATAGTCTTTAAAAAAAAGTGTATAATAGGAACAAAAGGAGGGCCAAGGGAGAATATTCTGTCATAACAAAATTGAAAGGAAAGTTGTATATAAATAAAGGTAGAGGGTGTTTAGTGAGGGGTCGGGGAATTTTATCAAATAGAGAGGAAAGATTTATACAATCTTGTGATCGTAGGATTCTTCTGTAATCCTAAGAAGCTTATACATTCTAAGATTTTAATTCATTCTCCTTCACATTGGATGAGCCTGTTCTTGCAATAAAAGTCTACATTTTCAGATTCTTTCCCTGCCAGTTTCTATTTGTCATATTGAGCCTCTCTTTATCTAAAATTTATCTACTTCAAGTTGGCTAAGCAATGTTGTTATTAATTCCATTATGCAAAACAAAAATTGAAAACTAGTTTTTACCCTTTTCCTTTAATAAAACGAAATAGAGAAGCACCAACCTGCACAACAAACACAAAATTAAAACAGATGAAAAGGCTGAAGCTTCTGGCTGTTCAATGCAATGCATAATCAGAGAAGAGAACCAAAAGGAAGTATAGTTCTTTATTAAAACAAAACAAGACAAACTAGAGATCAAAATTAAGGACGCGGAAAGATAGTACAATAAAAAATTTCTGAAAAAGCAACAAGTGATAACATTACTTTCCATTGTAAATTAGTGACAAAAAAACAAGAAGAAAAATATCAAACAACAAACAATAAATACTATGGTTGGATTCAAAGAAAAACAAGGAGAAAACACATACCGTAGCGCAGCCTTGCATGCAAGTCTTCTAATGAAATCCTTCCATAATTTAATGAAGTCCTGTCATCTGATAACTGATAACAAACTGATTAATTCTAGCATTATAGTAACGTTTAATGTAGATTGAACAACCAACACTGCATGAAACCAAAACATAATGAAAAAGGATCAACTAAAAGATATATGGCAATCACTAGCATGTAACAGGCGAAATGAACAAATATTGGGTTAGTTTGAAACCTCTTGCTATATGGTTATTGCATAGTAAACACTAGTCTTTAGCAAATCTGATATGAACCACGGTATAAGCATTTTTGGTATAAAACCAATAAACTATGATTCGGGTTTAGTTCAGTTTGATTCGAATAATAAATTTACTAATCATACAATAGACCACTGACTCTCCAACCAAATCCAAAATCGAAATTGGCGTAGAAAGAGAAATGAGCATCATAGTTACAAAATGCTGAGAAGAAAGCCAATTGAAATCAAAGTCAAGATTGAAGACAAAGAAGAACTCGAGGAAGCTCGCCGCTGCAATGCCTCCGCCACCACCACCACCGCCCCCGCTGGCACCGCTGCTCTCCTCCGTCAGCTGGATCGCGATGGCGAAGATCCCTCTTCCAAGGCCCATCGCATTGGTCTCTCCTCGTAAAATCCTAACTGCACTCTCCCTCGTCTCTTCCCCAATGGAGGTCGAAGTCAAGTTGCGTATCACTGACGCCAATGCCTATCACCACGTCACCACTCTACTCTCACCCTTTCACATCATCACCCACCGCTAGCAGAACCTCTTCTTCGATGGTGCCGCCTTCGAGCTCTCTGTGCGCTGCGTCTTCCTCTGCCTCTGCTTCTACGGCGACGACGAGCACTGCGTCGCTTCGTTGAAGGCTCGGGTGGTGTTGGTGGACGGCGTGAGCTGCATGGAGGAGGACCCATGCCGTCCTCTGCCAGAGAGAAAGAAAGAGAGAAAAGCGAGAGAGAGAGAGAGAGAGAGAGAGAGAGAGAGAAAGAGAGAAAAGCGAGAATAAGAGAAAGAAATAAAGATAAAGGGTATGTGCTGCCCGATAAGATAAGAGAGAGAGAGAAAAAACGAGAAAAATATAACCATTCAAAGACAGTTGGGTAAAACTGTCTTTATACAGAGTTTAACTACGACAGTCTTTTTAATAATCGTCCTTAAACTTACAACTTAATTACGATACTGCCATCCCATTATCTTCAAGGACGGGTTCTACCAACTGATGTTATTGGCGCATCGTAGTAAACAAGTTTTGTAGTAGTGTCAATATGGACTTTTGTTTGTAACATTCTTGTTCTTATCAAAATAGGACGAACCCTTGTTATAAGACATTGCTTTTATGTATCCCTTCATGTTTCCTCTATGCATGGTGATGCTACCTACGAAAGATGCTCTAATGCTCAAGTTAGCGATACAAAGGTAAGAGACATGGAAAAGAGAATAGGTCATTTCTTCATTTAATGTCTTTAGCAGCATTTGCTCCTTTATATTTGTTAAAAATATTACTATAGATTAAGTTAACAAGTTATTGTAACATTTTTTTAAAATATATTAGTATTCGACAGAGTTAACACAATACTATAGCATTTTTGAAACCGATGTTGCATTGGTCTTTTGTATTTTTTTTTAAAAACAAGAGCATTCATTTTCTAACAGACTTAATTTTTTCGTCTCTCACCTCTGTGGTTTTTCGTCACTCATTTTCTCTCCCGCTGCATCACTCTCACTCTCGTTGGTCACTCTCTAGCGATCTTTCTCTTTCTCCCTTGATGGCAACACCACCAACCGTCATGATAGCTCTAAGAACTTCATAGGTACACTTGATTTCATTACTTCATTTTGCTGTGCCAAGTTGTGAGAGATTCTCAAGCGAACATTATGAGTTTTAAGGTTTGTCGATAAGATGGTTCAATTCCTAACTTGTAATGCCTGCAACTTGTAATGACCCACCTCGTCGTTACGATATCACCACTCTAAACCAGGAAAATTTCAATTTTTTAAATGAAAACTCCGTTAATTTGCTTATAAAAAATAAGAGTAAATTTTTTCCGCAATGTACATTCACCGAACAACGCACAATTATTTAAATGAATATATATATATATAAACTCAGTATACATCATTCACATAACACAAAGTAAATTAGTTCATACATATAATTAAATATGTGATTTACATCCTCAATTAAAAAAAAGAAAGAATTATAGAATCAGTTACAGATGAGTTAATTAACAAAACACAACTCTCTCCCAAAATAATCCCAACGTCATCACGTTGGCTTAGCGACTCCACAAAAGAATCTCACTTCGTGTACTCTACTGTTGTCCATCTGCTCCCACGAACAAAGGTCCGTGATCATCACAGGTACCAACCACACGGTACAAAAATTGCAAGGGTGAGTTTATTATAAAAGAAATTAACACAAAAATCAAATAACCATGATTAGCAAGAAAACATTAACAAATACCATAATCATACACAAACATCCATTAGTCCAACATACACTCAACAAGTAGTCATCATCTGTCCATAATTTCAATCAATCATGCTCAGTATGACGCATGCACCTGACTTCAGCTCTAAAATGCAATGTGGTACCATTCGTCAGAAAATAGCCTAAACATGTCCACACGACACTCTCACTTTGAAAAATTAGGCATCAAGTGTCGAGCTCATCCTGTTGTACACAGGCAACTCCCCTTCCCCCCCCCCTAATGGTGATCAGTCTGAGTCTCAAGGGAGTTCCAAACCGAGTGACATGCCCCAAAGTACAAGTATTTCTCCTCATGAAAAACTACAAGTACTTACTGACAAAATTTATACTATTTCCATGCAATATGAAGTATGAAACATGGGCACCATCAATGCATTGATCGTAGATAATTAAATATTCTAAGTCATCCCCATTCAGAGATGCTTAAAACTCATTAACCACCCTATTTTCCCCTCTAGAGATGCTTAAAAACTCTTTAACCACCCTATTTCCCCCACCAGAGATATCCATCATGGTCACTGCACCCCCATGTACATACACATCACACATCATCACAATGACATTTTCAACATCAATAACATCTCATCTCAATGTCATTATCAACATCAACATCATCTCATCTCAATGTCATTCTCAACATCAATATCATATCATCCCAATGTCATTCTCAACATCAACATCATCTCATCTCAATGACATTATCAACAACAACAACATCATCTCATATCAACATAATCATCAATAACAACATCATCTCATATTAATATTATCATAAACACCAACATCGTTTCATATCAATTATTATCAATATCATCTTCAATAACAACATCATTCTCTATCAACATTATCATAAACATCAACGACACCTTATACCAATTAATATCATCAATAACAATATCATCAGTACATCACATTTTGCACACACATACATATATAGTTCATGCTTGAGATTCACATTCCCCAGGTCTTCAGACAACACAAGTCTAATAAAAACAATAATGTCATTTATCAATAACGGACCTATCACACCCCATTAGTAGAAAACATTATTTTTCTTGAAAACTAGCATGCAACAAGGCGCTAAGCGAGAGGTCAAAATTAGTTATTTTGAAAATCCCAATGATCAAACCATGGGGACATGTCTTAGGAACTTATAGACAAAATATGAAGACGATCCAACAATTAAAGAATCTAGGATCACGATTTTACCGAAATAGGTTTAGGTAAAATTTAAAATCTCATAATTTCAACTTAGGTCAATAAAACTCCACATAACTCAACATCCACATCAAGAAAATCACACATGACTAATTCACACCATACCTCAACTCATTCAAGTCAATCATATAATTATATAACACGATAAATACAATTAAACATCGATTTATAGTTAGCAAAATTTCAGGACGTTACACAAATCAGTAGCTAATTAACTCAATTGAACATGTTGTAACATCCTTATTTATGGATATTAGTAATATATAAAATAGATACTTTTATGAGATAGTCTTTATATTTAATGGTAAAAGAAAAACCTCTAACATTGTTACTGATAGTTGTCTCATATTAGGAATTGATGAGAATAAGATAATAAGACCTAAATCAGGAGTTGAGGCCCAAGGTAGACCAAGGCCCGCAAAAGTCCACGCACACACATGTTATTTAAGAGGGAGAAAGAAAAAAAAAGAAAGAAAGAAGAAGTGTTAGAGAGAGGAAAAGAAGAGAAGTAGAGAAAGAGAAGAGGAAGAAGGATAAGGAACAAAGATATGGAGGCCCAAAGCCTAGAGCTCATTTTCACTTGTTCCCAGATGTGAGTGTTTTCCCTTTCCCTCAAGTATTTCATTGATAGTTTTCCTTGATCCTTTCTTTTTTCATTTTTGCACACTATGCATGGGGTTTAGGGAGGATGATGATTTTGAGTTATTTTGCTTAGATAAGGAGTTTTTATGTTGGGGTTTAGTGTTAGGAAGCATTAGGGATGATTATTTGTGTGTTTATTATGAGTTTGGAAGGTTGGATAGCCATTAATGGTGTTGAAAACTTGGATTCATGAGTTGCTTTAAACAAATTTTAGCGGCTAAGCCAAATTTTAGGAAGAAAAAAAGTCGAGAGAAATTTGGCTAAGCAATAGTTTGTGGCTAAGCAAATATAACTAACAATTAAATGCAATTACTAATAAATTCATGTTAGTAAATTAAATGCAATTAATATAATAAATTCATGTTACTAAATTAATTAATTAATAGATTGATGTTAATAATTTAATATAATAAATTAATAACTAATAAGTTAATTATCAATTAAATATTATACATAAATTAGTTTGATCAATTTATATTTTACGAATTGATATATATGAAAAATATATATAGAAGAATTATTAATACATTGCAATAGTATGAAGAATTGATAATCATGTTATATGAAAATATATTGATTTATATGAAAAAATAATACTAATAAATTAGTGTTTGATTGATAATCAATTGATGCATTGATTATATTTAATTTCAAAATTTATTATAATTTTTTTACAATCAAAATTTATTATAATAAATTATATTAACTATCACTTTAATAATTTAAACTTAATTCAATCAAATAATTTTTTTACCATTATATTTATTGTTCGTATGATCTCTCTCAGTCTCTCCCTCCTATTTTTCAGTAGTTTTATTTACATTCAAACAAAAATTATCCATAAAAAATTTAATTGGAATATACAATCAATATTTATTCTAATTGAACATGTATCTTAAATTCTGAATTGTCATAACTTTTAAAATTCTTATTATAATAAATCAAAATATCAATCGAGTAATATAATTATCAATTTAATATACTATGCTTAAATACGTAAATATTATTTATAAATATTTTTTATTTGCACTTATATTTTTAAGTAGAATTTTATTTGGACTTATATTTTAGTGTATTTTTATTTGAGTTTATATTTTATAGAGGAATTTTTAGATAATTTTGTTTGTAGTTCATCAAATTTATTTATTTAGAATTATTCATGGGCATTTTAATTGTATAGATTGTAGAATATTTGAATAACTTTAGTTGTAATAATTAAAATTATTTTTTCAAGAAAATATTAAAAATAAATAAAAATTACAATAAAAATGTTTGCTAAAATATTTTAAAACTATTTTATTTATACAAAAATAACCGTGGGTATTGGCAGATATTCCCAAACATTAAAAAGATCGACAAGTATTCACTTAACGGGTATCGTATAGATAACAAACGAACACCTAACGCTTACTTATCTGACGAGGAGGATAAAAAGTAATTATAAGTTACGTCTGTGTCTGTTTCACCCATTGTCATCTTTATACATAATCTCATATTTATTTCTTATAGACATAAAAATTCAGTAACATATTTATAATGTAAAACTATTTGAATATATATATATATATATATATATATATATATATATATATATATATATATATATATATATATATATATATATATATATATATATATATAATTTTTAAAAAATAACAAATCTTGAAGGAGGACATATTGACTTCTCGTACTTCAGAAACTTACTCAAATAAATTGTAATTAGTATATTGAGGCTAGACTATTTAAAGTTAGGTATGATAGTGCAAGTGTTGGTGAATCACAACTCACTCCTTTAGACCCTGCTGAAGAACAAAGATTTAGGAGTCGATCTTAGATTGTAGTTACGGGACCAAAGCGTAAAGGATGCCTTTATGGTACTGGAGATCCTGCTCATACTTACAAATGTGGAAATGACATCTTCATGTGGCATACGCAAGGATCTTTCAGTCGTGCTGAAGATGCTTCAGAGATTAACCGACTGAGAGAGGAGATGCGTCAATCAAAGGATGAAATGTGTGTTTTTCAGTCAGTTATCCTTCAGTTCTTACCTTCTGAAGCGCGGAACATTATTCATCATCAACAACAACCTCACCAGCACCAACACCAAGACCAACAGCAGGACCAACACCAACACCAGGCATATGACTAGCAGTAGATGACCAGCACGAACATGATGACCAACAGAGACACTCTCCTGATGACTACTTTGATTAGTGACTAAGTAACACAACATTACTATTGACAATCGACATTGAAGTCTTGCATTGCTTATCTTTTACATTTGTTTTCAATTTAACTTCATGATTTATTTGTCTATGTTTTAGATTTATTAATTTTACTATTTCTTAATTATAAGTATGGATTAAATTCAAAATTTTACGGTAAATAATAAAATTCATAACATAATTGCTAAATTGTATATCATAAATGATAAAAAATAAAAACAATTAAAATAATAAATTATTTATGAAATTAAATTTCTAAAGGATTTTTTGTCGAAAATAATCCATGAAAAATTTTCGACGGACAAATCCATCAGAAAATCCATAATAATTATTGTTACAAAGAGTTGTAAATATATATAAATTGTTGAAATAAATATGTAATTCTTCAATTATGCTTCACATGTCCCAAACATATGATAAAAAAAATTCAATTTTGCATTAGAAGTCTGCATGTAACTAAAAATAAGTGTTAGTATGCAATTCTCTACCTGAATCCTTCCTCCAACAAAAAACATCACCCTACTGAATAAAGATGATAATGCTTTTAAAATGGAGTGAGATTGTATAAAAAATATAAGCAATTTTACTATATATATGAAATAGAAAATATTGTATGAGATTTTAAAAAACATGATGAAAACGTAGATGAAATCAATAATAAAAAAACACAGATTAATGTATATAGAACACGAATTAAACTCATTTACAAAATATAAACCAAACCTAACCATGGAAATGGAAAGAAAAGAAATTCACCTAAATTGGAAGTAATGCAATATTTTTTTACAAACACAATTAAAAAAAAGGAAAAAGGGAAGAAAATGGGATAGATAACACAAAAAAAAAAATCAAATTCATCAGAAAAATATTTACTTGTACCTAAGATTTTGCTAAGGTTAAAATTGTGTGCTAATGAAAGAGAGAAAAGGAGGCACCATGAGAGATAGTACAAAAATCTAGCATGAAAGGTTTTTATTAAAAAGGAAATGGTGCAAAACCCAAAAGCTACCGTAATCACTATTTATATTTATATTAGGTTACAATGGAGAAACATGAATTATAATTGGAGAACCAGGTATTAATGTTCATTTTTTTTTAAAAATGCAATGTAGAATAGAAGATTGAAATAATGTAGTAAAAAAAAGGCATTTACCTTATAATTTAAGGATTTTAATCATATTAGTAGTTATAATAAATTTATTTTTGCATAGTGAAATATGTTTTTTTTAAAACTTAATATTTTCTCTCTTTTTCGTTTGATATTTTAAAAAAATGTGCATGAGTAATAACAAAGTATTTAATGTTATTTCTTAATATCAAAATTAACATTTATTTAAATTTGTAAAATAAAAAACATGTATAAAAATGTCAAAATTAATTTTTAATTATCAAAATAGAAACTCAGGTATCCCCCTCAACTGCTCACGCTACTTCTTTTTGGTACAGACTCACCTTACTTTTAAATCATGAAATCTAATTTATATTGGTTATTTTTTTTAATTATATAAATTTGATTAAATTCCAAAACTGTCCCTAAATAAATGAATTGAAATGAAAGAAGTGATTGTTTTATCGTCTAACATATTTTGGTGTAGGTCGTTAACACACTCCAATTAAAATTGAAGTATTATATATATATATTAAATTATATATTTTGATATTTATTTTTGGCACATATTTAAAATATATATGAATAGATAAAGTTATTAAATTTCAATTAAATATTTAGAAGTGTATTAAGTCTATTTAAATTTATTATGATTTATTCTTTCTTCAAATAATGATGCAATACCTATATTAAAAGTATAAATAAAAGAACGATGTAAATATATTAATTTTTGTAATTGTGGATATTATTTTAATGTGTACTTGATTTTTGTCTGTTTATAATAAATATTTTTAAATTTATTTATCTTAAAATTTAAAATTTATTTAAATTTTATAATTTCTAAAAATATATTTACCTGTTAATCATTTTTAAATGATATTTTATTTATTTTGAAGGTAAAATTTTTAGTTATGTTATATTGTTAAAATATTGAGTTGGTTAATCTCATCATGTCATAAATTGTATCATTCAGATCATGCAATTAGATTTATCTATTATTATTATTATTATGACTTTAATTTCATTACTTTTACTTTATAATGCTATTTATTTATAAGAATTATTATATGATTCAAACTTTATATCTTATAAAATAATTATAATAAGGATTATTTGTATATAAAAAATCTTAATCATACTTTTTATATGTTATTGTTTTTATCTTATTTCTTTTGTAGTAACTATTTATCTATTTTTAGTGAATTCAAAAAGATGATGTTATTAATAACTACATTATTATTATTATAAAAAACACAGACGTTCGCGTCAATGTGTCTCCATTCCTATTTTTTGTATTATGTGTTTCGTGTTAAAATTTGTTCAAATCAAAATACTATAATTTTTAACACTAATTATATAAAATACAAAACTATGTAAAAAAAATTTAAAGAATTAAATTTTATATTACTACAACATATTACTATCATAGTTGTTATTATGTATTGATGTGTATATTAATTTATTGAATAATTTATTTTGTACTTGATGAATGTTTATGTGTGAGTTTTTTTTCCGGTGTTATTTTTCGTTTATTAAGTTTTTTCTTTCTTAATATAGGTTTATCTCTACACATTTTTTGTTTGTTTGGGTAAGAGTTAAATTTGATATTTTACAATAATTTCTCTTTTTATATATTAAACTATATATTAACATATGTTAGTTTTAGTTTGAAAATTAAGAAGGCAAGAATAAAATGATAAAGATAATAAAGATACTCACACACAATTAATGTGAAATAGAGACAAAATTATTCTCATGCAAACCTCGGAACTAATAATGAGAATTCATTTACCTTTATCATTTTTGTGAATGAGTTTCCATGTCTGTTGGTGATATTTCCATGGGAGAAATGAAAAGTTAGAATAAGAAGAAACAATAAAAGAAAACTTTAATTTAAAATTTAAAATTAATAAAAAAAAGAAGAATAAGAAGAAAGCAACTCTATATACTTGTTTATATTAGATCGGAAAAATCTATTATAGATAACTACTACTTTATACACATTTTAAATTTTAAATTCTGCTAAAAAGTGCATATCAATAGGATAATTTAGAGGAAAAAGAAAGGCAACACAAAATGAAAAACACACTAAATTTACAATAAAGTGGGAAACAATAGGAGAGTGAGTGAACACAAATATTGATTCCTTTTTCATAATTCAACCTTTTGTTTCTATGCATGCAGAAAAAATAGTAAATCAAAATATAATTATGCATATGCAAAAGTGAGATTGGAAGAAAAATATGGGAACGGACATGCTAAAAATCATACAATAATGAGATCAAGTACCTACCATACTTAACCCAACCATACAAAAAAATAATCAAACCAAATAAAAATACTTTAAAGAAGCATGTACTCCACACTGGACAAAAATGCTTTCAAAAACAAATAACGAAAAAATAACAAAAGGTTGGTGAGAACATCTATATTGGAAAACTAATCCTTTAGGTTCAATGTTCATGAGTCTAGATTCCAACATCAACAAAATAATGTAACATTTTCTTGCTTCACAATTCCATCTCTAGAAGTTTCACCATCATTATTTTCTTCCTGCAGAAACCTTCCTCTTTTTGTTCCCGTTCTCATCGAATTCTTCAGTGAAAAGTCTTCTTCTTTTTCCCCCGATGTGCGATAAATTGAAATTAGATAATTTAGATTGGACTTTATGTATCCTTGGGTGAGTGAAAATTGCAAGACAAAAAGTATAGCGAAGATTATTGAAAAACGAAATGAAAAAGGCAAATACATACCCAGTCCAATTACAATTTAGCCCTTAATCGTTAATTATTTACTTATTAGTCCCTACATGAGTCACATGCCTCTCACATGAGACATTAATTCTTACATTCTCCCACTTGGCTCATGTGACATTAATAAACATTATGGACTAAATAAATAAATAGATTAACTAACATAATGCACATTAAAAATGACTAAATTATTTTGTACATTGGGTACATCATAATTTCATGATTAAGAATAGGAACCAATTTGATTCATGGTGGTTGTACATCATCTAATCGACATAGTCCCTTTCATGTACTATAAATTAGTCTTCTCCTTAATATGACCATTAGTTAGGAGTACATAATTGGTCCAACATAATGTCTTCATTCAAGACAAAACCTGTTAACATTACTTTAACACAAACATGCATGCAAACATAGAAAACAGGTAATCAGAAACATATCATAATTGAGCTCAGAGTGTCACTAAAAATACATAAGATAAATTACACTTAATGATCATCAATAACAATAATGCCCATACTTTCAACATGTTCTATAATGTCTTGGGCGGTAATCCCTTATTCAAAGGGTCAACTATCATAAGGTTTGTGCTAATATGTTCTATTGACACTCTTTGTTTCTGAACTTCTTCCTTCACGACAAAGTACCTCAATTCATTTTTCCTTCACGACAAAGTACCTCAATTCATATGCTTAGCACCCTTAGAGTACTTGTCGTTCTTACAAAAATATTGCTACGGAGTTATCACAATACATTTTCAGCGGCCTAGCAATACTGTTGACAATTCCAAGCCCTGAAATAAAGTTCCGCAGCCAATTAGCCTGAATTGTAGCCTCAAAACATACTACAAATTCAGCTCTCAGATGCAACAACAACTGATGCATACAAAATTACTTTCATTTGTTTTCGTTCTATATCATTTCTAGGACATTGTTTGAGACTAACTCTGTCTCATTTCTAAATTAGAATAGGCGATGTTAAACACCTTTCCATCTTGAATCTCTCTAGCACTTTATCGATATATATACTTTCTGAGATAAGCCTAACAATCCTTGTGATCTATTATGGAATATTTCTATCCCTATCACATAACTTACCTCACCTATATCTTTCACTTCAAAGTTTCTAGAGAGAAATTTCTTAGTCTCATGAAGAAGACCAAGATCGTTTGCTGCAAGCAAGATATCATCAATATACAGAATTAGAAAATAACCTTACTCCTACTGACCTTCAGATACATACACTGATAAATAATATTTTCCTTAAATATAAAGGAAATAATGGTATCATTAAACCTCAAATACCATTGGCGGGAAGCTTGCTTTAAGACTGTATATTGATTTCTTTAGTATGCACACCATGTGTTCATTTCCTTCAACTGAGAACCCCATTGGTTGGTCCATACAAACATTCTCCTCTAAATCTCCATTCAGAAAGACGATTTTCACATCTATTTGATGTAGCTCCAAGTCATAATGGGCTACTAATGTCATGATAATCCTGAAAGAATCCTTTCGTAAGACCAGTAAAATGTCTCTTTATAATCAATGTCATCTTTCTAAGTAAATTCCTTAGCAACAAGTCTAGTCTTGTAACATTCAAGGTTGCCATGAGAGTCACGTTTAGTCTTGAAGACCCACTTACAACCAACTCTCTTACAACCCTTTGGTAATTCTACAAGGTCCTAAACACCATTATGTTCCATGGAATTTATCTCTTCTTTCATGGCATTTGACCACTTCTCAAAATTATCACAATTTATAGCTTGTGAAAACGAAACTGGATCATTATCATTAATGCTTAAGTTTGTTTCTGTTTCATGTAAGTATACTGCATAGTCATTCGAAATAGCTGGTCTTCTTTCTCTTTGAGACCTCTTTTTTTTTGGGAAAAATGTAAATTATATTAAACCCAAAATGATACAATAATAAACGGGGCATACCCCGCAGTTAAAGAAAATCAAAAGCCTCCCTAATACAAGAAGACCTATATCAAGATGCTAAAACAAAAGCAACAGGTGCGCTTGTCTATACATAAGAAACTTAATCTTGTTAATAACCTCTATTACAGAAAATTGATAATCTTCAAAAATCAGCTTGTTTCTAGACAGCCAGATGCAGTAGACTATAATTGCTATAGCCAGACAACATAATTTTCCTTGAACACCTGATGTGGATCTGCCCTTAATTAAAGAGTCAGTAATGCGCTGTAAAGAAGTGAAACGCCTGCGGAAAGGAGCCAAATCACGAATGTGAGCCCAAACTTGGAGAGATTTCCTGCAAGAAAAGAACAAATGAGCATTTGACTCAGCCTCATTTGAGCATAAAGGGCAGAGGGAACCCTTGTTCAAAAAAGCAACTTTGTCAAGAGTAAGCAGCCGGTTCCTTTTAGCAAGCCACAGAATGAAGGACATCTTAGGGGAGATTGCTGGGTTCCATATAACAGAACACCAACTAATAGTAGGCTTGACACCTCTAATGTATTCATAGACTTTGCCAACAAACAATTGTTCATTGGTGCTCCAAGATTGAATTCTCTTTTTGGCCTCTTCCGTACTTAGCTCTTTGGAGATAATAAAGTCCCTTATTTGAATGATTTTCTTTATCAAAACTGAATCTGATGAAGAAGTATTGTAATTCCACACATCGCTCCCTCTGAAATAGTAATGGTGAACCCACCGAACCCATAGAGAATCTTTCTTACAATGAAAGTCCCACAGGATACGGGAAAGAAGCGCAAGGTTCCAGTCCTTGAGATTAAAAAGGCCTAAACCCCCTTCTTTTTTCGGAGAACAAACTACTGACCAAGCAACCAAGGGCTTGTTTTTGCCAATATCCGCTTTGCCCCACAGAAAATTACGGCATGAAGCGTTGATCCGGTCCAGAACAGATTGCGACAAAGGAAAAATCCCCATCTAGAAATTCACAATTCCTTGAATAACTGCTCTGATCAACTCTAACTTACCTGCATAAGATAAAGACTTCTTGCTCCATCCCTGAATCATGCCAGTAATCTTGGAAAGCAAGGGAGCATAATGACATACATTTAATCTAGATGATAAAAGGGGAACACCCAAGTATCTAAAAGGGAAGTCACCCAAGCTAAATCCTGTAAGCTGCTGAATATAAGAAAACTCATGAGGCCTAATACCGGCTGAGTATATGGAAGACTTATCAGAGCCGATGGAAAGCCCTGAAACCCTACAGAAGTGCTGAAGCTTGGCAAACATAGTTGACACAGAAGGGATATCTCCTCTAGATAGAAGCATAATATCATCTGCAAAAGTCAAATGAGATAGCTGAATACTTGCACAGTTGGGATGGAATTTAAAATTGACATCATCCTTGAGGCTGCTCATATCTCTGGAAAAGTACTCCAAACAGAGCACAAACAGATAAGGGGAGAGAGGATCCCCTTGTCTAAGACCCCGCTGCCCTTTGAAGTGACCATAAATGGATCCATTGACTACCACACTAAAGGAAGTGGAAGAAACACATTCCATGATCCAAGTACAGAACTGGGCTGGGAAGCCAATGGACTTAAGCATCCAATCCAAGAATTCCCAAGAAATGGAATCATAAGCTTTATGCAAGTCAATTTTCAGGAGGCATCTCGGAGAGGATCTTTTCCGGGCATATTTGCACAAAATCTCTTGAACTAGGAAGATGTTGTCCATCATCTTTCTGTTCTTAATGAAAGCAGTTTGAGTTTCCCCAATAATAGTCTCAAGCACTGGGGCTATGCGGTTGGCCAGAATTTTAGATACAATCTTGTATAACAAATTACAGCAAGATATGGGTCTAAAATGGTTAACCTGGGAGGCCTGATCATGCTTAGGAATAAGCGCAATAATAACATGGTTAAGCTGCTTTAGAATTTTTCCAGTTGTAAAGAATTCATTAACCGCTGCAAAGATATCATCACCAATGATGTTCCAAGCCTTCTTGAAGAATAAAACATTGAAACCATCTGGCCCAGGAGCTTTATTGTTATCCATCACAGCAATAACGTTCCAAACCTCTTGCTTAGAAGTAGGACAAAGTAAGGTCGGAAAGCAATCGGTGGGAACCTTAGGACCCCTGTTGCAGATCGAAATGGAAGGAGTTTGGGTCAGCTCATGAGCACTAAACAAATTCCTAAAGTGATTCACAAAAGCAAGGGCAATTTCATCTTGGGAGGAAGTGTTATGCCCATCCTCTAGCCTTATGGCAGCAATAAACCGGTTGTGTTTGTTGCGCTTGATTAAAGCATGAAAGAATTTGGAGCATTTATCAGCCTGCAGGAGATATTTGTTTTTGATGAGCTTAGCAAATTTCATAGACTCCGCTTTTCTAAGCATAATGGTCTGCCCTCTAGTGCGGTTTGCCAGAGCAAGAAGGGAAGGATCCTGAGGATTTTGCTTTAGAGAATTAAGCACACGGTTATATTCAGCCTCAACTAGCTCTACTCGGTTGGAGATGTTGCTGAACTCCTGCTTAAAAAGATTCTTCAAGGGAGCTTTAAGAGCTTTCAATTTCTTACAGACCTTGAACATGCTACAGCCATGAATATTTTGCTTCCAGCCATCTGCAACAATTTTTAAGAAATTTGGATGATCCATAATAGCATTGTTGAATTTAAATGGAGAATTACCTCTAGGCACTACCAACTCAGTGGTGACAACTAGAGGAGTATGGTTTGAAATAGAAATAAACTCCATAACTTCACAAGCAAAATTTCCAAAGGAATTGAACCAGGCCTGGTTGCATAAAGCTCTGTCCAGTTTGCTCCACACCTTGCCATTAGTCCACGTGTACAAGGGGCCATGAGTGTTGATGCTCCCCAACCCCAGGTCAGAATAGCAATCAACAAAATCTTGCAACTCATAAGCATTGGGCTCAGCTCCATTGAAACGGTCGGTGGGAGACAAAATGGAGTTGAAGTCACCAATGAGGAGCCAGGGGCAATTCATATTAGCATTGATACTATTCAGATTTATCCAAAGAGATCTTCTTGCCATAATGGAGTGAAGACCATAGATGAATGAAACCTGAAAGCGCTTGGCAGTGGTTTTACAATCAATAGCACAATGAATCAATTGGGCATTTGACTCCAAAACAGAAAGATGAATCTTATCCTGCTTCCAGAGGATAAGAATTCTGCCAGCATTATGAGAAGCGAAGTTATGGGTGAAGTGCCAGTCACCAAACTTTCTTCTCATGATTTCCTCAACTAAAGCCTTATTCAACTTTGTTTCCAACACAGCCATGACGTTAATTTCCTTGCAGCGAAGGAAGCTCTGCATCGCATGATGCTTTAGAGGCAAATTAAAGCCTCTGATGTTCCAAGAGGCAATAATCATGGATTCGGACGGGAGGAAGCCTCCTCGACCCTAGTTACAACTTTATGATTTCTTCCTCTTTGGACATCAGCTTGCATATCCTCAATACGGGTTGTCTTTATGAGTGACACTTTTTTACCTTTTTACTGGTGTTTTGTTTTCACCTGAACAAACCCTTCTTCTATAGGATCATCCAACTCAGTGTTCCCTGTTTCTTTGAGGTCAGAAGAATTCTGAAGGACAGGAACATGATTTGCAACCAGAACATGTTTTCTGTGAGGAGGGACAGACATATTAGTCTGGACATTCTTTGGATTATCAGAGGGGCCTGCTGTATTGGTATGTGGGGGCATTGCTGAATCACCCACTTGTGGATGATCCAAGGTGGGGTAGGCTGTGATGAGAACATGCTTATTTGCAGTGACAGTTTTACAATTAGTGAGGCGGTGCCCAATCATCTTGCAGTGAGTGCAAAAAGAAGGTCTATTTTCATACTCAATCTTTTGCACAAAAGTCTTCCCTGTAGGAAGTCTAAATCGCACTTCATCGATGAGCTCCAAAGAAGCATCAACCTCAACTAAAGCTCTAGCAAAAGAAACAGACCCCTTAGAAGCAGTAAGATGGTCAGATCGAATGGGCGAACCAATCTTGGACAGGATTTTCCCTAAGGCTAGAGGATTCCAAAGCTCCAGAGGTAGATTTCTGAGTTTAACCCAGACAGGGATCTTGTTGAGCTCCTCATTGCCAAAGTCAAAGAATGCAGGCATAACCTTCAGCAGTAGGGGTCTTTGAAATATGAAGTAAGGACCTGCAGAGAGGACTTGGTTCAGATCGTCCTCAAACTCAAATTTAAACACCAGCCAACCATTTTCATGAGTTGAGTATGAAAACTTGACTCCCCATTTTTGGCAACAATCCAGCAGAGCTTTCTTTCCTGGGAATCGACCAGCCACATAGCCAATAAGGCTATGTCCCCAAGCCTCTTCCAGGGGTTGCAAATCCGTTTCTTCCAACAACACTTCATCATCAGAGGGTGGAGGGGAGAACTTCATTCCAAAACCTTTGGAAGGACTTCTGTTATCTTTGAATAGATTGACCCAAGGAGTGGGAGCCTTATTGTCGTCTAGCTGCGGTGATGACTTAGAGCCACACGAGTGAGATGAATCATTATTAGTGGTTGAATCATTGTCCCCTAAGGTGCAAGAAACCTCTGGGGAAGATTCAGATTCAGCACTGCATTCCGACAAATTATCAAACACTTGGTGTGCGACATCATCAGTTTTTGCAGAACTTGTCCCTGCCTTTTTTACAAGCACCTTGCCTACAAGATTATCCTGTGAAGCAGTATAAGCATTCTGATTTGCTTGGACAACATCCAAGCAACCAGCCAGACCAGAAGTAGCAGATATTTGGGATTTACCTGAACCTGAGGTAGTACCCTTCACCATAATTTGCTTTGCAGCTGAGTGCGATTGACGACCCTTGTTCTTCCCCATCAACAGCAGTTCAAACTGGAAACTATTTCATAGCCCAAGATGAGAAAAAGTGGCAGGGCACGCGATTGGGAAAAACAAGGAAAAACTTTAAAGACCGAGGCAGTTAGAACTCCCTAGGATCGAAGAAGGAACCCCAACGTTTGTAGAGAGCAAAAACCCACTCCGTCGGTGGCCAAGCCACTGGGCAACACCCAAGGATGGAAGGAACCTAGGTTATGCTTTCTTTTCCGCAGAGAAACCAAGCTTCAATGCTACTTCTTGTGGTTCTTCCATAATAGGTTCATTATGCATCATGGGTTCATTATTGTGTTGCTACTCTTCATTAATTTTGTAACAACAATTAAAAAGAGCAATCACCTTACTGCTAGAGGCCCAAGCTAAAATGACTTGCACTCTAACTTTTTTAATTTCCACTTCTCGTGGAACTGTACTCCCACTGATTTCACCGTTTTCAATGAACCTTGCATTTTCAGTTTCGACAATTCTCATACTATGATTAGGACAATAAAACATATACCCCTTTGACTTTTCTAGATAACCAATGAAATATCCACTGATTGTTCTTGCATCCAATTTTCTTTCTTGCAGATTATAAATTCTTATTTCTGTCTAGCAACCCAAATATGCAGATGCCTTATACTAGGTGTCTTATTTGTCCACAGTTCAAAAAATGTCTTTGGAACTGCCTTACTAGGAACCCTATTCAACAAATACATGGCAGTTTTCAAGGCATACATCCACAAAAATACGGGTAAAGTCTAATTGATTAACATACTCCTAACCATATCCATTAAAGTTCTGTTACGCCTTTCTGATACACCATTTTGTTGTGGTGTACTGGGAATTGTGTATTGCACACAAATGCACGTTTCTGAACAAGCTTAGCAAATGGACCTGGGTGTTGCCCAGTTTCATCATATCTTCCGTAATACTTATCACCTCTATCATATCTAATAATTTTCACATTTATGTCTAATTGCCATTTTACTTCATTGTAGTAAATTTCTAAGGCATCCGTTGCCTAAGAAATCTCGGGTAGTAAGCAGACATAACCGTAACGTGAATAATCATCAATAATGGTGATAAAGTATCATTCCTTTCCAAAAGAACTAACATCAAAAGGTCCACAAATATCAGTATGCACAATTTCAAGAAGCTGAGTGCTTCTTGTAGCTCTTTTCTTTGTACGTTTTGCTTGTTTTTCCCTTAATACAACCCACACAAATATTTAGATCCATAAAATCTAGATAACGAAGAATTTCATTTTTTATTAATCTTTCCATCCTTTCTCTAGAAATGTGACCTAAACGTTTATGCCACAAGAAAGCAGATCATTCATTCACTAAACTACGCTTAGTGCCAAGATTATGATGCAGAGTTGAAACAATTTCAGCATACAAACTGTCTATTTCCAATTTATATAAATCATCACAAGAATACCAGTACCAATGAGATGATTATACTTAAATAAATTGAAACATCCATTACCAAAATTAAAAGAGTATGCAGTAACATCAAGTTTAGATAATGAAACTAAATTCCTAGATAAACTAGGTACATAAGGAGTTTCCAATAAATCTAAACGATGTCCAGTGTCGAGTTTTAAACAATAAGTCTCAAATGTTTCCACTGGAGTTTTCACTCCATTCCCTATGAAAAACGAACTTCTCATTTGGGCTTATGGTTTGAATTGTAAGGAATCTCTGCATAATGTTAGAAACATGAGTCATACATCCAGAATTAATCCATCATGTATCATGGGAAACTACAGTTAAGTTTGATTCAAAACATACATGAGCATTAAGCCCACTTTTTTTTTCGAACCAAGACTTACACTTTAGGCAATCCTTTTGAAAATGTCTTAATTTCACAAAATTGACAATTATTGCCCTTTGATACCTTTCTTCTGGATTTGCAAAGAGTTGTCATTGTTCTTTAATGACCCTTTGCCTTTATCATGCTTCTTCATAATGGACTAAGTGACTTCCTTGATTCTTAAGCCTCGTTTCTTCCTGAACTAACATAGTGTTCAATTCATGCACATTCCATTTATCTTTCATGGTATTATAGTTCATTTAGAACAGGCCAAACTCAGACGATAATGAGTTTAGAATAAACTGAACAAGAAAGTTCACATCCACAACCATTATACTCCCAAGGTCTTAAGTCTTGCTGCAATGTTTGTCATCTCAATGACATGTTCATACATAGAACGTGAACCATCAAACTTCATGGTGGTCAATGTACTCATTAATGTCCCAACAACAGACTTATCAGCTGTTTGAGAATACTCTCCCACTAATCCCATAAACTTTTTAGCACTTTCGATTTTAGGGAGAGTTGTCTTGATACTGTCTGCAACAGTCATTCTCATCAACATTAGGTTGAGTCTGTTAGATCTTTCCCAAGTTTTATAATGAACTTTCTCTTCATTGCTACTAACATCAATAATAGTAACAAACTTCTCTTCCAACATAGTAAGATCATGATCCAAAACACTAAGGTGAAATTGGACTTGCTCATTTCTGTCAGAGAAGTTAAGCCCATTAAAATTGGTACAGATGATGCATAAGAATCCAATGAATTCAAAACATGTATTACATAATAAAATTCACATAAGTGTTTTGAGACATAAAATACATGTCATACATATGATTCATTCAGATAACGGATAATGTATATTGATGTTCTCCTTTGGGTGATACACCAATATACAACATACAAACATAATGATGCTAATAAAATT
Organism: Glycine soja; assembly: GCF_004193775.1. Classification (NCBI taxonomy): domain Eukaryota; kingdom Viridiplantae; phylum Streptophyta; class Magnoliopsida; order Fabales; family Fabaceae; genus Glycine; species Glycine soja. The sequence continues at coordinate 8,145,546 of NC_041002.1, read as the reverse complement.
TTAACATTATTTGGCAATTAAATATGCACCAATTAGTAGTATCTATTTCCTTTGGGTGTATAAATAAAACTAATGATATACACAAATCGCCTACAATTATATTCATTAATTATAAGAACAACTAATCAACCTTTGGGCGATCCATAAATGCCTTATAACAATGAATTTCAATTACCCATAAACCAATAACCATATAATTTAGCATCCATTATTCTATGAGTAATCAAAATAATCATTAATTTTGGAATTAAATAACCTTACAAATTTGGCCACTTTGGTGACTAACAAATTCAACATACATTTAATTCCAACCAAATATGTATGGCCTGCACATACTTATTGCTATTAACAATTTATAGCCATTCTATTAATTTCATTCCAGACCATAAAATAATATTTGCATTTATTTGTGTTTTTGCATTCTAACACGTTTAAGCAAATATGTAGCATATACATATATTTGCTGCTACCAATAATTGCAAAACATCCACATTAATTTAATTACAGAACATAAATTTTCAATCCTTTAATCATGTTCAACAATAATTTTTCGGGAAAAAAAGATCAAGTGGGATTGGAAATAGCAAACATAAGGTTGCAAATAGCAATTTCCAAAATTTCATATTCTTCCTACGACAAATGTACCTGCGCAGCTTTTCAAAATTGAAATTGAATCTTTATGTTTAGTCACGCTTCCTTTCTTTCACCATTAGAAGTAAAAACTTTCTCCAAATTTAATATATACATGTCATGCAGCTTTCTCTCCCATAATCATAAGTTTTCAAATAATCTTTCTCCAAAAATTGGTATTCAACAATAATAAAAATATTGCCAATAAAACAATACATGCAGCGGAAAATAAAATTCCTAAATTTCATAATTAGGGTTTATGCATAATTGAAAGAAATTAAATTATCCCTAAATTTCATAATTAGGGTTCATGTATAATTGAGAGAAATTAAATCATTCTTGGAGAATCATAAATTTCATAACACATGCTTTGATACCACATGTAAAAATTCTGAAGGGGTTTCCTAGACTATCAATGATAGGAAACAACAGGATCTTGAAACGTATGGTTCTCAGAAACAATCAATAAACAACAATAGATAATGATGTGTACCTTTCTCCATGGGAAGACTTGTACCTTTCTCCATAGGAACTTCTCTCTGGTGCACTTTGATTTCCTTGAAAGAGGAGAGAAATAATATTTCACTTCCTTAGGTCTTTCTTTTCTGCCTCTCTCCGTTCGTGATGGCTATGGATGAGAGAGAACACTTTCTGGTCAGGAAGGGGACCTTATTTCACATTAGTGGGTATTAACCCCCTTTTATAACCACTACTCCCATCAAGTAGCAGTTAGTTCTAGAAACTTCTCCTATTAATCCCAATTACAATTTAGCCCTTAATCATTAATTATTTACTTATTAGTCCCTACATGAGTCACATGTCTCTCACATGAGACATTAATTCTTACAAATTATACATATCCAAATAAAGTTGTCAGAAGAAGGTAAAAAAGAAGAAGAAGAAGGAATAGCACATTCACGACCTTATTATAGTCTTTGCAAGTTATTCACTGCATCAAAAGGAAAAATTAGAAAAGAATAGCACGAAGGAGTGATTAGCCTTTGCTTGAAGGAGTGAATAAAAGAAAAGTTTGAGGAAGTAGGTGGTATATATGGGGAGATAGAAGAATGGAAAAGAAGAGAGAAAGAAAGAGGATAGGAAATTGAGAGTGAGAGCAGTTTAGAAACAGTTATAGATTTAAGTAAGAAAATATGTAATTAACAAAGGGCATAAGGAGGTTAATAAAAAATGGAGGCCAAAGTGGTTAAAAAAATGGGATATATTTCCTTTATGTATTGTTATAAATATACTTTACAACTATTTTATATTTATGATATTGAATGAGTATTTATTATTTTTTAAGATGTTATATTTATTCTTTAAAATCATTAAAACTATATAATGTCCTATAATTGAACGTCATGAAAGGGCATTGCTTCTGTATTATTATTATTATTATTATTATTATTATTATTATTATTATTATTATTATTATTATTATTATATTATTATTATTATTATTATTATTATTATTATTATTATTATTATTATTATTATTATTATTATTATTATTATTATTATTATTATTATTATTATTATTATTATTATTATTATTATTATTATTATTATTATTATTATTATTATATTATTATTATTATTATTATTATTATTATTATTATTATTATTATTATTATTATTATTATTATATTATTATTATTATTATTATTATTATTATTATTATTATTATTATTATTATTATTATTATTATTATTATTATTATTATTATTATTATTATTATTATTATTATTATTATTATTATTATTATTATTATTATTATTATTATTATTATTATTATTATTATTATTATTATTATTATTATTATTATTATTATTATTATTATTATTATTATTATTATTATTATTATTATTATTATTATTATTATTATTATTATTATTATTATTATTATTATTATTATTATTATTATTATTATTATTATTATTATTATTATTATTATTATTATTATTATTATTATTATTATTATTATTATTATTATTATTATTATTATATTATTATTATTATTATTATTATTATTATTATTATTATTATTATTATTATTATTATTATTATTATTATTATTATTATTATTATTATTATTATTATTATTATTATTATTATTATTATTATTATTATTATTATTATTATTATTATTATTATTATTATTATTATTATTATTATTATTATTTATTATTATTATTATTATTATTATTATTATTATTATTATTATTATTATTATTATTATTATTATTATTATTATTATTATTATTATTATTATTATTATTATTATTATTGAAGGTTAAGATTAGTGAAGTTGAATATAATTAAGTGAACTAATTCATATTAGTTTCAATCAACTATGCACAAACCTAATTTAAAAATATATATTATTAACTTAATTATGATTATCAAAATTTTATTCTAAATATAACTAATATAAGCAATTTAATTCTTCATTAAATAAAATTAAATTTGTTAAATAAAATAAGAATGAGCATATTTTGACAAATATTATACATATGATTTGAACAAAATAATCAAATACTAAATAATTGATATTTTTAAAAACATTTTTTTGGTAATATATTTTATTAATTTTTGTAAATAATTATTAATTATAAAATGTAAGAAATATCTAAATATATACTTCACCAACAAAAAATTAAATATTTATAATTTTAAAAGTATACTTACCTGGTGAAACTTGGTTGAAGCAAACCAAACAAATACATATCTAATTGGAAAAAAAAGTACAATAAAGAAAAAGAAAATTATTAAAAAAAATAAATGAAAAAGAGAGTAACTATCCGTTTAAGAAAGTGATATAAAATAATATGACGCAAACTCTAGATGAAATTAATAATAAAAAATACAAATCAATATACATATATATATATATATATATATATATATATATATATATATATATATATATATATATATATATAAAATACAAATCAAACACGATAATTATAATTGAAAGAAAAAAAACTCATCCGTACTATAAGTAATGCAACAACGGTATAAGCACAATTAAAAGAAGAGAATAGGAAATTAAGAAAGGTGAAAAGATAACACAAATCAGGAGATTCATTAAATTTTAATTTACCTATCTTGTTATAGTTGAAAACCGTGTGGTCGTGAAAGTGCAAAATGGAGGAATGAAGGAACTATAAGAGCTTTAATCTCTTTTTCTTTGAAGATCAAACCTAGAAAAGATGATCTTTATCTTTATATATTAAAAAGAAAGAGGATGCGGAGGCTTAAAGTCACAATATGAAGTTAAAACATGGTATTTATAAAGTTGAAAATTAATTATATCAATAATTTATTTGCACAAGCTGTTATGAAGCTGAAAATTTGTGTTTATATATTATTATTATGGATTAATCATTGTTTGAATTAATAGTGCAATAAAGCAATTTTACAAAAAAAAAATATCACTCAATATATAGTATTTCTATAATATATATATATATATATATATATATATATATATATATATATATATTACAATTAAACAATAATATAATTATATATAATAATTATTATAATATTTCACATATGACATATAATATAAAAAGAGAGGGAGAGAGAGTTCATTGTGGTTTTTGAACTAAATAAAATTCCTAATAAAAATAAAAAACGGAATAAACTGAATCAAAATTATCTCTCACCATTGCAATGGTAAAGAGTTGTAGCTCTTGATTCTTCTAAGCTCTGACTCATTATAGATGGTGTATTAGAATTTTTTTTCTAAGCTTAGGGACCAAAAATTATTATTTATAGACACTATGTAGATATTTTACCATCAAGATTACATTTAGTAATCATTATTACTACAATCCATGACGGATCCAGGTGTGTGGAGATAGTTTTGCCCCCATAAAATATTTTTCTTTAAATGAATGTAAAATATTATAAGAGATAAAAAGAGAAAATAAATTGATATTAACTTTATCATTTTACCTTTTCAATTTTCTTATTGATAATAAAAACTTCATACAATATTTTTAAAATATGAAAATGTGTAAATAGTAATTATAATTTGTAAAATCATAGGTATTTTAGATTTTTTTTCCTATACATGTATTTTGTAAAAAATT